>NC_056726.1:1081494124-1081684124 GCF_019279795.1 Protopterus annectens
ACTGACAATGTTTTGTATTAGACTTTATTTACTCTGGTCTATGTTACACAAAACCTTATGTTGCCATGAAATCTCTTTATAATGAAGAGGACCCAGAGGGTGCTTTATGAATATAAATAAACACTGCAGAACCTTTATAATAACATGGTAGGCATCGTAGAGATTAGCATGCATGACAAGATGAACACACCAAGGATTCTTTATGAGCCATGTGAAGTGGTAACACCATACTAATCATGACCATGCAAAAGGTTAAAGTATAATTGTTAAAGGTTTATAGATATATGTAGTGAATAGAGCTACCTTAACCAAATACAGCTCCTTATAGTTCATCATTTACATTGTTACTATAAAGAAATACACAAACTCCATGCCTGAATAGTTAACTGGAATATTTTTGGCTGTGGAAAATATAACAAAACACCACAAAAAATGATCTATTTAGATAATAATTTTTAAAATACAAAATGTTTGCAGTTTTTTATCCCAGCACACACCTAGCAATATTAAAACTATATATATGTGCATCTGCACAGCATGGAAGTAAAGTCACAGCTCTTCTAAATTTGTTTAAATATCCATTCATTACAGCCAAAACAATTGTATTATAATAAATGCCTGTTGGTGACAAGTAATGTAAAGGTGCATTGTCAACAAAACTTAATATGCCATGACCACCAACAGCCTACGCATTGGCATGTAAGTAGACATGGGGCAAGCACATTCAGGCTGTATTCCAAATTTCTCCATTCTCTGGGAAGAGTAAAAAGTAAACTGGAAGATAAAGAAATAAAATTATCTTACAGAGTTCTTAAAAAGGGTACAGACATATTAAAGGTGGCTATGGTATATTATTTCAAGATTTCCCATTCAAAAGTAAACCCAGCATGAATGATTTTGAGACTATAATTATGAATATAGTTTACATTACTGACTCATGCCTTAATAGTCTGAATAAAAGTAGAAAGAACATAGTAGAAAAGAAATTTGTGCTTCAGATGTTTTGAGACAAACCAGAAGTGCAGTGCCTTGTACCGTTTCATCCTGTGTCAGTACTCAAGTGGCTCAGTAATCCTACAAGTTCGAATGCTCTACCATTAAAGGCATTATGTCTGAAACATTATACAATATCTCTACAACATTTTTAGAATAGTGACTTGCAAAGCAGAAGATCCACAAATTGGTGCAACAGGCAAAGAAAAACTCACCACTGCTGTTCAGCTGAGACTGCCTTACAGTTCTCTTGTTTGAATACTGCAATACCAAGTAAACCCTTGTAAATGCTATCTGCAGTTTAAACAGCTTCCCTGACTTTTTGATTAGGAAAAGGGTCTGCCTTTTCTGTAATTTCCCATCCCTGCCATGGATTTCCATGCCTGTATTGACATGCTGCTTTTGACTTTGGATTAGTCTGTACGTAAGGAGTGTCAGGCGTTGATACCCAAAACTTAATACAAGTAATTAAGAAGCCAAGAACAAAGGAAACAAAATACTTTGTGAATTCATTTCCACTTAGAAAGTTGTGAGATAGACAGAAACTCTCACTTGTAGGCCTTCAGTAATACTTTGTAAGGCTCAGTAAAGAATGTCATATCAAAAGGATATGAACTGTTTCACATAATATCAGAGTAAGGGGTGTGGATACATTAATGCTGCTTTTAAGAGGTGCAGTATAGTTTGGTGAAAATAGTTATTCAAAACATAATTGCTACATGCAAGAAAATTAAAAATTCAGAAAATAATGCAGTTTAAAAACAGTGCTATACAATTTTAAGATGTTACTACTCAAAAAAGACTCAAGGCAAGGTACATCCACATCCATGAAAAATCAAGTCAGGTTTGTACAGTGAAGGTTAGCGCTTTCATCCAAACCAAATGAAAGAACTTCATCAGACAGTTACAAACCATAAAAAGCCGGTATAAATAATTCAAACAAAATGACATCACTTCCCCTAATGGCAATTTAAAGACATAATGTCCCCATTAACAATTCATATACTTCACTGTTATGATGAATAAAAACTTTACAACTTATTCGCACAATTTTAAGATGTTAGTTTTGTTTTACTTCATTGTTACAGAGATAGCAGATATGCAGTCTTCGAGGAGACCTTGAAAATGCAGCACTGCCCTAAATACTACAAGCCAAATTTTATAGACAGCTTCTTTTTTTAGTTCTGCTGATTTATTTTAATTTTTGTTGTTAAGCTGATAAACCCTCTAGGACAAGTGTGTCTTTCTGGGATGATTTCAGAGAAGTGGGTGTTCATCTTTCATATAAAACATTATAGCAAAGTCCCATCCGCTTGAGTTCATGGTAGGTCAGGTGGATATAAAAGGCCCCATGTCACCTGACAAAAAAAGTAGGGGAAGTTCACTGCTTCCCCGGCCAAATGTCCCCTAGTCAGTGTGGAATATTACTTTGTGTCCCCTCCTTAAGAGATGTAATGAGACTAACCTGGTCAACAAAGGATAGATAAATAGAGAAAGGAGCTTGTTTGTTACTCATTGTCGTAAACATCTGAGTGAAATTATCAGACAATGGCCTGTGGTCAGTGTGGTCAGAATTCAGAGGATGTCATCCAGCAGAAAGGGACTCACAAGCTCACCACCATAAGAGAAACTCATTTGGACCACAGTGAGCTTAAAATAGCGAGATCTGTGTAAGACAGGCAAATCCCTTCCAATATGCTTCTATTTCCTAAGGTGTCCTGACACAGTTGTACACCTCTCTGGACACATCACCAGTAGAGATGGTAGAGGATACTAAGGACCCCCACAGAAGAGAATGACAGGACAGAACCATCAGTTCTCAGAAGAGAAGAAAGCAAATTATTGCATAGGACTCAGAAATTGAGGGGTGCAACTGCATGTAGGTGCTGTCAGGAAGGTGTGGTGGATGTCAGATTACATGAGGGAAAGGCACAAATGGCAAATCCTCAGTTTTGCAGAAGCAGATACAGATGGTAGGTTAACTGAAGTCAGTCTCCATGCTGGGCTAAAGACCTCTCTGGAAAGGGATCACAGCTGGGTTGGAGGAACATGAAGAGCTAGAAAGGGTTGTTAGCTAAATATTATACACTGACTTTCTTAGGTCATACTGCCTGTCCACAGCATGTTTACCTGCAGAGGTACTTTGCTTTGTGCAGGTAACCTAAAGGTCAAAGAGCTGCTGCTAAACTCTGGGATCTGGCTTCACTGAGGAGTTGGGATTTCTTTGGTGGAGATGTGGGTCTATGGTTCCGTAATTACCTGAATTTGTTGTCGTTGTCATCATCATCATCGTCGTCATAATCAACATCATCATCATAGATTCATAGGTTTATACTAGGCTATCTGCCCTAGGGCATTTATAAGCCTAGCCCAAAGTTATGTGGCTTTCACCACCCCTTAAGTTTGAAAGGTACTATGCCCATTAGTTTACCATGCCTCTGTCCAGCAGTGACACTGAGGTGATCCCCGGGGTAAACCTGCAATCTCCCATCCATTGATCAAGATGTCTCTTGAACAGGACCAGCGAGGTGCTCTGCCTCACATGTACCGGGATTTTGTTCCGCAGCATAGGGAGTCTCTGGGTGATGAATCTTTCCCTCCAGCACATCCTATTTATAACTGTGTTAAGGTTTAAGTCTCTTCCTCTTGTATTTCTTATGGATTTAGATTTTTTGAGGTGGAGCATGTCCATCAATTCTGGGTTAGACATGGCCTTGTACGTTAGGCACAGGTCACCTCTGAGCAGACGGTATGCGACTGAATAGAGCTGGAGTTCCTTCAGTCTGGCAGCATAAGACATATTTTTGAGACCCTTTATCCTTTTGGTGAGGAACTTTTGGGGCCTTTCCAATTGCTGCAGGTGTTAGGTAAGATACATTCCGAATGGGGCATTGTACTCAATCATTGGTCTGATGAGTGATGAGTACAGGGGGATGATGACTTCCCTTGATCTAGATGTGAATCCCTTCATGATCAGGTGGGCAATGTAGAAGGTTTTCCTAACTACCTTGGCAACGTGGGTGTCAAATGAAAGGTTACTGTCAACCTGGGTCCCCAGATCCCTGATAACCTCTTCTGTGCTTAGTGGATTGCCACCTATATGGTAGCTAGGGGTAACCTTGTTTTTCCCGAAGGGTATAACTATGCATTTTTTGGTGTTTAACTTTAGGCCATGGCTTTGGCACCAGTTATCCGTTTCTATGAGACACTTCTGGAGGATATCTGTGTCTGATGTGTTTTCAACTATGGCGCCCAATTTGCAGTCATCTGCAAACTTTGTCAGCCATAATCCTCCTGTGTTTGCCTGTACTTCTGAAAAGTAGATGCCGAACAAGAGGGGGCCCAGGACTGAGCCTTGTGGGACACCACTTGTGACCAGCTTGGAGTCTGACATGGCGCCAGCCACTCTGACGCTGTGGGTTCTGTCACTTAGCCAGTTTGCAACCCATCTTGTGACGTATGGGTTTACATTTAAGTTGGTGAGTTTTTCTATGATACCCGAGTGGGGTATTGTGTCGAAAGCTTTTGCAAGGTCAAGGTAAGCTGTGTGGACTGCCTTGCCCTCATCAATGGCCTTGGTGACTGTTTCAAAAAAATCAACCAAGTTTAAAAGGCATGATCTGTCCTTGACAAAGCCAAACTGGGTTGGATCCAATGTCTGTAAGTCCCCTATGTCTTTATTTATGAGTTCCATTATGATCCTCTCCATAGCTTTGCAGACTAGGCTTGTCAAGCTGATGGGGCGGTAATTTCCAGGGTCAGTGGAGGCACTGCCTTTGTGAAGTGGGACCACAGTTGCCGTACGCCACTCCTTGGGTACGTATCCTGAGGTGAGGCTAAGATTAAACAGCTGCCCTAACAGCAGGTTTAATTCCTCATTGAGTTCGTGGAGCACACAACCGGGGACACCATCTGGTCCCATAGAGGCTGTGTTTTTTGCCTTGGAGAGAGCAGTTTTCACCTGAGCATTTGAGATGTGTGGGAGGCTACAATCCGCTGGGATAGATATCTCTCCTTTTGGGGGGGGGGGAGAAATTAGCACTGCACCTGTCAGCCAGTATGTTGGCAATGTCTGTTGGTTCAGTGATTTTTACATCATTTTGAACTAATTCTGAGCATATCTGGGAGTTTCCTCCCAGGTTTCTAACATAGCTAAAAAAGGCCTTATGATTGTCTTTTGAGTCCTTAGTGACTTTTCTTTCAAAATTTGCCTTGGATGATTTTATGAGCGATCGTAGTTTTTTACTTATAGTGATCAAGGGTGTCTTCCCTTTTAAGGATTTTGCTCTATCTTGTAGTAGCTTTCTCCTTTTATTGTAGAGCTTGTTAATGGCTGGGGTCCACCAGACTGGGCGCTTGCCTTTGGTGCAAAGAGTCTTTGTTTTGTTTGGGATTGCCTGATCCATGCAGTCCTGGAGGTGCTGATAGAAGGCATTTGTAAGTGATTCAGCTGTTTGGGTAATGGTTTCCGCTGGCTCGGGGGCCTTGAAGGAAACCACACCAGTCACCAGTCTTAAGAAGTGTGAAGTTGGCTTTTGAGAAGTTTTTCACTGTGGTCTTTTTTATCTGGGGTGGGGGCGGGATGTGGACTTCCAGTGAGATTAGTTTATGATCTGATCTCACCAATGAGGGGTACACCTCTGGTGCTGAACATTGTGTCCCCATGTTCGTGATGATGAGATCTAGTATGTTTTCACCTCTTGTGGGGATGGTGACTAGTTGTTCCATGGCATTTGAGTTTATGAACTCTAGGAACCTTTGGGCTAAAGTGTTGGGGCTTGAGTAATGATCCCAGTCTATATTCGGGTAGTTGAAATCACCTAATATGATGGTGTTTGGAGATACATTTATCCCCTCGATTGTTTTCAGGAAATCTGTGTGAGGTTCCTGAGTTTGAGAAGGTGGCCTGTAACATGCTACAAATTGCAGAGCAGTCTTTTCTATGGTTAATTGCACCTGGATGGTCTCCGATGCTTCGTACGTTGCCACCAACCTGGAGGTGTGGGTATCCTTGATGAATATGGATACCCCCCTCCTTTCTTTGTGTGGTCCGGGTTTTGGGGCCGGAACCCATGATATGAGGTAAAACCTGATAGTGCCGGGGTGCTCTCAGGAGCCTTGAACCAGGTTTCAGTCACAGCACAGACATCGATGTTCTCCATACTGAGAAGGGCTTTGAGTGCGTGCATCTTGAGGTTTAGACTTCTGGCATTGAGCAGCATTACCCTTAGTTTATTTTCTTTTTTGTGTTCTAGGGTGGTAGGTTTAGAATTTGAGTCTTGCCTAAAAAAGGCACTATGGGGGTGGCAAGAGCCTTCGCCAATATCCGGAAGCCCAGGGGTGACAGGTGCAAGCCGTCCCTTGTGAAGCAGCGTGGCTTGTCCAGCATGTCATCCCAGGCAGACAGACATTGGATCCCCTTTGAATGACACCAGTAGTTAAGCCAATTGTTAAAACTGATCATTTTGTCTTTGTACTGTGGCATCATTCTTGGTGAAGGTAGGATACCGCTCAGGGTCAGGGTCATACCTGCCTGGGCTACATAATCAGAGAGCTCCTCTATGTCTCTTTTCATGTAGTCCAGGGAGGTACGTCTCAGGTCATTCACACCAACATGGACAATGACTGAGTCATACTTGTACTTGCTGTTGAGTGACCTGAGTGCTTGCGTTATGTGGCGGATTCTAGCACCCGACAGGCAGCTTACTGTGACCTTCTCCTTACTCAATCTGGTGAGTGGGATGTCAGTGTGTCTGACTATGGAGTCACCTATGACAAGTGTGTCTAGCATTGTGTTTGGCCTTAAGGGCTGTGACTGTTTGGCACACTGACTTTGTGGTTTATGTGTTGCATGTGTTGTGTCATGAGGTGGCAGTTGTTTGGTTGTCTGCTTTGGTGGCCTCTGCTGTTTTGGTAGATTTTTGATCAGAGCCTCCGAGTATGTCTTTGTGTGCTTATGTGTATGATTTGAAGTTGCATGCATCATCGTCGTCGTCATCACCATCATCATCATCACCATCATCATCATCTTCATCATCACCATCATCATCCATCATCATCATCTTCATCATCACCATCTTCATTATCACCATCATCATCATCCATCATCATCATCACCATCATCATCAATTCCCTTTTTCCTATTTTTTACATGGTCGAGTTGTCATGTCACTTAACTCCATCTCTCTCTAGTGCCACTCTCCTGGCGTCTTTGACATTCATGCCTGCCTGTCACATGTCTTCTCTCACAAAATCCATCCACCTCTTTGCTGGATGCCCTTGTTTCCTCTTGCCTTCTTTCTATCTGTCCCAAATCTTATTCACCAGATTGTCTTCGGTTTTCATCCTGTTAAGGTGGAAAATAACTGAGTCCAGTCTCTTGGCAATAGTTCAGAATCTTTATTCATCACACATGCATGTGGGAGACACAGTTTCAGGAACAGAGTCCCCATGAAGTATAAAAATCACTAGCTTATATACCTTTTGGTATGCATTGTCAGCAGTTAGTTAGACAAAGGAATGTAATACTGACCAGTAATCTTTTAACAAGTTTCAAAACATATAGCTTCACACACAGTAAAATCTTGTTGCTAGGCTAGGCGTATCTGGACAATTGACCAATTAGCTTTGTACACATCTTAAACTAGCACATACCAGTTTCTCTGTTGCTGGGGTCTTAGGCAGAATACCTGACTTCCACAAATCATGTTTATCAGTTGGATTCCAACTGTCAGCAGTTTCGTTTGAGAAGAAAACATGTTTATCATTACTTCTTGAGCAACTGTATGCACAAATAAGGTCAATTATCCCTAGAGAACACAGCACATCCAGCTTTTACTAATATTCAGTTCTTTGTATTCCTTTTGCATATGCCCTTTGTCACATACTCAGGCCTTTCTACAGAAACATACATTTCATTTTATTTTTCCCTCTACAATCCCCCATTTGATGCTGTGTAAGCATCACCTTTGATTTTCTTACTATGCATTCGTTCATACATTTTACCAAAATCTTTTATTACCTCATTTGCATTTGTTTCCCTTTCAACATACCCCTCATCAGCATATTGTACAGTCCATAGCCTACTTTCAGTTTCATCAACAATTACTTGCTTTAGCTTTACAGGAGTTCTTGCGCTTAATAGCTTTAAATATAATGCTTTTAATATAAACAACAAAACAAACAATAATATAACAATAATTGCAATTTGCATGAAAAAGTTTAGTATTCCACATCCCCATCCAGAAAACAAATTAGTGAGCCAAGCCCACTGAGAACTGTCTGCTTCTTTAGCATGTGACAGTTCAGCAACCTTTTGTAAAATTTTAAGATGGCTGTCTATTGCTTGCTCATTATCTGGAATAAAAGTACAGCACTCCTTGTGCATGAGCACACACACAACCCCTTTAGAGGAATGCATTGTGCATGAGCACACACACAACCCCTTTAGAGGAATGCATGAAATCAAGTGCCATTCTGTTTTGCAGCACTACAGTTCTCATAGCAATCATTTCAGCATTAATCAGACTCACAGTTTCAAAAGTTGAATTTACTAAAACTTCCAGCAATTTTCACAACTTACCCAGTTCCCAAATAGCTTTAGGGGCCCCATAGTTAGGAAATATTCCAGCTCCATAAATCACATCATCACTTAAGTTCATATGGGATAGGCCTTTAAATGCTACATCAGCTAAATCATGGTGATATATCCAGGAAGCATCAATTTTTCCTCACAGGGCTGTTGGTAGGGTTAACCTCACGCACATTCTGGATTTTCCCTGCTGGCAGGGCATCAGTGTGGCAGACAGCGGAAATCAAGTAACCTAGAAAACAGCTCCTTGACCAGTTTTCAGGTAACCATTTATACGTTTTCAACCACAAACAAAGTGACAATTTTCAACAAGTACTGAAATATTTGAGGAGACAATAGAAGCACCCTGAAGTCCATGAAACATTTTGTAATGAATTATGCCCATTTCTCTTCTACAGTTTTCTATTGTTCAGTTATTATTTTTATTAACCAAAATAGTTTCAATTTCTGTATATTTTGTGTAACACCTTGTAGAACTGGACGAACAGTTATACATTACAGTGATATTACAAAAGCTCTAACCAACATTCAAATTCCACCCATGTCTCATGTTTTGTTTTCTTTGAAAACATAAAGTCCCATTTTGTCTGCTGAATAACTGAAGCTAAACTTTTCTTGTGTTGGTGGTGTTCAAAGTTTGATTTAGCAAACTAGTCCAAGTCTCTGTGATGTTTAAGGTGCCTGTAGCCTTCATCAATCCCCCATGCACAGTAGAAATAGCAGTACAAACCCAACCGTTGCTAATGTTAAAGGCATAAGTGAATTTATGGCTTGATAAGTATTAAAAGTTGGGTGCCAGGAAGCAGCTCTTTTATCAATGTCAGCATTGGCACCAGGTAAATAAATGTATATGGCTGCAGAGGGAAATAAAAATGGCCAAAGCAGCACAAGCAGAAATGCAAGAATAGAACCGAGGGCACATACCCAGTGTCACTGCGGAAAAAGAGTCTGTGTTGCTGATTTGCTGGAGCTTGGATACCAAAAGGTTTGAACTGAGTAGATGGGATGGGTACTAAATAAGAATTCTTTATTAAAGTTCCTGAGGATGTTAAATACCCTCTCTGATTCATAATGTTCCAAAATCACGTATGACTTTGTGCCCATACCTAGAATCAGTAAAAATAGTAACAGTTTTGTCTCTAGCGAGTTTGCAAGCTTTAGTCAATGCAGCTAATTTAGCTGCTTGAGTGAACACCTGTCCTTGCAGAATTCCAGTTACAAGTACACTTTCAACAGTACAGACAGAAAATGCAGCTACCAGCTGGGCATCCTCTCTCCTCAAACAGGAGCCAGCCACAAAGAAGATTAAATCCAGATTTTTTAGCAGCGTATCTTGCGGATCATTTCTAGGAGAAAGCATAAGATTAGCAGCAGAAAGACAATAATGCGGTTCCTTTTCCTCAGACATAGGTATAAGGGAAGCTGGATTCGGAAGTGGGCAGAAGATAACCCAAAGGGAAGGGTTGTTCAACAATGATAGTTTATACTTGGTAAGATGTGTGGTAGACAAATACTGTGTTTTATATTTTAAAAGAAGAGATTATACTGTGTGCGGTATGGCCAAAAAAGTATTGTGGCCAAGAGATAAGGATGATGCCATGTCATAGAGACATGTGGCCTCAGCTACTGCCCGTAATCATGAAGGCAATGCTGCTGCCACTGAATCTAAAGTAGCACTATAGTAGGCAACCAGACGAAACTCATCTGTTCATCATTATGCCAATAGTCCAAGGGCAACATGGTTTCTTTTACAACAGAGGAGATAAAATTTCTTAGAGTAATCTGGTAATCCTAAAGCTGGAGGGTTAGATAGAAGTGTCTTAAGTTGACAGAAAGCATTTTCATGGCTATCATTCCATGGGAGGGGCTCAGGGCCATGCTTTTTTAAGAGCCCTAAAAGGGGTTTTGCTATTTCGGCATAGTTTACAATCCATTGTCTGCAGTAACCAATAAGGCCAAGGAAGGAGCAAAGTTATTTTAAAGTGTTGGGGTGATGAGCTGACTGAATGTCTGACACCCTGGAAGGAAGTACCTTTCTTGAATTAGCAGAAATAAGATGTCCAAGGTACTGAACCTGGGGCTTCCACAGCTGCAATTTCTGTTTATTAACCTTAAATCCTAATCTACCCAGGTGTTGGAGCAAGGCAAGCATGTCAGTTTTTCATGCATTAGTAGTGGAAGAAGCAAGCAACAAGCCATGTACATACTGTATTAATGTAGAGTTACATGGTAAAATTACCTTGTTTAACTGACGTTTCATTTTTCATGAGAAAAGGGTGGGGGACTCTACATAGCCCTGTGGCAATCTTGTCCAGGTGCACTGTTGACCCTGGTAAGTAAATGCGAAAAGCTATTGACTATCAGGATGTAGCGGGATAGAGAAGAAAGCAGAAGAAATATCTATGACAGATAAAGTGGTGGCTGTGGGTGGTATAGAGCTTAGAATAGTGGCTGGATTTGGAACCACTGGGAATGTTGGTATTACTACCGAGTTTACTGCATGAAGATCTTGCATGAACCTATAAATTTCCTTTCCTGTTTTTTTACAGGTAATATTGGATTATTGCAGGGACTGGTTACAGGCACTATTATGCCTTGCTATAAGAGAGCCTCAATTACAGGTTGTATGCCCTTCTCAGCTTCAGCTGACAGGGGATACTGATTTACTCTCTGTAGCTTTTTATTTGATTTTACAGTAATTTGAATGGACTCTGTGTCTGTTATACAGCCTACATTATTACATGAGTAGTCCAAAGGGAGGTAGATAACTGATTTAAGAGATCGCAATCGTTCACAGCGGCGGTAGGTTGGCCAGAGTCAAGGAGAGAGAAAATAACATCTTCATGCAGTGGAAGGACATTCGTCAAGAAATTACTATCAGGAACATTTAAGAAAACTCCCTGCAGAGTACAGTAAATAGTACAGTTGAACTTAAACAGGAGATCTCTTTCCAGCAGGTTTAATGGTGCTGAGGTCCCTACCAGGAAGGCATGTTCAGCTGATAAAGGACCAAGATTTACATTTACTGATTCAGTAACAAGGTAATCAGCCTGCATGCCTGACACTCCAACGCCTGTCATTGACGTAGCAGAGAGGGGTATAGAACTAGTTGAGGAGCAGTAATCATTGATCGTGTAGCACTGGAATCTATTAGAAAAGGAATAGAACAACTCTGCACTTGTAACTGAACATATGGTCCAGACTGCCGAACTGGAAGCACAGGTAATTGCTGTGATTCCTGTTTTAGGCTACCCTATTGTTTAGTTTTCCATTGTGTAGTAATTACAGTAGGCTGTAATGGCTAAAAAGAGGGGACCATAGTTGACTGGGGCCTGCTCTGTTGAGTGTCAGTCGGCTGCCAATTCTGCGAATTTTGTGCAAGCGGCTGTTACCAAGACTGAGGCATAGGCTGTAAATAATAACAATTCTTTCTCCAATGTCCTGTCTGACCACTGTTAAAACAGGGATTTGAGTTTTGTTGTTGGAACCCCTGGTTTCCTTGGAATGTTTGCTGCTGTGGGGCCATGAAACTAGGTTGGTTAGTATACGTTCTTCCCCTATTATTTCCTGGGCGTTGGTTGGGGCATGTCTGCTGCTGCTGCTGCGTGAAAGATGTTAACACTTGTAAGTGCGCCTGCTCTTGTTGTTCCTTTTGTGCTCACTTTTCCCAATCCATAAGGTCAGCTAAGTACTGCACCTGGGACACCAATTCATGCAAGCCCAAACTAGTCCAGTTTAAGCAGACCTTTTTTAGTTGGTCCCGTATGGAAGGCAGTAGGCCTTCCATGAATGTAGTCAATAGCCTGCTAGCTGCAGGGCCATCCATTACCTCAGAGTAGCCAGAATAGGTTTCAAAGGCATCAGTCATGTGTTTTAAGTAAGCGTCAATAGGTTCCCCCTCCCTCTGCATAACAGCCTTAATTTTAGACCAGTTTGGAACTGGCAGTCACACAACCATAATGGCTTGTAATATTTTTATCCGTATATCTGAAAACTCTTAGTCAGCATGTTGTGGTATTTGTGGCAGCACTCCTGCATGTTCCCAGACATGCTTTAGGAGGTCAGGGGGTAAAGCATATTTAAGTACTAGGCAAAGAAATAAAAAACTAACCACCAAGGGATAAATGCTCCGAAGCCAGTCAAAAAATGTAAGGTAGAATAGATAAATAAATATGCTTAGGAGCAACCCAACACAAAGCAAAATCTTCACCATAAAATCAAATCTCCAGCATCAGTTGAATAACATTTCAGTGATGAAATAACTTGTTCCAGATAAAATGTTCCAGATAAAACAAGATATGTACCTGAATTAAAGACATCTTGTTTTATCTGGAACATTTTATCTGGAACAAGTTATTTCATCAATGAAATGTTATTCAACTGATGCTGGAGATTTAATTTTATGGTGAAGATTTTGCTTTGCGTTGGGTTGCTCCTAAGCGTATTTATTTATCTATTCTATATTTAAGTACTACTTTGATTTCTTCAGTGGCTGGGTTTTGCAATTTAAGCTGGCCAGCTAAAACCTTGGCAAATTTTGCAGGATTCTGTCTAATAAGAGGTATTGACTGCACTATTGCTTGAAAATCTACAGCCAACAACACCCTAACCACTTGCATAGTCTGGCTAGCACCTTCTACAGTCCCAAAGCCTGGGTATGGGACCTGGCATAGTGGACATAAGGGTCACCCTGGACTATCATCTTTAGAATCACTGTCTTCTGAGGATAAAGAGAGGGAGGGGACATTTCATCTGGGTTAAACATGTCTGTCCCATAATAATCTTCTTTTTTGTCCAGTACTAAGGGCATCTGATAATATTCTCTGATTTCTAGTCAAAAGAATTCTACGCTGTGGGACATGCTCCCTCTGTCTTAAGTTGGTTCCTCATGTGACAGAGCTGATATAAGGATCTCGTAACCTATTAGGAGCAGAGGCAGAGCCATCCTTAGAAGTTGCGAGCTGAGCTTTACGCGTTTCTTTTCATTTTTGTTTTTGGGAGGAAACGGGCAGATGTGGGGTTTCGTATCTGGTGAGTAGGGAGGAGGGTGCTGGAATTGGCTTATGGGAGGTGTCGACGGAGATGGCGGAAAATGTAGTGGTGGTGGAGGAAACTGGAAATCATCGTCGGATGATTCCTCTCTGCCTGTTTGAGTGACCTTTCATTTTTTTAATTCTCGTAGTGGGTAAAGGGCAGCAGAGTTTATCTGCTGTTGGAGTTCACGAACTATTTTAGTGGCTGATCACAGTTAGGTGGTTAATTTTTCCATATTATTTTTTTAAAATACTAACAACTGACTCTTTCTCTTTAGATTCCTACTTCCAGGAATTAAAGGCTGACCAGCAGCCTAAAGGGATTTTTCTACCCTTTTCTGCAAGTCTTTCTTTTATGCAAGTTTAAAATATGTTTATCAAAACTACCCTTTTCTGGAAACATAAATTCACCATAATTTTTTGTTAGTCTTTCCTACAAATGAACATACATGCAACTTTTAGATGAATAGTTCATAAACATTTGTCCCGCAGGCATACCTTTTTCAGGCTCTTTAACAAAACTTTCCACACTCGCACCCATGTTTACGAGTTCACCAAGAAGTCTCGGCTAATATCGAAAAATGTAAAAAAAAAAAAAAAAAAAAAAAAACCCACTCATACGAAAATAAGTAGTCTGATAAAAACCCACCATCACTCTACACAGATAAACTCACAGCCA
The DNA here is from genome assembly GCF_019279795.1 of Protopterus annectens. Classification (NCBI taxonomy): domain Eukaryota; kingdom Metazoa; phylum Chordata; order Ceratodontiformes; family Protopteridae; genus Protopterus; species Protopterus annectens. The sequence continues at coordinate 1,081,508,421 of NC_056726.1, forward strand.
TGCATAAATTAGTTTTGGAAGAACAAATAACTTTAGCACTTACCTTATTATATTGTCAACTACAAATTCTGTCAAGAGAGGAACAAAATAAAATGTGTAGTTTTGAACTAGATCCACAGGCAAACAGACAGCAGAAAGTTCTGCTTAGGGCTCTTTAATTATCCATTTGCCTGTGGCCACAGCTCCGAGAGTCCAAAAATCCAATTTTGTAATGGCACCAACTGTTAAGGTGGAAAATAACTGAGTCCAGTCTCTTGGCGGTAGTTCAAAATCTTTATTCATCACACATGCATGTGGGAGACAGTCTCCATGAAGTATAAAAATCACTAGCTTATATACCTTTTAGTATGCATTGTCAGAAGTTAGACAAAGGAATGTAATACTGACCAATAATCTTTGAACAAGTTTCAAAACATATAGCTTCACATACAGTAAAATCTTGTTGCTAGGTTAGTCAGATATGGACAATTGACCAATTAGCTTTATACACATCTTTAAACTAGCACATACCAGTTCCCCTGTTGCTGGGGGTCTTAGACTATCTAACTTCCTCAAAACATGTTTATCAGTTTGATTCCAACTGCCAGCAGTCTGGTTTGAGAAGAAAAACATGCATATCACTACTTCTTGAGCAACTGTATGCACAAATAAAGTCAATACTTCCGAGATGTGAGATTATCCCTAGAGAATGCAGCACATCCAGCTTTTACTAATGTTCATTTCTTTGTATTCCTTTTGCACACGCCCTTTATTACATATTCAGGCCTTTCTACAGAAACATACATTTAATTTTATTTTTTCCTCTACACTGCACATGTGCCCAAACCACAGTAATCTTTTCTGTTTGACCTTTTCTGCAACTAGAGCTACTTCGGCTTCTGCCCTTATGTCCTCATTTTCTCATCTGTCCCATAGTTTGTATCCCACCACCAGTCTCGGGCACTTCATCTTCATCACCTGTAGCTTCCTCAACTGCTCTGCCTTTACAGACAATCTTAGTAGTGGTGGTCACCCCCACTGTTTTGTACACCTTATTTTCAGCTTCTTTGGTGTTCTTCTGTCATACACTACCCTGACACTCTGTTCCAGTTAGTTGCAGTCCCTGTGATTATAGCTTTCACCTCCTTATTCAGACTCCCCTTCTCCTCAACCAACCCTCCCAGATACTTGAAGCTGTTAAGTCGTTCCACTATTTTCCCTTCTCTCTCTATTCTCAGCTTCTTCTGATTCCCCCATTTGCTGGCATCACAGCTGTCTTATCGGTACTTGGTTTCATCCCATGTGCCTTCAGTTTTGCATTACATTCTGCTATCCTTTGCTGAAGTTCTTGCTCAGAGTCTGCCTGTAATGCCACATCAACCAGTCCTCCTTATCTGTTTTAGGAGAAGACAAATATCTAACCTTGTTTCCTATTTCCTGGAGACCCCCAGTCTCTTCCCTGGGAATGAAGTTCCTTGTTTCAGTTTAATGAAAGAGCATCATCCAGTCCCTTCCCTGATGCCAGGGAGAGTCGTTCTACCTTACTCAATAGGGGCAGCTACAGAGGACATTCCTGCCTCTTGGTTCTTAGTAGCTTCCCAATGAGCAGCACCAGGTGGACTGAGAGAGAAATGATGAGTGATCTGAGGAATAATAAATGGCCACAGCAGAATCATCCATCAGTGGCTTAGGTGAAAGGGAAGATGAAGCCAAGATAGAAGCCACCTTAATAACTTTTCTCTTCTTACAGATCTGCAAGGAAATTATTAACTTACCCAGACAATGTCCGTGTCCTTTTCACAAAAGATGTCTAACAAATGGCTAACAGAGCCTTGAAGAATCAGTCTTACCTTCTGACATAAAATTTAAGCTTTGAGATAAAACTCTTTAGTGACAACCACCAAACATACTAGCGAAAAGTAATAGTTTTCTTCACAAAAAATGATAACTTTTCTCAAGTTGTGCCTGTAAATGGTACGTTGTGATCTTGTGATCAGGGTACTACAGCAGTAAACAATATGAACAAATAAACTATAAGGAAAAGCCTACAGGAACCCCAGACCAACTGTCTGAAAAAAAGCTGCCTGATGAGCAAACCCTTGTGGAGTCGGTTTCACTCCGTACAGAAAAATTGAGTTCTTGGGTAAAATTTTGGGTGATCACCACTAAACACACTACAGACTTTTTGATAAAAAATAACTTTTCACTAGAAAAAAAAAACAAACTAAGCAAACAAACAAAAAACCTAATCGAATCCCCACCAGAAACAAGGCCATCTCCCTACTGACAAAAGATGACTGACAAGCGTATAACACAATACAGTGAAATAAACCTAGCAGAAAAATAAGTTTTGCTGCAAAAACATTTTATGTCACCTCCCAAAAACCACATGCCTCCTCGCTGCACACTTTGACAAAAAGTAAAACGTTTTCTCATAAAAATTAAATGCTTGAAAGGCATTTTCCACAGGGCATTATGAAGAGAGAAATGTAAGATTTGAGGTAAAATTCTTAGAGGCAGCTACTAAAAACACTTGTTCTAACCTCTAGTCAATATATGTGCATAAAAGGATTACCACAAAAAATTATGTGAAAGGTATTCTCCAATGGGGTACTTATTTACCGGACGTGGTGAAGTGCTAATTGACTATCTGATTCTTTGCAGGATACATACACTATAGGTTAGGCTACTGTAAGAGTGATTTATGCTGTTACACCTAAAAACACACCCGATGTGGGAATTTATGCCCTTAGCACTCCCACTAAGTACGTACACTAAGGCTGAAATCGCTGTACTTCAGTGAAGAGAGAATAGTCTGAGGTGCAGCAGTTTCAGACTTCGTATTTCCTGTCATTGCACTTAAAACTCTCATGGTTTAGAGGATCGCACGTAAAAGACTTGAACATGCAATTGGAACCATCTCAGATTTAGTCTGTATAAGCAATAAGCACATTTGTGCATAACCCCCACACACACACACACACACACACACACACACACACACACACACACACACACACACACACACACACATTCTTGGAGCAGAGGTTCTTTGACCCCAGCACAGAAGTTTTTTTTGTCTTTTTCTTTAGACTTGCAGTTTACAATTCGTGTCTATGAATATTAAGCTTTTCTTTATCAAACTTCAGTCACACAGGCATGGAACCAAATATGCACCATCACAATTATTACCAGACCCAGAATGGCTGGATATTGTAACTGTCAATCACTGGATAAAAAAAAATTGCATCCCCAGTCTAGGAAGAAGACACATCTCCTAGACAATTAGTTTTGTTAATACCAGGTAATATTTTAAAGTTACTGATGAAAAACCTGAGAAAATGCAAACATTACTTTAGAAGTGCAAAGTGTCTTGTTCCTCTGAATAAAATAAATGAGTTGATGCAATTTTCCAAACGCATGCTGAATAGCCAGATGTAAGCATATTAACTAGAAAATCAGTAATTAAGATCATAAGGGCACTGTTATTCAAGCTTATACAGAAACTGTAAACATTTCTACAAGCTGGTAAATAATGAATGCACTTATTTCCAAGTGTTACTTCCTTCTTAGAGAATACGCACTCAGAATATTACCTCTGATGTGCAAAATTAAGAACAGTCAGACAATGTGACTCGGCCCCAAGATAACAAGTATCCAAGAAAAGCACTATATATAATTTAGGTATGAAATATGAAAATTCACAAAATAAGTGTGAAAAAGTAGTTTACCAAGGTAATGCAGTCTAAGAATGAAATGTCACTTACATTTAGGGTATGTAGACTCTTCAGGCCGCCGCACCTCTATGCAGACTGTGTCCTGATTAATGCACTGAATTATGTTTTACCTGATGTTCTCATTGTTCTGTTGGGCCTGTTTTCTGGGTACTGTGCACACCAGATGTTAGCATATTGTAAGAAGTATAACAGGTAATACCAGTAGTTTGACTAGGAATTATAAACAATGACTAGCAGCCCATAAACTCAGGTTGGAATCTGAAGGGAAATTACAAATCCTTTGTTAGTTATATTAGAAAACTAAGAAACTAAAATGTAAATGACAAAACCTACTCACATCCACTGGACTTGCCAATATACTAGCAAATAAATTTAGTGCAAATTTCACTTGTACAATGAACATGTACTGACAGGGCTGTCCCAGACTAAGAATGCTGGCTCCATGAGACCAAGAGGGATGGGTTTGGCATAATGGTTAAGTTCTTTGCCTCTTAGACATAAGGTTTGATTTTGACCTTGGGTCATTGGCTAGGCTTAAAATGGCCCTTCAGGGCAGTTATCTGCTTCATAGGTGAATACTAGGCTGATGTATGGGTCTGTTATTATTAATAGTATTAAACATGCCCTGCAGGAACATTTGCGTGAGCCATTTAACCTGATTCTAGCTATAGGTTAAAGTCAAAGAACTCTAGTATAAAGCACTGGGGATGCCATTCCAGAAAGGGGGCCCTACTACTGATCTTGGAAACTCAGCACGGAACACATTACAACAGACTTCATTAACACAGACATTAAAAATCTCATCAGACTAGATCTGCAACAACTTGGTTTTGTTAAAGGTAGAGTCTGTCATAAAAACCTGGTAAAATTCTTCACAAAAGGTAAAAGAAGCTGTTGACAGCAGCCACATGATACACACAAAGCTTACCTTGCACTGGTTATGTATGTGAGACCATCCTCCATGCTAGCATAATTAATTCTTTAAACCTGGTCTTTGTGGAATTTCACACCTCTTGTCACCTGAAGAGTTCCTGCCTGGACACCATTCGCCTGAGCTAAAATTCAGAGAATGAACTTTTTCAGCCCAGCTGTAAAAAAATACATATTTCATGACTTTTCTGGCAACAAGACACTTGAAATACTGATTCACAATCCAATTGCACAGTGCCAGAGATAAGTACAGAAATATGATAGTTGTGCTAATATACATATTGTGCTAATATTGTGCCAATATACATATTTTATTACTAAATAACTATAAACATCTGGCAACTGGTATCAGTGAAATTTTTTTGCAGCATTTAATTACTTTTATTAGATATCACAAAATGTATGCCACAGTGGTAAAGTGGTTGCGTTGTTGCCTCACAGCAAGAGGTTCTCCTGTTCGATTCTCAGCTAGTATGCGTGGAGTGCCCTCTGTGTGTCTGTATGTCCTCCCCGCGGTCAAGTGGCCTCCAAAAAACATGTGTGAATGGGCAGGCCTTCGCTGAAGTCTGGGCATCAGGCTAGCAACTCGGCACCATAAAAATCTATTGCCAATCATTAGCGGACCGGAGTCCGCTGTGACGACCCCTTACCGGGAAAAGCCGAAAAGACAAACATTAGATATCACAAAGTAGATGTAAACAGCTTCTGATTCAAGTTATTAATATATAATTAACATATGACATGTATTCATAATATTTCTTGGAAAGAACACAGATATCCCCTAGTACAAAGTACTTCACTTGTCTTAAGAGCCATTTCTGATCTCTGTATGGTGACTGTTTACATTAAATGCTGCTTCCCACCATATCCAGGTGGACAATGCCCGAGATATTTTCAGAAGTATAATCTTTATTGATGTTTCCATATTTTATTAGTAAACAAGTATGAATATCTGCATCACGTAAACAGCTGGTATCGGTGCCAACTGTTGCAGTGTTATCTAAGATTTCACGTGACACCATGAAGCACCACACATACTCTGTATGGATAAAATTATTAACATAAATATTAATGCAGGACATTTCTGTACTTTGACATAAAAAGAAATCACATGCTCTTACCTAGTCATTATGTGTTTAGGTAAACATCCATTATTTATGGGCACGTTGAGCTGTATGTGAAATGCTGTTCTACCATGCAGCTATGCAGACACAGCCTTAGATATTTACATAAAATTATGCACATGCATACATATCATATTTATTCCTAAACCAGTATAAATACATGCAGAGAGGTGCTAGATAGCACCAGGTTTGAGGTGTTCTCCATCATCATATAAGCTTTCATTTCATACCAGGAAGTACCACATAAATCAATTGTAGGGCAAAGTAGCAGTGCAACTATTAATGCCACATTTATTCATAATTTTAAATAAAAATGAATCATTATCTCACTGCTGACCATCTCATTTTTGTCTTGAGGTATACCTCAACTTTTATGTTTTAACTTGTACTGCATACATGCACCCTTAAGACTGACATTTCAGAACATCAAAAAATAAATACAATGTACATTTTTGCAGGGAGGGCAAGCCCCCTGCACCCCCACACCCCCTGCTAATTAAAGATACCACTTCTGAGATAGCAGTACAGCGAGGAAAACGGTAAATATACTGCTATATGTTCATTTCATTTACATAGTTCGATGTTCCGAAACATCGATCTTATGTGCTCAACCATAAGAAAGTCAACGTTTCGGAAAGTCAACAATATGAAGAGGATCCATTATAGCTATATAGAGACAGAGATGCCTACACACACACACACACACACACACACACACACACACACACACACATATATATATATATATATATATATATATATATATATATATATATATATATATATATATATATATATATATATATATATATATATATATATACACACACACATGTATATTGATAAAGCTTATCAACAAAACTCAGGTCCTGGGTCTGTTGTAGGGAAAAGCTCATCATTGTCAAATGATGAAATTCAATGGGTTTTGAGTGCTATTTTTCTGGTGTGCATGCATGCATGCATACATACATACATAGATATATAAACTTTTACATGCATCTACATATATTAACATATCTATATGTATAGGTACATTTTGTTATATTTTATATAAGCATAGATGTTTATACCCACACGTACACCCATTATTTACCAATGTGTATAGGTACAGATATACAGACTCATACATATGCACAATGAACGGCCATCAGTTGTTGTCCTGATCACATTAGTAAAAGAAATATTAATACATAGTAGGGGGTTGGCATAATGGTTAAGGTGGTCACCTTACAATTAGAAAGTGCAGGGTTCGATTCTCACATAGAGTAATTGGCTAGACTTAAAAAATGGCCCCCAGGGGCAGTTAGCCTAGTGCTAACCTATCAACCTATGCCATATATTCATAATTTGCCATAACAATACTTTCTGACTTACTGCAGTCGAATGAATAAATACTGACATAACTGCTATACAGGTGTGCATCATTTCAGCTCACTGCTTTTGGAATACAGATTGAAGCTACTGCAGACCTCCAACCCTATACCTCTCAACCTCTTAGCTCAGGAATCCAGGAGGAAGCTGCAAAATAATGATTGACAAATGACCAAATCAGGAACAGAAATAAAAAGACCCAGAAAATTTAGAAGGAATAGACAAAAACATGAGCCAAAAAAAAAAAATTAGAGGCATTCTGTAAAATGAGGAACAGCTGAAAGCATCTATACATTTGCACAAACATATACAAAAACACAAGTGACTATCAATTATCAGCCACTTTTATATCAGTGACTGTACACTTCAAACATTCGACTGTGATCAGATGAACGAGGAAATAGATAAGTAACTGCTACACAATGAATGTGTCCTGTCATCTCACTGTTGTCACAGTACACATACCTCTCAACCCTGCTACACAAGGAATGTGTCCTCTCATCTCACTGTTGTCACAGTACACATATCTCTCAACCTCATAATGTTAGCCAAAAGACCAAAATCAGGAACAAATATTACCCTTCTATAATTAAAACTTTTCTAGAATAACAGGCGTTACATTAATATGATTTTTATGAATACTGTCATGCCTGAAACTCAAATGTCTGTCATTATTTGGTAACATCAGTCCTCAATTTTAGCCATTAACACAAACTTTAGAAAGGAAGAGATGAAAACACAGCCAAAAAAATCAGGAAGATTCTGTAACATCAGGAACAGTTAAGAGCATATGTACTCACATATGCACAGAAAGACACACACACACGCACACACTTGTATGAATGCACTTATACATGTCAGATGGCTGACGTCTAATGAATGAATGACTGCAAAAATGCATCAATAAGTGCCATGCAGAAATGAATGCCCTCACTTCACTGCTGTCTGAAAACAATGGAAGCTCTCCCCAGTACCTTTCAAAACTCTTGTCAAAAGACAAGAGGAAGCTGCAAAATAATGGTTTGAAAAGAACCAAAATCACGGAGCAGATGTACACTTCGAAAACTGCTAGAATCCTAAGCACTGCTATGCTTTTCCTGAAAGCTATCATGTCTGGCATTTAGTCACCCCCCCCCCCCCCCCCCCCAGGACGCCAGTCACTATGTATAAGAACAAAATGTAATAGTTCTAATAAAAAAGTAAAATAAATGAAAAAAGAACATGCATGTGTATGTGCATGGACACTCTCTCTCTCCAACTCACTGTCATCCTTGAATATATATTTGGCATTCTCTCTCTCTCTCTCTTTCGAGTGTAGTCTGCAGAAATTAATAAGAAAAGAAAATGTATTTTGCTGTAGAATCGTAGTGGAGCATTTTAACCTTTAACAGGTGAATGAATCAGACAGAAGAGTGTATGCATAGCCATGCGGTAGGGCAGCAGATTTGTCAGGACAGCTAGACGAGCAACTTGATAACACAAATGATTTGAATTTGTTAAATAACTCATTTTTTTCCTATGAGTGCATTTTTATAAGTACTATGGACATATGAAAGCATGTATCTAGTAACCTTAGTTTTGTACATGTAAAGTGAGCATAAATACTCGAAATTTGGATGCTTTGTGAAGGGTGCATTGGATGCGCTAGAGATGTGGTATGAACAACAGAGGACAAGCATTTGGCACTGAATGTGCTGCACGATGCTCTGCACAGGCAATGCTACAGCAGCGAATGCCTTAATAAACTAAATACATTACAAATACACCCCTATGTAGTACGATGGCTAGCAAATTGTCTAGAAGGCAAAACCCTCATGGTGCAGGTGGCAGGGGCAGTGACCAATATCATGAAGGTGCCGAGTGGAGGTATTACTTCTGTTCAGTATTTACTTGTCTGACCTAGAGACTAAAACACTTACAGCTAACCAAATTTTAGGTTTATAGGTTCATAGGTTCATACTAGGCTATCTGCCCGAGGGCATTTACAAGCCTAGCCCATAGTTTTGTGGCTTACGCCACCCCTTTAGTTTGGAGAAACTATGCCCATTATTTTGCTGTGCCTCTGTCGAGCAGTGACACTGAGGTAACCCCCATTGCCAAATCTGCTTCTGACACAGAAGCCCTCCAGAAGAAACTAACAGTTATAAATGCCTAGTATATTGAAAGCCAGCTTACATTAAATGCTAAAAAATCCAACTATGCCGGATATGACAGGCAATCTATCCCCCAGCATACAGCACTGACAATACCCCCACTTCAAAATGAAAAAGTAGTTACAAACCTGGGAAGCTGGGTTGAGTGTGGTACATGCTGTTCATTCCCTGTCAGCCAGTCTCTCTGCCAACATGTAAAAGTCGTCTTTCTCTTAAGGGAGAATCACTCATTCTTTGGCATAAACACAATCATTTAGTACTATCAACAGCAAATGTGCAATCAAGTACAACATGTATCAACCTTTACCACTGTAAACTTCCATTCACAACAAAACACGTGCTTCTTTGCATCCCAAATTGTAAGGTAAATAAATGCAAAAAAAAAAAAAAATATATATATATATATATATATATATATATATATATATATATATATGCATCTTACTTTCTCTCTGTATATGCGCTGACTAGATGTGGGTTTTCACCCTTCAACTGATTGATACTGGATGGCACAGTGTCAACTTACAGCAAGACGTTCTCCAGTTTGATTCTTGGCATGGAGTCTGCATGTTCTCCATGCATTTGTGTGGGTTTCCTTCCATGTTACAAAGACATGGATCTGGACTGTTTCTCCCTAGGCCTTCACTGAAAATTGACTTGTTCCAGGTCGGACTTTCCTGGTAAACAAATGTTAAATAAAAAATACTACTGTTTAACTGTAGTAGCTTATGTACCAAATACACCTAATAACACAAGGTATAAAAAAAATAAATAAATAAATCAAAGAACAGCCCTGAATAGCAGTTTATGCCATTCAGTACAACCAGTGAAACATCTATAAACAGCTTATATGCCATTCACTTCATTTTTTAACACTGAGCTACTGATAGGGTTGCCAGCTTTCTTTGTGGCTAAAACCGGACTAAGATCACGCCCCTCGCTCCACCAATAACTCCAGTCACCCTTTCTCCCATCCACCCCCCACCCATTTTGTGACATCGCTGTGACATCAGCTGATGGGAACACCCTCTTTTTCTGTTCTGGATGCCTGCTTTCACCTGATTTATTATGCTTTTCTGTTAAGGGACATTTACTACAAAGTGTGTCCAATCCTACTGCGTAATGTTACTATTATCCAAATGGTAATCTGACCGAGAGCAAGGCTATTTAGAAGTGGCCTGTAAAGTGTCACCATATAGATATGAAAGTACTCTAAGAGCTGAAATATGTCTCACAAATATCAGCCACAAAGATTGGTTTAAATATATTAAATAATAAAAGAACAAGACAATACTCAGTAAATCAACACAGTAACTTCAGAGTTCAAAATTGCAGGAAATATCTAAAACAACATTGCAGGACAGTCTCAAATAAATAAAGAAAACATCTAAGCTATTCTTTCCTATATTCCTATCTGAATCTAAAATAGCTCCCATCCTTAACACTCAAGGTCACACTCACAGACCTCATCATTTACTCCGGCTATCAACGGCAGGGATTAGGCAGGGCCGCATGTTCACCAGGCCAGGCAGTGCATCAGCAAAAATGGTCCCAAGACAAGTAATGGAACTCAAAGTGAGCAGAGTTCTCAAATCCCTACTGCCAGAATCAGGGGACGGGACAAATCCAGAAAAAATAGGGACATTTTTAAAAGTATTAGTTAACTTGCGAAGTTGACAGAATTAGTGAAGGTAAATTAGCATGCATTTTCTGAAGTAAAATTAGTCTACAACACTAATTATTATTATTTACTAAGTGCAATCTACCTTCTCTTCTTCCAAAAGCACCAGTTTTATTTGGGATTGGGGGAAGCAACATTATGAGCCAAAATCAGGAACAGCTGAGAGGTATGAAACCAAGTGCAATTACTATAAAGTAGACAGAATTACTGGAGCATGCATAGCTCTCAAGTGTACCTCATTCTGAGTCTTACATAGTCAACAATCCACACTGAAAGGGTCTGTCACGCATACAGTGTTAAGATTTTTTTTGACTGATACCTATAGTAAATACAAAATCATATTAGTTCAGCTAAACAACAACTATCTAACAACAACTATCTAAGATTTTTCATTAAACTAAAGTCATAGGAGACAGTGCAGGCATCAACAATACACAAGTCAGAGTACAGCCACTGAAAATGTTTATGAGTGCACTACCCGGGTAAACAAATTTAGAAAAATAAAATAAACTTACTTAGAATTAAAAAAAAAAGTCTGACACATTTGTAAAATAATAACAGCAAGAGCACTGCCCTGCTCAGAAAAACGGAGCTACTTACAGGCTTAGAAAACAGAGCTGTTTACAGGATTATAATTTATAAATCATCAAAAATTATACCAAACACTCAAAAAACTACCCCCCCCCCAAAAAAAATGTCAGACAAAGCAAAAATTAGGAATGATCCCTCTTCTCACTGCGGACTACTACATACCTAGGACAAGCTTAGCCACATCGGAAGGTAGTAACATCACCGAACTACAACTTTTTCCTGCGACAATAAAGATAATATTCCTCATGTATGTTTAACACAGCCACACACTTCAAAAAATGGACCTGGCTTGCCTTCAGAAAAAACAGAGCTGCTTTCACGCTTTGACATAAAATGGAGTTTGCTTACTGTGGGTGGATGACTCTGATAGCAGGCTTAGTGTTGATAGGGAACCCACATACTTTTTAAAATTCATATTTGCTGCATGCGAGTGATCATGCACACACACGCATGAGTCCTCCGTTGCAGGTTGCATCTGTAAAAGCCCCCTCCCCCTCGCTCTATGGTTCCGGGCTGGCGTCTATGCAAAAGGACAAAAATTGCCTCTAATTTACCCCACAACAAGGTGTCCCTAATTTTGGCTCATTCAAAACCCGGACTTCACGTGTCCAGTTTTGAATGAAATTTGTAACCGGACAGTTTGTCAGAAAACCGGACACTCCGTCAAAAACTAGACAGCTGGCAACCCTAGCTACTGACTACTATGACAGCTTAACACATTAATGGCCTAGGCTTCCAATTAAGACACCTTAGTGACACAGCAAAAGTGTGTAACAAACCCTTTGCAAGTGTATTATGATCCCAGTGAATGACTCCCCCCCCAAAAAAACACTAATGCTTATTTCCACAACCTAGTATTGATCTAGTACTGCCCCCTCCCTGAAGATCGCCAGCTTCAGTTTTCATCCCAGAAGAAAACAGACTTACTGTGACTCATTGTAAATCTTACTGTGTCATTAGCATGAAAATAACCTTTTCACCTTCTGTTAAGGGGGTACTTCGGCTCCAGCCCTTCCCACCAAGTAAAGAAAATGTGGCTTAGCCCCCCCCTCAACATTTTTTCTTCATGAGAACTCACTTCAAACAGGCAAAACCATGAAACATATGCTTCACAACTATCATCCCATAGTCAACAGGAGATAGTCATGTCTCCCCCTCTTAAAAGAAAAGAGCTCAGACTCTCCCCAGGCCTGCTATCCCCCTCCCCACCCAGCTCTCACTGGCTTGACTTTTCCCTCCCCCCAGCTGGGTGTGGCTCATGATCCCTGTTCTTTCTAAGTTCATTCCTGTTAGTCAATATTTGCAGCCTTCATTGCCTAACCTGTGCAGTGGGGTACATGCTCGACCATTTACTCCTGCGTTTCCTGATGCTTTGCTGACTGAGTCCCCCTAGCCACATCAGAGAGACAGTATGGCAGAGACACACTGATCACCAGCCATAGGGACCAGGAAAAGCTCCACTTATATCAAGATTATATCACCCCAGATGGGACTCGAATCCACAATCCCTGCCTTAGAAGGCCAATGCCTTATCCATTAGGCCACTAAAATGTTAATACAGGATAATATAGCAAGTTATAAAGAACAGATATAGGATACAGTGAATACTAGATGATGAAATTACCTTTGTTAGTTTTGAGCAATCAAGTTAGAATCAACATTACCATTCCATTATATTAAAAGTAACAATCTTGATAGGCAACGTTGCACAGAGTTGGTGTTATTCACATAAAAGAAAATAAATAAAAAAAAATATATATATATATATATATATATATATGTATATATATATATATATCTACAATGATATATTTATTAAATCATTTCTTAGAAGGAAGTATGGAGGCCACTATGATGTCACTTTAAGACTGGGAGTTGGCATGGAAATGTAAGTCATGTGACTACCATATACAGACTACTTATAGTAAAGACCTTATCTCTTCATCAGTAAGTTATGTATTCACTGAATTGTTGACAAAGACATGAGTCTGGAGCATTTCTTCCTAGGCCTCCTCTAAAAATTGTCTCACTCCAAGTTGGACTTTCCCAGTAAACTAATGTTAAATAAATAAAATTTATTTTTATAAACCTGGAAAATTCAGCTTTGACGTACCTTCTCAGGAAACCAAAATATCTGATACAATAAAATTAAGTATACAACAAAATCAGTCAAAATCAGACACTGAGCAGTACTTGAAGAAAAGACAAGAGCAAGTACAAAAAAGACCAGAAGTGACACATTCTGTCAGCGGAAAAGCTATTTTTTACATGTAGCGATGGTAGTCATAGTAAATGAGCTAATATGAAGAGCAATGCGAAGCTATTGTAAAGTTTAATGTCATACTAGATGACAGACACAGTAACATTTTATCTTTTATCTTGATGTAAGTTAACCATCTCTTTTTACACTTTATTTTAGGTCTTGCAGAACTATTTCAGCAGAAAGATGTTTTAAACATAAAGAAAATGGGCACACTATGCATTGGTAAGGGTCTGTCTTCCTTAAAACCCCAAATGATCGAACCGCTATTCATCGAACCCCTTACATCAAAACGTCAAACCATCGAACTGAGTTTTAATCAAAGCTTTTTTCAGGACAAAGCAATGGTTGGCTACCACTGGGAATGTGCCCTTTTTCCCACTGTTGTGCGATCTCTGAGTTGGTATATTTAGTTGGGTGGAGGCTGGGTTTGGAGGCATAGCCTCCCACTTGGGTGAGTTTTAAATTTTATTTTTTTGATGTTCTCTAGATTGGCTGAGTGTTATTTGTCCTGGGAAACATTTTGATTAAAATTCTGTTTGATGGTTTGAGGTTTCAATGTAAAGGGTTCGATGATGAATAGTGGTTCAATCGTTTGGGTTTTCAAATAAGTGATATAGACCCCATTGAAGGTACATCCTGCGCAGCTTATAACAGAGGGATCACAGGAAAGCCTAAGATGATTTACTCAATTTCTTCTAGATTCCTTCTTCTTCAAAATACTCAGCTTGACACCCCCTTCCTTTTCTCTTCCAAACATGTTCCTTCCACTCAAACCTATAACTTAAGAAGTCAAGCCAGAGCTGGTCCTTCCCTAAACCCCCCTCCTCTCAAATTGTTCCCTACAAAGCCTTTCTCTCAAATTGCAGTCTACTACCAATTGCTTGCTTCAGTACTGGCCCAAAAACTATGGTAGTCACTTTCTCCAAGTTTAACTGATCACACAAACTACTCCCTGTCTAGGCCACAGTTCAAACAACACTTAGTCAAACAGTTTGAATGAAACTGTCCATCTAAAGGACATTTCACCTAAACCGATGTCTCCATCTGAATAGTACCTTTACCTCCCACATACCCAATCCACCTGATTAACGCACTCATCCCAAACTGTGATTGGCTTACCACACCATTACTACTCTAAACCCACTACACATTATCTAGTCTTTTTTACCTTACTGGTGCCTATTACCTTTCCTAACCTCGATTCTACTTCCATATTTCTAACATTTCATCTCCTCCTACTCTATTCTCCCTTTTCTATTCTACTATGTACGTATACATATATTTCGCTTGTTAGATCATTTATGTATACACAGTTTGTCAGATTTTTTTTATGCTTACTCATATATGCAAACCACTGTTAAATGTATGCTATACATTGTTTTGATCCATTATGATGTAGCCCAGGCTGAGCCTGTAATTGGTCATTGTTTGATCTGCACTCTATCCCAGTAAACAAAAGTAAATAAATAAATATTACACTGCATTATGTGCCCCAGTTCAAACTCTGTAACAGCCAAAACACCGATTCTCTCTAGGGCATTATTCATGAATTTTAGATGGAAAAGTGACTTCACTGCAGCTGGAAAGATCATTTCAAACCTGTTAATTGTTATGGTATGCTATGCAACTGCACCATGTGTTGTTCATGTGACAACACCTTGTTCCTTACTGTCCAAACTGTGGTGGGAAAACATGTAAATGTTAACTATTTCCTACTATTCTTAGAAAACACTCATGTAGGAGACTGGCATAATGGTCAAGGTGTCTGCCTTACAAACAAAAGGTGCAGGGTTTGATTCTGACATGGGTAATTGGCTAGGCTTAAAATGGCCCACAAGGGCACTTAGCCTAGTATTATTCTAAATAAAACCAATAAGGAAATAAAGCCACACAGTGAACCACATGAACTGATTTACTGAATAAATTAAAATGATATAAAACAATAGTACTAAGCGCTTTCACCCATCAACATTAGGGCATCATCAGAGTGCTAAGAAATAGTAACAAGGCCATCCTTTATATATGTACATACTTAATAAGCTAATTACATTGTTAAAAAAATGATTGAATTAATTGATTAATGAATTTCTATTAAAGTAACTTGGCACAGAAAAAAAACAACCAATAACCTCAACTGCTGTAAAAATATGTTAATATTATGCGTGAATAAGTAAATAAAAACATGAAAAAGGCTAATCATGTGTCTAAACACATATCTAAAGTCTAAAAACCATTACAAATAGTAAAAATATTGGGATATATATATATATATATATATATATATATATATATATATATGTTGTAAAATATTGTTATAAATAATGTCAATTAATAAAACAACAACAAATACAATATATATATATATATATATATATATATATATATATGTATATATTAAATGTAATATAATATAATATAATACATAAGCGTAAGTATATTTTTATATATTTTTATGTATTTATATATATGTATACCAGTATCCATGACCTTGTAATAGGTCATATAAAATGTGACCTGTATTTTAAAATAGTGGAAATAGAGACAAATTCATTATATATGACCTATTCCTATGACCAAAATCATTTTATATGACCTATTACAAGGTTGTGGATACTGGAATACATATATATAAATACATAAAAATATATAAAAATATACTTACGCTTATGTATTATATTATATTATATTACATTTAATATTTAATATATATATATATATATATATTGTATTTGTTGTTGTTTTATTAATTGACATTATTTATAACAAACTTTACAACATATATATATATATCCCAATATTTTTACTATTTGTAATGGTTTTTAGATTTTAGATATGTGTTTAGACACGATTAGCCTTTTTCATCTTTTTATTTACTTATTCACGCATAATATTAACATATTTTTACAGCAGTTGAGGTTATTGGTTGTTTTTTTTCTGTGCCAAGTTACTTTAATAGAAATTCATTAATCAATTAATTCAATCATTTTTTTAACAATGTAATTAGCTTATTAAGTATGTACATATATAAAGAATGGCCTTGTCACTATTTCTTAGCACTCTGATGATGCCCTAATGTTGATGGGTGAAAGCGCTTAGTACTATTGTTTTATATCATTTTAATTTATTCAGTAAATCAGTTCATGCGGTTCACTGTATGGCTTTATTTCCCTAGTACTAATCTATGTTCTGAAACTTTACTTTTACATGACACAGCGCTGGTGGCCAGTGAAGTTAGAAAGCAGATATTTTGACAGTACAAGAGAAGAACATAGGTACATTCCTTATGTGTTACATGCAAAGACTTTAATCCGTTGGTTAGAGTACAATGGGTTATTCTGCTGATCATATATCATCAGATATCAATCAGGTCTTTCTGAATGTATTGTATATTTATCAAATGCAAATTGGATTTTGCATCCAGCATGAAATAGACATATTAGCTAAGACTGTGACATTTACTTAAAGTTATTCCTCAAACAGAGATGTATCAGTTTTGTTTCTGTTTATATTTTCTCTGTCAAAACAGGAGTTGCAATTTAGTGTTGAAACAGAAGATATTTACTTTAAAAAGAAGCAAATTTCTTGTCCAACAGTGAGTCTTTCTTCTTGTAAAAGGAACCTTACAAACTGGATAAAAACAGGTGTGTTAAATTTAAGTTCATCTGGGTGTGTAAACAATGTTAGTTTATAACCACACCTTGGGTTTTCATGTGTTGCGAAGAAGTCATGCATATATAAAAATGTCAAGCAGCACAAAGGGATATACAAGCTTTGTGCCTACGGGCCTAAATAATATTTTTACTATGGAATACCTAAAACAAAGACTAATGGTAGAGACATGCAGAGGTGTTAAAAGTTCAGACCTCTTCCGTTATTTCTTATTGTCATACTAGAGTAGTTTAAATGAGTTCAGAGCTGGGATATCTGAAATTTTCAACAGAGTTACTATACTGTTGTGGATTTTTGGGAACCTTGTATGTATATATTAGGGAAGAGAAAAAGAATATTGCAAACATTGGAGGTGTGGTGGGGAAGACAGAGATAATTGGGAACATATTTTCGGGGAGCGTAATAAGTTGGCAGACTTTAAAAATTCCCAGTAGACAACTCTGTCTGAAATACTGGGTGAACAAATTGGTGTAACTAAGGAAACGGCTTTCTGAGTTCTGATAAAGAATCAGAATTGTCTGGATGTAGTAAGGCCTTGTTGAGTTTACTTCTGGTGAAAATAAGTTACTAGAGAACGGAATTAAAGTCTAAAACAACTATACTAAAAGTAATGAATATAGTAAGAGACAGAAGAAGTGGGAGTGAGATCTTTAGAAAAGAGTACAAGCAAATTACATAGAAAAAAATGGAATTGTGTTTAAAATGCATGCAGAATAATGTTTTGCAGGAGGAGTGAGGTTTAAGGGAAGGCAGGAATTGAACTGACAATGACTATACACAAGATTATATGTGATGTATAATGTTTATAACTGAAAATGTCAATATGGTTTGTTTTCATTTATATAAACGTATGATTCCCTGTGTTATAACTGATAATTCAATAAAGATGTTTCATATATATACATGTGTGTGTGTGTGTGTGTGTGTGTGTGTGTGTGTGTAATATATGTTTGTGTGTGTGTAAGACCTGACCATTACACTTATACTATATATGTCCAAGTATTTAGATAGAATTAGGCTAGGGTGTCATATGACTCTGCTGCTTTCAGCATATTTCTGAATGAAGTAATTGCAAAGTATTTAATAGGAATATGAAGACACTTTGCTTTTGTGATAGATTAAAATCAGCAAAAGGCATGCAATAAAAATTAGTTCAGATTATGCAAGGCCTACTGTTGAATACAAAATTAAAAATGCATTGGTTATTACAAACAAAAGTTTAGGAGACTGAAATTACTGTTTAGTGAGAAACCGTTATATCTGTGTGCAGTATGCATTATGAAGAAAATGCAGAATTCTTGGAGGATGTCCGAAAGACAAATGTAAGAAGACAGAACTCTGCAATGAATGTCCCAGACCTGCAATGTAGCATCTCTGAGTTCATCTGGATGTAGGCAGTACTAATGTAGGAGTCTCTTTTTAGCAGTGATCAGCATTTGTGTACAGCCAGCTTACTAAAACACAGGGTTGTTTAATAACATTTATTACATTCACATTCAATTAAAATGTTTTTATACTCTTCATGCATAATATTGCAGTATAAATAAATAAAACAAAATGCAAAATTGTATTTATCAGCTGGGTCGACAGGTGTCTCTTTTTGATTGCAGCTCAGGTATGCTTTCTATTATTCAGAGTCGCGCAATGAGCAAACGGAGGTGTATGGCATTAAACTCTGTACCACAGACAGCAGATTGCTAACAGCTCAGAGGCAGAGCCTTAATGCTCTGCAGACTATAATCAGTTATGCTGTATAACAAAACCAGCCATATCATACAATTACTGTCATTTCACTGTACTCAAAATACTGCTTGTAAAATATGTGGTAAGTCCCCCCTTTAAATAGTTCTGTGTGCCCTCCTAGTGAATAGGTAGATTTATGATACTTGTAAAGACACATGCCTCTCCATCCATCGTCCTTTGATATTTGTGCACTTTTCTTCTGACTCATGTCTTAAGCTTCCAAATGAAGGGACTGGAAACTAAAACAAGCCTGTTGTCCTACAAGGGCATTGCTGGCCCTCTGTCTGTACTTTTGTATCTCTCCACCCTTTATCTGAGCTGAACTTGTCCTCTTGAGAATTGTTTCCCTACATTTATTAACTAGATGCTGTATTAGCAGTTTCTTCTTACCTCAAAATTTGATTCGGCTTGAGTTAAGCTTTGCAAATCAGTGCTAAAGCTATATCATACAAATTCAGTTTACCTTAAAAAAAAAAAAAAAACTGTCAGCCACACCACTGGGACTGTGAAGGCCGTAGATTTACAGGTTTTATTATTTTTTTACCCTACTGTCACTGTCACCAAATTTGCACATATATATTCCTTTCTCATGCTGTTCTCAGCCATCCAGTTCTCTGATTATCCTCCTGTCTTCTTTTCCATATTACGTGCATTTGCCTCCTCCTCCTGTCTCAGATTTCCAAACTCTATTTTTTCCCCTCTTGTCTTTCCCCATTTCTTATTGCCTCTTCTCTTTTTATCTTTCAGTATTCTTCCTTCCTTTCCATAGCTCTTTATTTCTTTAACAACACACTGCTAATCATAGATAGCTCTACTGTTCTGGCTCTCCCTTTACACCAACTGTTCCAAAGCATCTTTCTTCTCTAGACATTTGATTCAGAATTCTGAGGTATTGCTGTTTACCAGATCTTTCCATAACTATAATTTCCCTGTGGATATCTAACGTTCATTATTACATGGTTTGTAACAATATTTTTATAGCATCCAGCCACAACTCACAATTTCATACCTCACTTTCAGCTTCTGGAATCCCTTTTTAATTCTTTTCACGCCTAAAGCTACCGTTTTCCTATCCTTGTATCCTTAGTCAGAAGAAGGTTTTCCTCATTTTTCCTTTTAACACCAAGTTAATCCCTTGGACTTGGTGGATCCCTAAACTGAAAGACAGACTTTCCAAAAAATTGAGTAGCTCCATCAGAGCATTTCATTTATTTATTTATTTAGCATTTGTTAATTAGGAAGGTCCAACTGAGTTGAGAACACATTTTCAGCGGAGGCCCAGGAAGAAAACCTCCACATGAAAAAGGCAACACAAATTACATTAACAAGACTGTAGCAAGTAGTAATGTACATGTTAAATAAGTAAACAATACAAATAACTACAGATAGAGATAACAGAACATGTACTACATAGGCAATACTAAATAAGCATGATGTATTTTTTTCAGGTAGGAGTAAGATAAAGAGTGAGTGTCAGGTGAAGGGTAAGAATATAAGAAGCAGGTATATGCTTAAAAGAGTGTTGCAGTAGGATGGTAATAATTAAAGGTGTAGAATTACATACTGTTTCTTAGTTTGATATGATACTACTTAGTTAGTGAGATTCATGATCTAGGGATTTCAAGATGTGGAAAAAAAAAGGCCCTCGAGTGGATGGGGTTCGTTTATAAATAAATAAATAATATTATTTTATTATTATTGTTTATAAATAAATAAATAAATAAATAAATATTCCTGTACTTCCCATTTGTGAATGAACGTTTCTTGGGTTATATTGAAAAGGGACCTTACTGCAGGATCAGACACTGAAGTGTTATCTCTGTCCATTAGTAGAACAAGGGACAGCCCTAGAGAAAATTTCCTTTTTCTATCCATTGATTCAAGTTGTACTGGAACAGGGTCAGGGATAAGCTTTGTTTTGATTGGATGGGAAGTCTATTCCGGAGTAGTGGTATCCTCTGTGATATGTACATGTCATTCCAGACCATTAGCTGTAGTACTGTGTAATAGTCTATTCCAGAGTAGTGGTATCCTCTGTGATATGTACATATCATTCCAGACCATTAGCTGTAGTACTGTGTAATAGTCTATTCCAGAGTAGTGGTATCCTCTGTGATATGTACATATCATTCCAGACCATTAGCTGTAGTACTGTGTAATAGTCTATTCCAGAGTAGTGGTATCCTCTGTGATATGTACATATCATTCCAGACCATTAGCTGTAGTACTGTGTAATAGTATATTCCAGAGTAGTGGTATCCTCTGTGATATGTACATATCATTCCAAACCATTAGCTGTAGTACTGTGTAATAGTCTATTCCAGAGTAGTGGTATCCTCTGTGATATGTACATATCATTCCAAACCATTAGCTGTAGTACTGTGTAATAGTCTATTCCAGAGTAGTGGTATCCTCTGTGATATGTACATATCATTCCAGACCATTAGCTGTAGTACTGTGTAATAGTCTATTCCAGAGTAGTGGTATCCTCTGTGATATGTACATATCATTCCAAACCATTAGCTGTAGTACTGTGTAATCTACAAGCATTAGACAAGCATTAGACCTAATACTGTGTAATCTACAAGCATTAGACAAGCATTAGACCTAATACTGTGTAATCGACAAGCATTAGCCCTAATACTGTGTAATCAACAATCATTAGCTCGTGGTACTGTGTACTCTCTCTGCACTGCCAAAGAAATTCCATGAACAATAACATTTAATGACAAGTGTATTCACCATTAATTGCTGTTTGCTTTAAGTGATGGGAGTTAAAGAATATTCATTCACAATATTCATTCATCTTTCGATTGCCCACTTAATCCCATACAAGGTTAGTGAGTAGACATCCGCCATTCTAACATACAGAAGAAATAATAGGGTACCAACCCTTTCCAGAATGTTCACACATAATCGCTATTATATAGCTCACACACTTATGGGCAACCTAGTGGACCCTAACAAGAAACTAGATCCCTCAGTATATACATATATGGACACAGAGATGATGTACAGAATCTACACAGAATAGGAACCAAGAAAGAACTAAAATAGAGGACTAAGCACTATAAGGTAGTAATGCTAACTGCTGCATTAATAGTCTGTTCTAAACATGGAGTATAAATAGAATAAATGCAAACAAAACACAAATATATATATTACTGTGCATTTTACCTCTGGAAGGGGATGGTCATCTGACCTACACCATAAAAAAGTAGTCACACTTCTTGAGGATGTGTAGTTTAAGCAAATAATATAAAGCAGTAGTATTTACAACATATGGAAAAGACATCTAAAAAGAATATTTTAATAAATGAATTACACACTAGAGTGACACATAGATGAAAAATGGGAACATAGTTTATTAAAACTTCTTAAAAGAAACATCTCAGTTTTATTTTTTGAATTTAACTGTTATAATACCACAACATACATACACATTCCAACTGCATTTATAATTATCTAGATCAAACGATATATGTGTTTCACTTAAGTTTGCTTCCCTGCATATTGCCTGCTTGATGCTGGAAATAGCAATTTTCTTGTGATGCTAAACATTAACAGTTTACTTCCTGCTGAAGAACATATCTGTCTTCACTGCACGCTCTATAAAGTATCAAGCAGGCTGCACATAGGTAAACAAGAAACATAAGCCATACTTCTATAGATTCATATTATATATAAAGTGCAAAAAAATTCTGGTAACGTGCTCTGGGAAATTAACAGGGTACATCACTAAAAATAAAAACAAAAATGAGCAGTTTAAGGGAGAGTAAGTTTTTCTGTATTATATTCTTTGGCACTTCTAAATATATTAACCCCACAGTCAATCGATTCTGGAATAAAAGAATACTTTCTTGCATATGAGGTTTAGCAACCTCAAAGATGCTATTAATAGAAATATTTGACAATGCCAGACTTGAACTATAGTTTGTGATATTATGTCACGCAAGAACCATTGACTGAACTACCTACTCCCAGATAACAGACAGTCCTTGATTTGGTTCATAGGTTCATAGGTTCATAGGTTTATAGGTTGGTACTAGGCTATCAGCCCTAGGACCTATACAAGCCTAGCCATAACAATTCCCTGGCTATTTCTTCCCACGTTATTTACTTTCCTGGACCCCTGTCTAGCAGGGCGACTGACTTGATCCCTGGGGTGAATTTCCATTCTCCCATCCAGTCGTCAAGGTTCCTCTTGAAGAGGTCCAAAGAGGCACTCTGCTTGACATGTATGGGCAATCTATTCCAGAGTCTGGGGAGTCTCTGGGTCAGGAACCTATCCCTCCAGCATGTTTTGTTTATTGTGATGACAAGGTTTAGATCCCTGGAGCGTGTAGCTCTGAGGGATTGGGATTTCTTTAAGTGTAGCATGTCCAACAGCTCTGGGTTTGACATGGCCTTGAATGTTAAGCAGAGATCGCCTCTGAGTAGACGATATGCGACAGAGTATAGCTGGAGTTTTTTAAGGCGGTCAGCGTAGGGCATCTGCTTTAGGCCTGTGATTCTTTTAGTGAGGTATTTCTGAGGCCTTTCCAGTTGTTGCAGATGTCTTGAGAGGTTCATACCAAATGGGGCGTTGTATTCTATAATGGGTCTAATGAGGGATGAGTACAGTGGGACAATGACCTCCTTTTTTTCTGGATGAAAAGCCCTTCGTGATGAGGTGTGCCACATAGAAGGATTTCCTGACTGTTGTGGCGATGTGGTTATCGAAGGTGAGACCACTGTCCACCTGTGTCCCTAAGTCTCTTATCACGCTTTCTGTGTTTAGTGTACTGCCACCTATATGGTAATTTATGGATACTTGTTTTTTCCCAAAGGGGATAACAATACATTTCTTGGCATTGAGCTTGAGCCCATGGCTCCTGCACCAAGCATCTGTTTCTGTAAGGCCCTTTTGTAGAGTATCCACATCATTTGGGGATTCAATAATGGCTCCCAGTTTGCAGTCATCTGCAAACTTTGTTAGCCAGAGTCCCTTAGTGTTGACCTGTACTTCAAAGAAGTAGATGCCAAACAAGAGCGGCCCCAGGACTGAACCCTGAGGTACTCCACTTGTCACTTGTCTGGAGCTGGATTTGGAGTCGGCTACTTTTACAGTGTGGGTTCTATCAGTAAGCCATTTAGCAACCCATTGGGTGACATAGGGATTAATACCCAACTTAGTAAGTTTATCTATGATTCCAGAGTGGGGGATGGTGTCAAAGGCCTTGGCAAGGTCTAGATAGGCTGTGTGGACCACCTTACCCTTGTCCATGGCTCTGGAGACTGATTCAAAGAAGTCAATCAGGTTCAGGAGACAAGATCGGCCCTTCACAAACCCAAACTGGGTGGGGTCCAGTGTTTGAAGGTTGCCAATGTCTTTGTTTATAAGTTCCATGATAATACGCTGCATGGCCTTGCAGATAAGGCTTGTCAGACTGATGTGACGGTAGTTTCCGGGATCCAAGGTGGATCCCCCCTTGTGGATTGGGATAACTGTAGCTCTGCCACTCAGTGGGCACGAAACCTGAGGTGAGGCTATGATTAAACATGACACTTAGGTGAGGTGCCAGTTCATATTGTAGTTCATGTAGTACACAGCCTGGGATGTCATCTGGTCCCATGGATGCTGTATTCTTGGCTTTAGAGAGTGCGTTTTGTACCTGTGTGGCCGTTATTACTGGAATTTGGCAATCTTCCGGTATTGAGATGGGCCATTTAGGGGTGAGAGGGGGAATGAAGTTGGCACTGAATCGATCTGCCAGGATATTGGCAATATCCTTTGGATCAGTATATTTATTGCCATTCTGTTTTAGCTCAGAGCAGATCTGAGCATTGCCATTTAGATTCTTGACATAGTTATAGAATGCTTTGTGGTTGTCTTTGGAATCTTTGGCAATTTTATTTTCATAACTAGCTTTGGAGGATTTTATGAGGCATCTCAGTTTCTTACCGAGGCTAGTAAGGGAGTTTTTTGCATCCTGGGATTTTCCTCTTTTCTGCAAAAGTTTCTTCCTTTTGTTGTAAAGTTTGTTTATGGCAGGGGACCACCAGATTGGCTTCCTTTTTTTGGATGAGAACATTTTGGTTCTATTTGGGATGGCACGATTCATGCATGAGTGGATGTGCTCGTACAGTGCCTTAGTGTAGGATTCAGCAGTTGAACTTTCAGTTCCCGTCTGCATGGGTGTCATGAAGTTTGTCACTTCTGACTTGAGTAGCATGAAGTTGGCTTTGGAGAAGTTTTTATGGTGGTTTCTTTACTGGGGGTGGGGTGGGATGTGGATGTTAAGGGTGATTAGCTTATGGTCAGACCTGACTAACGAGGGGTGACCATAGGTATGGAGCATTGATTTGCCATGTTGGTAATGACCAGGTCTAGGATATTGGAGCCCCTGGTGGGACTATGGATTAGTTGATCCAGGGTGTTGGAATTTATGAATTCCAAGAACCGCTGTGCAAAGGTGTTGGGACATGAGTAGTTTTCCCAGTTAATGGCAGGGTAGTTAAAATCACCCAGTATTAGGGTGTTTGGTTCTATCTTAATATTTTCCAGTATGTTTAAAAAGGTGCAGTGAGAATCTTGGGGTATGGTGGGGGATCTGTAGCAAGCTACAATTTGGATTGCAGTCTTACCTAGTGTTAGTTGCACTTGGAGAATTTCAGACACATTGTGTTGGCCAACTAGCCTGGTGGTGTGAATATCCTTGGTGAATATTGACACTCCTCCACCTTTAGTGTTTCGGTCCTGGTTTGGTGGCCTGGTATTGCAGGGGTGCTCTCTGGTCAGACTATCAACTCTAACAATTCATGAATACTACGGAATACTACGGAAAAGACAACTGATCACATGACCTATTTCATGATAAATCAATACACTGTTGTTTTAAGGAAGGAAGAGATTCTGTTCTAATTTAAACTAGCAAGTCTGAACTGTTCTCTAAAGAAAGATGCTTGATAAATGATATTAGAGATATATATAGGAACTATGTGCTCATTTAAAAGTAGTTCACTTTATTTATTTTGAAATGGACAAACAATACAGAAATACATTTAATTAAGGCATTTGATTATCTGAAATAACCACTAGTATTTCTTTATATTTACTAAGTTGG
Organism: Protopterus annectens; assembly: GCF_019279795.1. Taxonomy (NCBI): domain Eukaryota; kingdom Metazoa; phylum Chordata; order Ceratodontiformes; family Protopteridae; genus Protopterus; species Protopterus annectens. The sequence goes on from NC_056726.1 coordinate 1,081,534,768, forward strand.
TCTGGCAAACTATTCTGCTGTAAATGAAACATGTTGCAGTCTGAATTCAAAGAACACCTCTTAAGTTCGTGAATTGTATGCTTCGCATAATCCCATAGTGGCAATCACGATAGTCACAATGAAAATAAAAATGAACGTTGAATTGATCTGCGGTTCTCTTATGGAACAATCTCTACTGCACCAATAAGACTCCTAAAACATAAACTAAATGATAGTTAGAGGGCAGAAAGGAAACGGTGTCATATAATACAGAAAACATAGATTGTCTTTGGTCTCTTTCTTCAAAATGTTATTCAATACAGATATTTCTTTTGGAAACATATTGTACCTGACAACTGATTTTTTATGAAGGTGGTTTAATCTCTTTCATGGTGTTGTGATTTAGTGTAAACTATCCTGTGGGAGCTGATTTGTTTGTGGAAGTGATTACTAATGTATATGAAGACTAAATTTAATAATATTAAAAACTCCACTCCCCCCCCCGCACACAGTCGGAGCAGCTTCATAATCACAAAAATTAATGTCTTGTGTATTAATCATCAGTCACTGTTCATTTTAGATGATAAGTTTAAAAGAATATTTAGTCATAAAATGTTTATGATTATTGAAGAAACGACAGCTGAACACATGACAAATACCATGAATGAGTATTTCACTGCTGTCTAAAAGAAGGAAGAAGTACTGTTCTAATCTAATCTAGTAATTGTGAATTGCTCCCTAATGAAATGCATTTGGATTAATATTGTTTGTGATGTGCATAAGAACTCTAGATTTACTCAAAAACATCTTATTTTGCTTAATCTGAAACGGATAAATCTGCAGAAAAACATCCAATGACTTTTGTTATCAGTAGATTTGCAGTAAATATATTAGTAACTGGGTCGTAGGATATCCTGTATGTAAGACATAATTCAGCTATTAGTAGTTTGTAGAATTCATACTAAAATGGTATGTCCTTTAATTGATCCATGTGAACATTCTGATTGGATACTATTTTATAGTAAAAGGCTTTTTATGGGCATTTCAGTTTAAGTGCCTAGATGAATTCACATTAAGAGAGGCACTATAATTCATGAATGACTAAACAAATGACTAGGTAATACTCAGTTCAATTTTTAGAGAGTGTATTACTAATGTGGTAACTACTAGAAAGACAGACAAATATTCTAATACACACTAAAACTACTGAGGAACAAATGAACTGTGATTGACACATTTTCCTTAGTTGGTTTAAAATTTAGACTCAGATCAGGAATGACTGCAACCATAGGACACACAAATATCTGGTAGCCTTCTTTAAACAAGACTAGAACACATAGACAAAGCAGAAAAGAACTAGAGAGTGGGAAGGAAATGCTTGGACAATTAATCACAACGTGATGATGGAGTAGAAATATCCACACAAATGATGAACTAACCTATATATCCTAAGTGAACAGCTTTGAATTTGAGCAAATGAAGTTAACTATGTAAATGAGCTTAGCAATTATATTAAATGAGCTTAAACTGGCTATTAAATGATATAAAGATTTTATTTAACAAGTGTACTTTTAAGCTAAAGGAATATATTCTACACCTATATTCTAAGATGTTAATAGAATGACGTTTAAACAAAACAATAAATGATAACTCATATTGTTTATATCACAAGAAAAGTATGACTTATTCTTATGTGATTGTTAACATATTTAGCATGGCTAAAACCCTCTATTGTAAATAAAAACAAGCATAAATATGTTCACCCCCATACTTTCTTTATTAAAAAAGTAATACTAACCCTAATATTATTATAACTTCAAGTAAAAGATTAATTATTTTGACGAGTTGAATTTTCAAGGAACATAGTTTTAGTGTTTGATATACTCTTTTACCAAATTTAAATATTTTAATATACCTTCAGGATTTCAATAAATGGAGCTCAACCTTATACATCTTTTTCCATGCAATTGACGAACTCGAGGGAAAATCTGTTTGATCTTATTAGTTCAATCAGATTAGGAGTGCTAAGCACTTCATGTTTGTGGAATAATTTAGTAAAGTTATTATTCATTCAAATAAAATGTGTTGTTACTTCATTTTTCATTCTTTACTTTTTTGTGGCCCAAACTGAAACATTTGTTAAACTATCAAAGAAAGAAATTTGTTCAATTCAAATTACTTTTTAAAAAAATATATATATTTTTTCACAAATCCTCAACAATAATAGAACTTTAACAATGTATCTTTCCAAAATCGTAATGTAATTACCTATAGAAATGACAGACATAACATTGCTTTCTTTAAATATCAATGGTTTAAATAATCCAATAAAAAGATCAAATTTATTACGATACCTAAAATTACAAAAAGCACAAGTTATATTTCTACAAGAATCTCACTTTAAAACTGATGACAATTTTACTTGGATACCCAATAACTACTTAATTCTTTCTCACTCCTCATATTAAAAAAAAAAACTAGAGGACTCTTAGTTCTATGGAGAAAAAGTGTAGCTAATCCTCAGATTATTTACAACTATGAAGATAAAGAGGGGTTACTATCAATTGTAATAATAAGATTTCAGAATATAATTTGGACTCTGGTAAACGTATACTGGATTCCTGGAATAGGAGTATCCACAGTTAAAAAGCAAATAGAACTAATTAATAGGGTATATAAGGGTATCCTAATAATAGGAGGAGACTTTAACTGTGTTCTAGATAACTCGGAGACAACTAATAAAAGGAATCTACGTCTCACTTCCACAGGAAAATACCTCAAGAAATGGACAGAAAACTTAAAATTAATTGATACATTTAATTTTAAAGAACCTAACTCATTATTATACTCACATAGTGATTACCGATTTAATACTCAAACAAGAATAGATAAAATATTTATATCTCCAGACTTAAATAGGAAAATAATAAAATTTTCTATCATTCCATGCCCACTCTCTGACCATAATTCTCTAATCCTTAAATTACAAATAGACTTTAAAAGACTAAACTTCACTTCAAGAATACCAGCTTACATTACTAAATTAAAAGAATTTAAGCCATGGCTAGAATCAGAAATTCAATATTTTTTTAGAAACAAATTCCACTGATGATACAAATAATATAATAATATGGGACACTTTAAAGGCCTTCTTGTATGGTAAAATTATATCTTGGTTCAAAAACAAAACAAAAGAATGGGAATCAGAATTGCACAGCATCCAAAAACAAATAACAGAAATTAATGCAAACATTTCTGATGTAAGAAGTCCTCAGGTAAAAAAAAAAAGAAATTGAAGAATTAAATAAAAATACAATTAAATTCTAACTCATAAGACAAATTTGGCATTGGAAAAATTTAAATTTAGTTCACTCTCAACATCTCCAAAACACTTACACAACTTAGCAACGAGAATAAAAAAGCAAATATGGAAAATAATATTACAAATATTGTACATGAAGGAAAAGGTAATAAAGTGTCAGACATAAATGATATCCTAGAAGCTTTTAAATTCCATTATACTAATCATTATGGAAACAATAAAAACAAATCTATTTTAATAGACTCAAAAATAAGTAATCCTGTAATAAACAAAATACCTGAAAAATTAAAAATTGATATCAAAAAACAAATCTCTCTCAAGGAAATAAATGACAAAATCAGAGAGAGTCAAAACAACAAATCACCAGGAATAGATGGCATAATAATGGAATTATACAAGATACTCCCAAATTCAGCAATCTCTTTACTTCATAAGACTCTAAATAAAATTCAAGCTCAAAACATAATTCCACCATCCTGGAGGTATTCATTAATTACTCCAATAAAAAAAGAGAACAAGGATTCTTCCCTCTGTAGCTCATACAGACCAATTTCCCTACTCAATAATGATTACAAAATATTTATGACTATATTAGTCAATAGAATTAAAAAATCCTTGACTCAAGTCATAAACGAAGACCAAGCAGGTTTTATCTATGGCAGGCATGCATATGACAATATACAAAGAATCCTAGCCATTATTGATATATTGAACAGGGATAATATAGAAGCTCTCATAATTACACTAGATATAGAAAAAGCATTTGATTCAGTGAATTGGGATTACTTATTTAAAATTTTAGAACTTTTTGAGTTTCCTTTAAATTTTATTAATTTGATAAAGAATATATACAAAGATAATTTGGCCTATGTAAAGTTAGGTCCGTTCACATCAGAAGCTTTCAAAATAACTAAGGGTACTAAACAAGGTTGTCCTATGTCTCCCATTCTATTTGCCTTATCAATAGAACTATTTGCAATAACAATACGTAGAGACTCAAAAATTGAAGGATTAAATATTCATAATCAATTTAACTCTAAGGTTATGTTGTTCGCTGATGATATACTACTAACTTTGTCTCCAAACGAAGAATCTTTACAAGAATTAGAAATACAAGTGGAAATTTCTTTTCTAATTTCTGGTCTTTGTTTTAATAAATCCAAATCAAAGCATATTCTATTAAACAGAAAAGGGGACTTTCATTTGAGAAAATGTCATATACTTGGAGAAAAAGTCTCTTCTTTAGAATATTTAGGAATTATTATATCTGATAAAATAAATACTACTCTGACTCTAAACTATAATAAAATTTTAAACTTAACACCAACACATATAGAAAACTGGAATAAATTAAATCTAAAATTTGAAGACAGATTACAGCTAATAAAAATTATATTACTACCAAAAATAAATTATATAGCGCAAGCAATATCTATAATTCCAAATAAAAAAAATTCTAAAAGAAATTCACAAAAACCTATTACGTTTTCTATGGTATCCAAAAAAGAATAGAATTGCTTTCTCTCATCATATTAGGCAATGGGAATTAGGAGGAATTAACTTACCAGACATAGAGACATATATCAAAGCCTCTATCTTTAAACTAGTATTGAACTGGATAAACCCAAATTTCTCTTCTGCTTGGAAAACCCTACATATGATTATTTTTTTAAATGAAAACAAAATAAGAAAAAATGCATTTTTGAACAATCACAAGAATATATTTTGGCACATATTATGTATTAATTTTCAAAATAATATATCAAAACCCACCAATCCAACATACTTAAAGTATATCTATAATCTATTCAGATCCTTGATAAACTCAAATCCTGACATAAAACTATGGTTTGAACTATTATTACCATTTAATATCTCAAAAAAATTTAAACAGAAAATTCATGATAACACACTCATTAATTGGGAATCCAACAACTTCATATGCTGGATCCAATGTATAAACAACCTCAAAGTATTAAGTAATCATCAAGTTATAAATTAATCTGATATAATAAATGTAGACTGGATAAGTCTCCAAAAAATTTTACTTTACTCCAACGATTTATGCAAAATTATTAATGATTCGCCCTTTAAAACTAAACCAAAATTCATAAACTATATACATGAATTGATCTATGACAACTATAACTGGTCAAATTCAACGTCTAAATTATACAAAATTCTAATAGTTTACAAAATCAAAACTGATCAAAACACTTGGAATTTTATAACTAAAGGTTTAACAACAAATCTTTCAAACGATTGTAAAAATAACCTATTATACTCCATCAAACTAACTTCTAATATCCAAACATGGAGAATCTTCACCTGGAAATTTTTACATAGAGTCTTTTATACACCAAGCAAAATAGTTAAATTCAACTCTGCACAAAATGTTATTTGTTGGAGATGCTCTTTAAGTTGTGAAGCAGATTGGAAACATATTTTTTATGATTGCATTAAAAAATATTGGGATGAAACTGGCAAATTTCTCCAAGCCATCTATAATGATTTATTTGTCTTAACAAAATCTTTAATTTTCCTGAATGTAGATGAATTAGTAGTTATGAACAGAAAAGATCAATATCTTTTATTGACTATTTTGGCTGTAGCCAGAAAGTGTATCACAAGGAAATGGAAATCTACAACCCTTCCATGTTTTGAAGACTTCATATTTCTTCTAAAAGAGACTGCGCAAAAGGAGATAAAAGTCAAGGAAGAAAGAGTTTTTCCCAGAAAGTGGACAGATAACCCCTGGAACAAAATACTTACACTCATTGAAACAACACAAATGGAGGCAATCTCCATCATATGAGTTCAAAGAGATATAGACTTCTGTTGATTTGTGAAAAAAAATAAGAGATAAGAATTCATTTACTGAATGTTCTTTTTTCTTCTTTGAATTTTTATTTATTTTTTTTCTTTTCTTTGGGCCACTTGTAAATATTGTAAATAATGTTATTGTTCTATTCATTATTATTGAATTGTAATCTAAATTTACTCTTTTATTTAAAAACAAAATAAAAATTATTTGAGTAAAAAAAAAGAGTGGATGGGATTCACCTGTTAGTGAAAGAGCAGAGGCACATCTGATTACAAAATAAATGCATTTTAGGGTGTGTTTGAAGTTGTTAAAGCATTGAATGGTAGTAATGTCTATTGGCAGAGAGTTCCAGAGCTTGGTTGTAGCATGTGAGTATAGGTACTGCCCAGCTCTATTGTTTGGAATTTATACAGTTAGAAGTTTGTTTTTCAGAGTGGAGGGTTCTGGTAGGATTTAAGATTTTTAGGACAGATTTAAGGGCTGGCCAACTATAAGGTGTATATATTATTTATGTGCAGAAGACGGCTGAAATAGGTTTAGGTGGTGTGTGGGTTCAGAGCTAGGCAGTGGTGGGAATGATAGGAGTAACCTGTGGCAAATTTGGCAATTTTATGGTAACAGCATTGGAGCTTATTTCTAAGAAAAGATTGTAAATTGGTGCACCAGTGCGCTGCATATAATAGAGGTAAGCAAATGGGCGTTGGTGAGGGTTTTTCTGGTGGAGCTATATAAGAAAGTTTTTTGTCTATAGAGTGTTCCTACTTTCTGTGTTATTTGATGCTATTACAGATGGGATGTTCAAAACTTAACTTGTCTATGATATCACCTAGAAGCTTAGCTGTGGGAACTATTTCAATTTCTGTGTTATCCTGAGATAATATTTTGAAGTTGGATGAGATTGGTTTTGCCTAGAAAAGCAAGAGTTTTTTTTTAAGCTTTAGGAGTAGCTGAGCTTCTCTCAGCCATGTCTCAATTGAGGTGAGGTGGTTTGGGTGAGTTGCTGGAGATGTATGTAATTAGGTAGAAATTATGGTAGTGTCATCTGCCTATTGAATAATGAAGTTAAGGGGTGATAAAGTGTTAAGGTTGTTGATGTAAACACTGAAGATTAAGGGTTTAAGTATGGACCCTTGTGGTACTCCATTTGTGTTGGTTTGTTATTGGGATAGTTTATTTTGCTATTTAATGCATTGCTGGTGGTTGGATTGGTAGCTTGCAAACCATTGGAGGGATGGTGGGGTGCGGCCTACAATGGATAGTTGATGAAGAAGTTTGTTGTGAGACACTGTGTCAAATGCCTTTGATAAGCTAGTAGTAAGGCAGAGGTGGCATTACCAGATTTAATGGATTTGGAGACAGTGTCCATGAAGGAGATTAGGACAGTGGTGGTACTGTGTGATGGACAAAAACATGTTGTACAGGAGTAATTAGTTGATTTTGGATGAAATGGTGGAGCAATTGCCTATGTGCACATTTTTCCAGGAGTTTGGAAAGAGGAGAGAGGATGGAGTTCATTGGAGTTCCCCCCTTTATGTAAAAGGGTGATGCTAGATTTTTCCCAGAGGTTAGGGACATTGGATTCCACTGTGGAGTGATTTATAAGGATGCTAAAAGGATATGCTATGGTTTCTGCAGCAAGTTTTAAGTATTCATGAGGGAGATTGTCAGAGCAGAGGGAGCATGGTTTTAGTTTTTGAAGTAGATTTTTAAATAAGAGCGGTAGGGACAGGTTTAAGAGAAAAGGGGTAGGTGATGTAGTACTAGCTTGTTGGGGAGGTGATGTGTTATTTTTGGTTGTGCAGGAGTCATGGGATAAAGGAGGAGGAGGTTCAGAGACTGTTTTATGATCTTCTCTCTTCCATTTGCCACTACTTCTGTAACTCCAGCCACTTCAGTTGGCCCACTGCTGTCATACCACCCCTAAAATCTGGCATTACTGCATTACCATCCTCGTAGCCTTCTGCGCATTCTTACTCGTCCCTTGATAAAACTCCTCTATTATTTGTTCCAGATGTGCCTGCCACACCATTTCTGAAGCTTTCCAATCACACTTCCTGCAGAAAGGTCCTTTCATTGTGCAATAAGTACACCACAATGGGAATATCAATACCCTTAGCATTTTTCTATTTATTACCAGTGATTTCTCTGGATGAAATTAAACATTTCCAGCCAATTAAGCAGGTTTCTCAAAACATCTGTCAAAAGTAAAATATATCCAAATGCAAGATATTCAGATTATTCCATTTTCCAGCTTATTCCACTCTCTGGGATACATCTTCACCTTCAAGACCAATCTGTTAATCACTAACAGAAGGTGGCAAGGTAACTGTGGCTATCCCTGATGTATCCCCAAACTCAGTAGTACTTCATCAGACAAATCTGGACCATCAGAAGTCTCACCCAGAGCTCTTCATGTACTACCTCACTTCTTTGGAGGAAAGACCACTCTCATATCACCTGCCCTAAGATTCAAAACAAGAACCCCCTGCTGTCTAAATCAAAGGCTTTATCAATACAAAATATAACAATTCCTGCTTCCCCTTCCTCTATTTCCACCTATTCCATAATATTTAGACGCAAACTCCACATTTGAAGATGGCACACATTTGACAAACCCTGCCTGTGTCAAAGCCACTCCGGTGGCTTAGAGGGATAAAGCACAGACTATGGCTAGGGTGATCTGGGTTTGATTAGCAGCTCAGGTGTCTGATCCAGTGGCAAGCTGGGAGGGATATGAGTTTCCATCCTGGGTGGGAGGCAAACAAAAATTAGACAGAAGCTTGTGGGATCCTCCAGATACCATTTCCTTTCTAGTAGCTCTACCATCAAACTTTCTTTCTTGAAAATGGAGTCCTGCCCCTTTCATTGTATCATGAAAAATCTATCCAGTGCTACTATTTATCTTGAGATGTGCCATCTTGTTGGACTCTACTGCAAACTCATCCATGCTCATTACTTTGCCTTCCTTTGTATATTTTACCTCTTGCAATATATCTCCTATCCATCTCCCCCTGTATATTTCTCCCTTATTCTCAGTCAAACCCATCACCCAATTATCTGAAATCCTACATGCTTGTTTCTACTACCATATATAGTTTATCATAAAACTGCCAGAACAATTCCCTAATTTCATGACCTGTGATCACATGCTTCACTGCATGGTGATGGCTATAAGCTGAACATTGTAGTTCACCCGACATCTGATACCACAATGCTACAGAAAAGATTATACCATGTGAATCTGCAACTAAAAGACAATGTCCTCAAATTAAATGCAAAACAGTGCAGTATTCCCACATTTGGCAAACTGAACTTTTCTGGTATGTGCAGTATAGATGGCATCCTTTTCCATACTGATTGCATCATCAAAGCTCTTGGTACCCCTGTAGACGGATCCCTGTTCTTTGACCTCCATGTCAAAACACTGGTGAGGAAATCCTTCTGTTTGAACAAACTGGCATCCAAAGGAATCTCATCTAGGTCTAAAATGATCATTTATTTATTGCATTTGTTTACTGAAAAAGTCCACTGGGCTTAAAAGAGCCCATATTCAGTGGAGGCCTGTGGAGAAAAGCTCTGAGAAGAACACAAATACAGAAAAAAATTAAACATTAATCGGTACAGAAGTAGGTACAGTGCTACACATAGTGATTACAGTAATATATACAGAATGGTGCTGCGGTAGCGTTGTCACCTCACAGTTAGACGTTGCCTGTTCGATTCTCAGTTAGAGCGTCTTCTGTGTAGTGACATGGGTGAATGGGCATTCCTTCGTTGAAGGTTGTGCATTAGGCCCAGCAAGCCAGCACATAAAACTCTACTGCCAATCATTAGCAGACCGGAGTTCCGCTGTGGCGACCCCTAACCAGGAAAAGCCGAAAGACTCAATACAGAATATATACATACAGGCAGGAATCTAGTTGGTTGCTAGATGAATTCAATCAGCGAGGTATAAACAGAGATATATTAATCAGCATTATTGTACCAGTATCAACAAATGATAAAAAAATAATAATTATGGAGAAAATATCGTTAGTCAGCATAAGCAAAAAGCACAGGAGTTTAGTTATCATATAAGGAGAAGGAAGAGGTTAGGTTATAGAGCAGGTACAGAGCCAGGAAGGGTTATTATAGAGCAGGTACAGAGCCCGGAAGGGTTGTTATACAGCAGGTAGGGTTGTTATAGAGCAGGTACAGAGCCAGGAAGGGTTGTTATAGAGCAGGTACAGAGCCAGGAAGGGTTGTTATAGAGCAGGTACAGAGCCAGGAAGGGTTGTTATACAGCAGGTAGGGTTGTTATAGAGCAGGTACAGAGCCAGGAAGGGTTGTTATAGAGCAGGTACAGAGCCAGGAAGGGTTGTTATAGAGCAGGTACAGAGCCAGGAAGGGTTGTTATACAGCAGGTACATAGTCAAGAAGGGTTGTTATAGAGCAGGTACAGAGCCCGGAAGGGTTGTTATAGAGCAAGTACAGAGTCAGGAAGGGTTGTTATAGAGCAGGTACATAGCCAGGAAGGGTTGGTATAGAGCAGGTACATAGCCAGGAAGGGTTGTTATAGAGCAGGTACATAGTCAGGAAGGGTTGTTAAAGAGCAGGTACATAGGAAGGGTTTTTATAGAGCAGGTACATAGCCAGGAAGGGTTGGTATAGAGCAGGTACATAGTCAGGAAGGGTTGTTATAGAGCAGGTACATAGTCAGGAAGGGTTGTTAAAGAGCAGGTATATAGGAAGGATTGTTATAGAGCAGGTACATAGCCAGGAAGGGTTGAAATAGAGCAGGTACATCGCCAGGAAGGGTTGTTATAGAGCAGGTACAGAACTAGGAAGGGTTGTTATAGAGCAGGTACATAGCCAAGAAGAGTTGTTATAGAGCAGGTACATAGCCAGGAAGAGTTGTTATAGAGCAGGTACATAGCCAGGAAGGGTTGTTATAGAGCAGGTACATAGTCAGGAAGGGTTGTTATAGAGCAGGTACATAGCCAGGAAGAGTTGTTATAGAGCAGGTACATAGCCAGGAAGGGTTGTTATAGAGCAGGTACATAGTCAAGAAGGGTAGTTATAGAGCAGGTACAGAGCCAGAAAGGATTGTTATATAGCAGGTACAAAACCAGGAAGGGTTGTTATAGAGCAGGTACATCGCCAGGAAGGGTTGTTATAGAGCAGGTACATAGCCAGGAAGGGTTGTTATAGAGCAGGTACATAGTCAGGAAGGGTTGTTATAGAGCAGGTACAGAGCCAGAAAGCTTGTTATATAGCAGGTACATAGCCAGGAAGGGTTGTAATAGAGCAGGTACATCGCCAGGAAGGGTTGTTATAGAGCAGGTACAGAGCCAGGAAGGGTTGTTGTAGAGCAGGTACATAGCCAGGAAGGGTTGTTATAGAGCAGGTACATAGCCAGGAAGAGTTGTTGCAGAGCAGGTATATAGCCAGGAAGGGTTGTTATAGACCAGGTACATCGCCAGGAAGGGTTGTTATAGAGCAGGTGCATAGCCAGGAAGGATTGTTATAGAGCACTTGCATAGCCAGGAAGGATTGTTATAGAGCACTTGCATAGCCAGGAACGGTTGTTATAGAGCAGGTACATAGCCAGGAAGGGATGTTATAGAGCAGGCACATAGCCAGGAAGTCTTGAGATGATTTTTCAGTATTTGTTTGAAGGTGGTGGTGCTGCCTGTGTTTCTTCTAGAAGGTGGAAGTGAGTTCCATAGTTTGGCAATGGTGAAGGAATAGAGGAGTTGACCAGCAGGTAAGGTGGGCTTTTCCTGTGCAACCTCCAACAAACCAATTACTGAATACAACCCTCTTATTGGCATGTATCTATTCAATCACATTACAGACTTACAGATGCTCCTGACAAAAAAAATAAATAAAAATGACTAAAGATCCTTAACTAACAGGACAGGTTAAACTTATTTTCTGTGCTCTGCCTCTTTAGATTCCTATGTAGCAACATATTTCTGGCTTTTACTGACACAAAGGACCCTACCTGCCTCCACCTCCTTCAGATCAACAAAATGAATTGCTCGACAACATCTAACTAAATAAATAGAACTAGCTGATGTGACATATTCATCCCCCAAAGTTTAACACATTTCTGAAATAAACTACCTTAACTGTTATGCAGAGCAATACCGTAGCTATAATTAAGAAGAATGATCACAATTAATTGCATATCCATAAATCCTCCCGTGGCCAAATCTATTTTCCTCTTCCTGGAAACAGGAAGTGCCCTTTAAGGATGAGCGATGGCTAGGTGTAAATCGGCATTAGTTTTGACCAATTTTGTTTGTGCTACATGACATTGTGAAGCTAGTGCCATCCAGTAAACCTTTCATCTCTCCTTCTTAAGTCCCTACATCAAGAGCCTAACCACTGTGTCACTTTTTTACGTATTTTTCACACTTCCACTCAAATTCCATCCATGTTTGTTACTCTTCTAGCATTTCATCTTCATCTCAAGAATCACTTATCTCACTTTCTCCACCCCTCCCCTTCTGTCATAGCTACTGATTCCCCTATATTTTCTTCAATGTCCTTTCTACAGCTTTTAACTTGTGCTCTCTTTCCCCATTTAAAGCTGCAACAGTTCATCCTCTCCAAGCTGCCTTAAGTTCTTTTCCACTCTCTTCTCAGTTCTCCCACCTTCTACTATGTTCTCACTCCATTTCCCACCATATTCTTTTACTATCTTAACTGGTCACAACTGCCATTTTCCAAGTTTTCACCCTCCATCTCTTCCTTTGAGTCCTTTATACATGCCCCATACTCTCTACCATCACATGATCTGAAATACACCTGTTTAGAAGTCTTAACCTGCTTACTTCTCCTGACTCATTCATGTTTGCTAATATACAATATAACCTTGCATTCACTGTTTGTTTCTCTGTTATCTCAACTTTCCTCTAGGTATATATGACTTCTAACATCATCATAATCATCAGCCCGCTTTTTTCCCATTTTCTACATGGGGTCGGGGAATCATATTAACTGTTGCCATCGCTCTCGATTCAATGCCACACTCCTGCCTTCTTCGATACTCATGCCTGTCACAGATCTTCTTTCACACAATCCATCAACCTCTTTGTTGGATGTCCTCGTTTCTTCTTACCTTCTTCCAGTCTGTCCCAAATCTTCATCACCAGACTGTCTTCTCCTTTTCTGCACATGTCCAAACCACCATAATCTGTTTCTCTTTGATATTTTCTGCAGTTGGAGCTACTTTGGCTTCTGCTCTTATGTCCTCATTTCTTCATCTGTCCAACAGAGTGCATCCTACCATATTTTTCAGGCACTTCATTACCATCACTTCTAGCTTCTTCATCTGCTCTGCCTTTACTGCCCAGGTTTCTGTGCCATACAGTAGTACTGGTCACGCAGCTGTCTTCCACACATTACTTTTCATCATTGGAATTCTTCTATCCCAGACTACATTTGGGACTCTATGCCAGTTGGCTGCAGCCACTCCAGTTCTAGCTTTGACCTCTTCATTCAGACTTCCCTTCTTCTCAACCACCTCTCCCAGACACTTTAAGCTATTTACCTGTTCCACTATCTTCCCTTCTATCTCAATTCTCAGATTCTTCTGATTTCCTAAGTTTGCTGCCATAACCAGTGACTTATCTCTGCTTAGTTTAATCCCATTTGCCTTCAGTGTTGCATTGCATTGCTCTATCCTTTACTGGAGTTCTTGCTCAGAGTCTGCCTGTAATGCCACATCATCTGCATACAGGAACTTTTTTGATTTGTCCCCTCCAACCTGTTTGCTAATGTAGTCCATCAGCAGAATGAACAGTAGTGGGCTCAGAACTGAACCCTGGTGTGCACCCGCTCTCACTGGAAACTTCTCTGTGAGGTCGAACACTGTAATTGGGTCCTTGTACAGAGCCTGCGCTAATTCTACCAATGTGTCTGGGACTTCAAACCATTGCAGTACTGCCCAGATCAGCTTTCTTGGGACCTTGTCAAATGCTTTCTCAAAGTCTAGGAATGCCCAGTCGGACTCTTTCCTCATCTGTAGCTTCTTCTCAGCTATCTATCTCACTGCAAACATCGAGTCAGTTGTGCTGCATCCTGATCTGATTTCGAACTGCTCATCTCCCATCTTCCATTGTACTACTCTGCATATTCGTTTAATATTCACCCTCTCTAGAACTTTCATGCAACATGAAAGGAGTTTGAATCATCTGTACTGCCCACATTGGTTCATTGTTAGGTACTAGGCTATCAGCCCTGGGGCCTGTATAAGCCTAGCCAAAAAGGTTCATTGGCATTCGCCACCAAAGAAAATTATTTTCCTGTGCCCCTGTCAAGCAGTGCCACAGACGTGATCCCTGGGGTGAATTTTCTATTTCCCATCCAGTCATCAAGATTTTTCTTAAAGAGGGCCAATGAGGAGCTTTGCTTGACTTGAATGGGTAGTTTGTTCCAGAGTTTGGGAAGTTTCGGGGACAGGAATCTATCCCTCCACATGTTCTGTTTATTGTGGTGACAAGGTTTAGGTCCCTGGAGTGTGTGGTTCGGAGAGATTGGGATTTCTTTAAGTGTAGCATGTCCAACAGCTCTGGGTTTGACATAGCTTTGTATGTTAGGCAGAGATCACCTCTGAGTAGGCGATATGTAATTGGGTAGAGCTGGAGTTTTTTGAGACTGTCTGCGTATGGCATCTTTTTGAGGCCGGTAATCCTCTTAGTGAGGTATTTCTGTGGCCTTTCTAATTGTTGTAGGTGTCTTGTGAGATACATGCCAAATGGGACATTATACTCTATAATGGGTCTGATGAGGGATGAGTAGAGAGGAACAATGACGTCCTTTGTTCTAGAGCAGAACCCTTTTGTGATGAGGTGTGCCACGTAGAAGGATTTCTTGAATACTGTGGTGATGACCAACTGGTTATCAAAGGAGAGACTACTGTCCACCTGTGTCCTGAGGTCTCTTATCACACTTTCAGGGTTTAGTGAGCTGCCGCCTATGTGGTAGTTCATGGTTACCGAGTTTTTCCCATAGGGGATGACAATGTACTTCTTGGCATTGAGCTTGAAGCCATGACTTTGACATCAAGCATCTGTCTCTTTGAGGCCCTTTTGTAGAATGTCTACATCATTAGGTGATTGTATTTTGGCTCCCAGTTTGCAGTCATCTGCGTACTTTGTTAGCCAAAGACCTTCTGTGTTGTCCTGCACTTCAGAGAAGTAGATGCCGATCAGGAGAGGACCCAGGACTGAACCCTGTGGTACTCCATTCATCATTGGTCTGAAGTTGGAGTCGACTACTTTTACTGTGTGGGTTCTGTCAGTGAGTACAGTTGTGGATGTCCCCTTTGCTCTTGTACAGTGTCACAAGTATGCTTATTCTCCAGTCATCTGAGATGCACCTCTCTCTCCACACTGCTATTAGTACCCTTTTAGTACCCTCAAGACCCATTTCTCCCCTATCTGACCCAGCATCTTTATCATATCTGCTGTGACCTCATCTGAGCATGCTGCTTTCCCTGACTTCATTTTCCTTAGTGCTACTCTTACTTCTTCTAGGGTAGGCTCCTCTTTTTTTGTCATCATAGGCTATTTGTGGGGCAGTACAGTTTCTCTGGGGTTTTCTTCATTCAGAAGCTGCTGGAAATACTCCTTCCATCTGCCTTTGATGCCATGAGGACTGGTGAGCAGGTTGCTGCTGGCATCCCTTATGAAGGGTGTCTGCCTGTCTTCTTTATCTTGCTGTATTTGCCTTGCAACCTGATATAGTTTCTTTGCACCCCTTACTGAGTCACTTTCCAGCAGTTGGTAAAGTGCCTCTGATGTCCTATTGTTTGCTATTGCAACTTTTTTCTTTGCTTCCTTGTTAGCCAACCAGTAGTCCTTCCTAGCCAGGTCAGTCTGTTCTATTTCCCACCTTTTCCTGCACTCCTCCTTTCTTTTGATGACTTCCTAGACTTCTGCATTCCACCACCAGCTTTCCTTAAGTACCTTATTTCCATACCTGCCTCAGCCAGATATCTGTTCTGTAGTCCTAACACATGCTGTTTTGAGGTGCTGCCATTCTTCTTCAACTTCACCTATTTCCTCCTCTTGTTGGGGTGCTACAGCCCTGTGTAATTCCGAGAACTGTTGTATTTTCTGCCCAGTCAACTTCCAGGTCTTCAGCATGGTCTCCGTTGACCTTAGAGCCTTCTCTGACCAGTGCTTGTAGCTGATTGTAGCAATCAGTGGTTTATGCTGTGTGCTGACTGCTTCCCTGGGGATGACTTTGCAATCATTGATTCTGCCCCAGTGCCTTTCCCTCACTAGGAGAAAGTCTACCTGAGTTGCATGTTGACTATTCTTGTATGTGATCTTGTGACTGTCTGTCTTTCTGAAACATGTGTTGGCTACAACTTCTAACACCTCATGAAATTCTCCTGCTCCAAGAATATTATATTCTTCAGGGCCTAAAACTACATTAAATGTCTCACATACTATTACTCCATAACCCTGAAATCCTTTTCTTAAAAAAATAAATAAATAAAGGAACACAGACATTGAGTCTTCCCCTCCTTTGTACACTGTCAAGTTACCCAGTTCCTTCCATTTCAATGACACACCTCTCAAAGTCCCTACCTATCTGTTTTCAGACTAAAAATTCCTGCTCCATTTTTCACCCACCATTTGAGCATACTACTCCTATCAGCTGAAAATGTTTGTTTTTACAGTTTACTTTTTTCTCTTTTTCTCAGTTGGATTTCCTGCATTACTACAGTGTTCAGTATTTTTCTTGTTAATATGTACATTGCACATTCTGTCGTAACTAGACTATTGCTATCACAAATGCTGCCTGTGTCTATCTTACTCTACCCTTAAACATCTTTCTCCACCCTCCCACCAAGCTCTCCCACTTCCTCTTGGAGATACACCTCAGGGTTTTTTGGAAGTGTCATGCTACCTCTCCTACATTCACCTCCAGCAGGGAGCACTGTTACCTACCTTAGTCTAACCCTAACTGTAGCTTCCACAGGCTCCCCAAGCTTCACAGCTAAATGTATGAACCTATAAACAAAAGTCATCTTAGAAGTGTACAGAAATCAGTCCATTTGCCTGCACATTTTCTTTCCAATATCAGAATCCAAGAGCAAAATGGCCTTTTATAACCTTGATAAACAGAGACCCCCGAACAGAAATGTACTCCACCACCACAGTACAACACTAACCCCAGAACACATAGCTCACCACCACAGTGTGTCCCTCAATCTTAGCCCTTAAGGCAAAGAACTTTGCCCAATATACTAATCATAGGAGACTCAATTGTGAGGCACACTGATGTCCCACTCACTAGGTTGAACAAGGAGAATGTGACAGTCAGTTGTCTATCAGGTGCCAGGATCTGCCACATAACACATGCACTCAGGTCACTCCACAACAAGTAGAAATATGACTCAGTCATTGTCCATGTGGGTGTGAATGACCTGAGACGTACCTCCCTGGACTACATGAAAAGAGATGTGATGGAACTCTTTGACTATGTGGCTCAGGCAGGTATGACCCTAGCCCTGAGCAGTATTCTACCATCACCCATAATGATACCACAGTACGAGCAGAAAATGATTGACTTCAACAACTGGCTAAGTTTCTGGTGTCATTCTAAGGGGATCCAGTATCTGTTTACCTGGAACAATATGATCGACAGATCTTGATGCTTTGCCAGAGATGGCCTGCATTTGTCAGCCCTGGGATTCAAGGTACTGGCTAAGGCTCTTTCCACTCCTATAGTGCCTTTTTTAGGCAGTGTTCCAAAGACCAAAATTCCATTATAACAGCTACAAACAAATGCAATCTGAGGGTCATGCTGCTCAAGGTTAGAAGTCTAAATCTCAAGATGCACTTGCTCAAAGCTCTCCTCATAATGGTGAATGTAGATATCTGTGCTGTAACAGAGACCTCGTTTAAAGAGGTAGAAAGCACCCTTGCACTCCCAGGCTACAACTCATTCCATACCTTTTGGCCCCAGAATACAGGCTGGAAGCTCCAAAGGTGGTGGTGTCTCCATATTCTTAAAGGATACGCACACCTCTAGAATGGTAGCCCTGTGTGACACCCATGCACTGGCCCAACAATCAAGGAGCCTCAGTCCTCACCACTAACACAAGTGAGAGGCGTCCACATAGGGGAGGATAACAAATACACACCGTAAAGTACAATTTCCCTTAAGAGCACACAGAGATCACAGTCAGTCTGGGGCTGGTTTCTCCCTTTCTCTCCAGATCTCCAACAAGACTCCCCCACTGGCACAGCTATAGGGTCCAGATCTCAGCGTAGTGGGCACACTAAAACCTCAAGCAGAGTGCAGTGTGGTTACATTTTTGAAGTTCAACATTTTTAACAGCATTCTCTTCTTCCATTTAAGAGAACAAGCCTGTGGCTTATATTAATATTTACAAATGACAGAATTACTTACAAAATTCTATCTAGCTAGGCTGACCGGCTTCACATATCTTTACACCCAGCATAATGCATCAGACGTACTTCAGGTACAATTAACACTGGGTAAGACAGCAATACAAGTCATATATATAAACAACAAAAACCAGCAAAAGATGGAATGAAACAACAGCAAAATCCACAACTTTTACAAGTCATAGCCTGCTACAGAACCCCAAACATGTCCCTAGACTCTCACGCCAAGTTCCTAAGCACTCTAGAGTCCATCAAGGTCCAACCCAATACTCTCGTCCTGGGTGACTTCAACTACCCTTCCATCAACTGGGAAAACTATTCAAGTAAAAATGTGCAGGCCCAGTGTTTTCTTGAATTTATCAATTCCAGTGCCCTGGAGCAGCTCATTCTGACCCGCACTAGAGGGAGCAACATCCTCAACCTGGTTTTCACCAACATGGGAGACCACTGCTCCACACCTATAGTAGATTCCTCCCTAGTTAAATATGCCCACAAACTGATCACCATGGAAATCTCTATCTCACCTACAACCCCTGCTAATGACACCACCCTGACAAAGTTCTCTAAAGCCGACTTTGGGCTCCTAAAAACAGAGGTGGCTAACTTCTTGGCACCTATGCCAATGGAAAATTGCTGCATGACTGCAGAATCATACATCAATGCACTGTCCAAGCACATACGCAAATGCATGGACCTTGCCATACCAAATAGAACTAAGACACTCCTCCAAAAAAGGAAGCCAATCAGCCATCAATAAACTCTACAACAGGAGGAAGAAACTGTTGCAGAAAAAAATAAAGCCACAAGACTGGAAAACCTCCCTTATGAATCTAAACAAAAAGCTGAGATCTCTTATCAAATCTTCTAAAGCCAGCTATGAAGGCAGAATTGCGGCTGACACTAAACACAGCTACAAAGCCTTCTATAGCTATATCAAAAACCTCCAAGGCAATACCCAGATTTTCTCTGAGTTGTTGCACAATGGCACCGCCTATACTGAGCCAACAGATATAGCCAACATACTGACTGACAGATTCAGTGCCAACTTTACCCCCCCAAGGGCCCTATCACAATACTAGAAGAAAGTCTGGTACACACCATTTCTGTGGCACAGGTAAAAGCTGCATTCTCCAAAGTGAAGAATACAGCATCCATGGGACCTGGTAATATCTCTGGCTGAATTCTACATGAGCTACAAAATGAACTGGCATCACATCTGTGTGCCCTGTTCAATCACAACCTTACCTTAGGCTATGTCCCTAATGAATGGGGTGCTGATGCAGTCATCCTGCTCCATAAAGGGGGAGCAACTACAGACCCTAGTAACTATTGCCCCGTTAGCCTGATGAGTTTGGTATGCAAAGCTATGGAGCACATCATCATGGACCTGCTTAACAAAGATATAGACTATCTTCAAACTCTTGACGCCACACAGTTTGGCTTTGTCAAGGGGTGATCCTCCCTGCTGAACCTAGTTGACTTCTTCGAGGCAGTCATCAAGGCTATGGATGAGGGTAAGGTAGTGCATACAGCCTACCCTGTCCTGGCCAAGGCCTTTGATACCATTCCCCACTCAGGTATCATTGATAAACTCACCAAACTAGGCATCAGTCTTTATGTCACTAGATGGGTTGAAAATTGGCTCACAGACAGGACCCACAGATTAAAAGTTGCAGATTCCAAGTCAGACTGTTGACCAGTCACAAGTGGAGTCCCACAGGGCTCAGTCCTGGGCCCTCTCCTGTTTAGCATCTACTTCTCAGAAGTCCAGGCCAACACAGAAAGACTCTGGCTGACCAAGTTCACTGATGACTGCAAGCTAGGAGTGATTATCAACTCCCCAAGTGATGCAGACATCCTACAAAAGGGCCACTCTGAGACCAATGACTGGTGTCAGAACCATGGCCTGAAGCTTAACGCCAAAAAAAATGTGTTATCCCCTTTGGAAAAAACTCAGTTCCCACGAATTACCACATTGATGGGATCCCACTGAACACCTGAAGGGGCCATAAGAGATTTGGGCATCCAGGTCGACAGCCACCTCACCTTCGACCACTCATTGCCACTGTGGTCAGAAAGTCCTTCTGCGTGACACATCTTATAACCAAAGGCTTTGCATGCTGGGAAGAATGAGCTCATCATTCCTCTCTACTCATCCCTCATTAGACCAGTCATTGAATAGAAGGTCCCATTTGGCATGTACCTACAGCAGCTGGAGAGGCCGCAAAAGTACCTCACAAAAAATATCCTAGGCCTTAAACACACGTCTTACATGGATAGTCTCAAGAAACTTCAACTGTTCTCAGTCTGTTATCGTCTACTTAGAGATGACCTCTGCTTGACTTATGAAGCCATGTCCAACCCAGCCCTACTTGAAATGCTACACCTAAAGAAATCCCAATCCCCCCATGCCACACACTCCAGAGATCACAAACAACCTCATTATCACAATTGACAGAACATGCTGGAGGGACAGGTTCATTTCCCAAAGACTGCCCATACTCTGGAATAAGCTTCCCATTCATGTCAAGCAGAACACCTAGCTGGCTCTATTCAAGAGAAATCTTGATGAGTGGATGGGTAACAGAAAGTTCAACCCAAGGATCACTTCAGTTGCCCTACTGGATAGGGGCACTGTGAATTAACATCAGGTGGCATGGTGCCTGGGTACTTTGTTTGGGCTAGGCTTGTAAAGGCTCCAGGGTTATTAGCCTAGTACACATCTATGACCCTATGAATCTATGATTTATGCAACTAATTCAGATTTGAACTAAGAATGGTGCATACGTTCAGAATTATTTAATTTCTCTGCTCTAGTTGGTGGGTAAAAGTGCAAAGCTGTTGCTAAGAAAAGTTACTCCCAAGTAAAATGTGAACTCCTTTAAGTTTCATAGTTGGAATGATGCAGTTATGTCTGCACACAGTCCAACTAGTGCACCTCTGCTAGAGTTCAGCATGCTGTTTGTAATATGAATGTTTCCTTAATTGATGCAGTGTCACATAATTCATCCTGTACATGCCTCTTCACTCTTGCTTTCCCAAAATTGTCTTCACGTTAACGTCTTGAGGTCTGCCTGTCTCAATGTAGCATCTTGAAACTTAAGAAGGTGTTTTTCTTTCTTTGTCTAAAACTCAGCTTTTTTTTCTTGCCCTTTTGGGGGACATTCATCTCTGTGTGCCTCTATTACATCTCCTTTAAAACATTTGTAGTTGCCACCTCCACCCTTATTGCTGAGTTGACAAAGTATTGTCCAAATTTCTTTTCTCTCCTGCACTGTACTGTACCAGACCAAAATGGCATGCTTGAAAAACAACACAGAAGAAGCCAGTGTCATGCCAGTAAAGCGTTTATTGCGATCTGGTACCTCGGCTTTTCGCCTTCAAATGGATCACAAATTTATGGTGCTGTTAACTCTTATTTATACAAATCTTTTTTCAGTTAATCAGCACCAATTATTCAATCAACTTTTTCTGAACCATTTAAAGTGCTCTACCATTATTTTATTTTTTTACACGTATCTTAGACATTAAAAACAGAATATTAACAATCAAAACTTCACATTAATATTGTTAAATTAATAGATTTCATATATAATCATTCTGTTATTTAATGATATGACCATACATATGTGTGAAAGAGAATAAATTCAAATAACTTCAAATAATAAATGAAAAAAATCAATACAAGACTATAAATAACATATCCTATATTTACCAAACATAAAGAATATATATCCATATATATATAAATGATTATATGTACATCAGTGCATATAAAGCAACAATAACTTATTTTTGCTAGTTATTCTTTATGTTTGGTAGATATAGGATATGTTATTTATAGTCTTGTATTGATTTTTTTCATTTATTATTTGAAGTTATTTGAATTTATTCTCTTTCACACATATGTATGGTCATATCATTAAAATAACAGAATGATTATATATGAAATCTATTAATTTAACAATAATAATGTGAAGTTTTGATTGTTAATATTCTGTTTTTAATGTCTAAGATACGTGTAAAAAAATAAAAAAATAAAATAATGGTAGAGCACTTTAAATTGTTCAGAAAAAGTTGATTGAATAATTGGTGCTGATTAACTGAAAAAAGATTTGTATAAATAAGAGTTAACAGCACCATAAATTTGTGATCCATTTGAAGGCGAGGTACCAGATCGCAATAAACGCTTTACTGGCATGGCACTGGCTTCTTCTGTGTTGTTTTTCGTGATTGCTGACTTTCATTAGTATCAAAATGGCATGCTTCCCTGGTATTTTGAGCTCACCCCCAAATTTTACTCCATTCCTTATGGCCATATACGTCTTGCCTACACACTCCATTAATACGTATTTTATCCCTAAGTTCTCTCTTTCGTGCTTGCACAATCTTTCCTCCTTCTTTAAATATTTTATGATGTACATTCTCTGTGGCTCAGTCTCATAGCTTTAACCCTTAATTGACAGACAATTTCATAGCATTATGTAACAACCTAATACTCATTGATACCTTTAAAAACGTTTGCAATTTACATACTTTTATTACAGGTACAAGGGTTTATACTAGGCTAGCAACCACAGGGGTTCTTATAAGCTTAGCTGTGCAACCTGAATGTGACCTACAAATCTGATTTATATAAGGGTTGATTTATTGACTTCTTTTGCCCATCAGAGACATAAGTGGCAGCCCGGGGATGAACTTCCAATTACCCATCCACCTGCACTCAGTGGCGTTGCTAGAGTTTGTGCTGCCCAGGGCTGTCTCAGTTTTCCTCCCCTTCCCACTCAAAAAATCATGGTCAAATGGGCCCCCCATACACCCCCCAATAGCCATTCCAATATCCTATTACTTGGCTATTTCTACCCATTTGCCATAAACACTTTAACAACTTAGAGTTGACCCAGTAGTCAGGGACTTAGGGAGATGCAGATAGTAATCTAGACTTTGACCATCACATGTCTACAGTGGTGAGGAAATCATTCTGTACTCCACAACTTATAAGCAAATGTACGGCATCAAAGTCCAAGGAAGTGATTGTTCCACTGTATTTGGTATTCATCAGACCTATCATTGGAGTACAGTTCCTGCTTTGGTATGTACCTAACCAGGCACATCCAACAACTGGAATGTCCACAGAGGTCCCTCACTAAAGCAATACAGGGAGTTAAGTAAAATGTCCTATGCAGACTGCCTCAAGGCCCTATCCATGTATTCTGTCTTCAACAGACCTTTGAGGGGAAATCTCTACCTGACATACTAGGCATTGTCAGACCCCACTCTTGATGGACCTCCTGCATATCCACAAAACAAAGAGCACCAGAATTACCTGTTCTAAAGATTTAAACCTTACCTGTGATATAAATAGGACCTGCTGGAGATAGAGGTTATGTATCCCATAGACTACCCCATCTATGGAACAGCCTCCCCATCCATGTGAAGCAGAGTTCCTCCCTAACCCAATTCAAGTGCAACACGGACAATTGGATGGGAAACTGGAAATTCATCCCTGGATTGGCACCTATGTCTCTAATGGACACAGTAAGCTGTAAATAGTTCATCTCCCAGGCCCATGCTTACACTTATCAACGGTATCAGAACTTGTCAGAGATTTGGGATGCATGGCTAGGCTTGAAAAGGCCCTTGTGGTCATTGGCCTAGTAAACATCTATGAACCTATGTGCATACTGTTTTACTTCTTCAATAATTATTTGGATTTTGTTTAAAACTTTTATTTTAAATTGTATAGCACAAATGCTGATAGACATCTGCTAAACAAAGCAATACGGTCTCACAATGAAAATAGTCTGCCCTTGAAACTCACATTCATTGAAAGAGCATTGAAACCCACATTCAAAGAAAATGCATCTGGCCAGTGGTGGATAAGTTTACCTTTGGGCGGTTTTCAAAATCATACATATTTAGGGCATTTTTAAATCACACATATTTAGGACCATGCAAACATTTTCCCACTTGTATAAAATTATATTACTTGTATAATGCAGCACACTCATTAGTGCATGTTTTAAATTTATTGTTTTGAACATTTTTCCAGTAAGTAATGAAACAAAAGGTATAAACCAATAATGACAAAACTGCTCAATTCAGAACATTTCCATCATAAAGTCTACTCATTATGTCATTACAATCTACCAATATCAGTAAATGTGCACAATCTCTGCAGAAGTAAAAGCCATCTAAATAATTCCACATTGAAGAGATCTGTAACTAATGAAGTTGCTGCCAGCAAACAAACTTCATTTATAGATAAAATACTGAAATATAAAGTTACTGTTGTCCTTGAATAATAAATTGCTTGCGTTACATTAAAAAAATAAGCTAGTAACACGGCAAAAGGGAAGAGATGGCAAACTGATAACAGGTTCATAATTACTAGGTATCTCCTCCAAAGGAGGACATTCACAGGACTGTAGCATTCACTCCCTTTAAAATACAACACAGTACAGTGTCAGCAATCCATCTATAAACTGTGGGATTAGAACCCACAGCCTCCTGCATCAAGAGGAGGTATACTACCTGATGTACTACTAACAATGCAAATAGGTTTGGCATAAGCAGCACTAAACTTCTCTTCACCTGAAGCTCTTAGCTCCTTGCAAAATTCACTTGACACACAACTATATCTCAACGTTGTAGCAAAAGAAATCTGGAAAAAGCCAAAATGTACTGGGGGGGGGGGGGCAAAGGCCCAAAACCCGGGACACATTTTAAACATTGTTTGCATAATCTTAGAACATTGCTAGAATAAAGTGTTTTGTGTTACCATGCATTTCTTGAAAGATAGGAAAGCTGAAACTTAAATGGCTATCATTATGTAGTATATTCAGTTCTCACTGATTTGCCAGAAAGCCACAAATTTTAAGAGGAACAGACCAAAAGTATGAGGCAATAATTCCAGACATTCTGTGAAAATCTAGACAGTTGAGAGCATAAATCACAAGTGGTGGTATGGATAGGGAATTCAGGCTCTTGCTCCTTGTATCTAAGGTACAGGATTTGAGCATGAGTAATGCTAACCACCTGTCATACCTACCTGGGGTATTTGTGGTTGCACTTAAACGGGTTTAGGGAGGAATTATACTTCTAATGGATGGGGAGCCTGTTCTAGTCAATGGGAATTCTCTGAGAAACATATGTCTCTATTACACGTCATATTTACATCACAAGCAATGTTAAGTGATATGTAGCTGTTATAGCCAGTCAGGGGAGGGTTGCACCAAGTGGCTGTTACCCAGGGTGCTAAATTCCATTGCTACAGGTTTGTTTGGAGATGGTGCCATCATTTGGTGTAGAAACAACCTATAATAAAGTATCAAGTCTTTGCTGGCACCACATTATCTGTGGTAGTTTATTTTACCTATAGGGGTTTTCCAAGGCTCAGTTTGGGGACCTATTCTGCTATCCTTTTCCTTAGATTATCTGAGACAGAACTGCCCTCTCTTACCACTACTCTGTGCACAGATTATCTCATTCTCTTCAATTTAAACACAAACTGAAAACTCTGTAGCTTTAACTCCAAAGGGAGTTCATTTCACTTTGGCACTGTCTTTTATCTGTTTCTGTCTGTCTATCCATTCATCCTCTATCTATCTAATTGATTACATTTGACACTCTTGTAGGTGGTTTGGTCCTCAGGCACTTTTCAGCCATGTTCCTGGCCCAAAGGGCATTAATTGTAGTGTGACGCCCATGCCCTGGCCCAGCAATCAAGGAGACTCAATCCTCACCACTAACACCAGAGAGGGCATCTCATTTATGAAGGAAAGGATAACAAATACTCTGGCTTAACTGTCCTACTTGGTTTATTTATTACTTTGTCTTCTTTCTCTCTTGTTCTACCCAGTCTGGCAAGCTGCCTGAGCTCCAGTAGGGTTGAAACCTGTCCTATCTCATGACCAGGATTCCTTCTAATCAATAATACCTGCTGCCTTTTCCTATAATAAGGAATAGAGGCCATCCTTTGAATCCATCCCCTCAAGAAAGCAAGAAAGCATGTCTGTTGCTTTTTGAACGGTATATTTGTCTAAACACTAGGTCTATTTAAAATCCCTACCTCTCCAGGATAGCCAGCAGCCATACCGTTTCCTACTTTTTACCCCCCCACCCCTCTCGTAGCCTTTACTTGGCTTCCATACTTGCCTCTCCTACTATTAGATTACTTCTTTCCTCCCAGGAGATATTGTGTACTACACGTTTTACCCACTAGATGGCACCCTCTTCCCTATAAATCTATCCAACTCCCTCATGTTTGCCATACTCAGTTAACTCATTTTATCTACTGATTTCACTAAAGTAATACTTATTTCATTAAAAGCTACTGTTACTTACTCTGCCTAGACCTACTTTAATCTTCCGTTTTTCACAATTATTCTCCTACTGTCCCAACCTACTCAGACTATCTCTACATTTATCACCTCTTTCACCTACCTGTACCTTAACTTGCCGCCAGCAATCAGCATTTCCACTGATTGTTTTCCACAGGCTGGTCTTTCTCCTCCTTGCTTGGCTCTTCCCGCTCTGTTCGCCCTGTGGGTTCACTCCGCTCCCCTACCCTACCCCCAAATCTCACCCACCCCCAGTGCATCTAGCCTTATACCTCTCTAACCACCCCCACTTCCCTATCAGCCAATCACATTCCATCCCTCTCCAACATCTTCCAGCTACCTCACCACTCCTCTACTTTATTCTTCCACTATCAACTCCTTACTTCCCATACTCCACCTCCTTAGCATCATGCCTATGTCATCCTTATCTCCTTACCTTATATCCCTACTACTATTTTCAGTTCTCCCTTCTCTTTTCCTTATTTATATCTCTACTGCCTATGAACACCTTGACTGCTCTAACTTCCATCACTCCTCAAAACAAACATCCCTTCCTGCTCTATCACCTACACTAAAACACATAAACATAACATATACATCCAATTATTTCTTCCTAGGATATCACACAGTCACCCATATTTACTACAAACACTACCATATCAAGAAACCACAAACCTTACCAAATCTAACACTAATTCACACCTCCAGATTACACCTTCACCTCCTTATAGATGGTGACATTCATCCCAACCCTGGCCTCACCAACAACACTACTTACCTACACAACCAGCCCTTCTTCCTCATTCCTACACATTCCTACGCACTCTCCTAACTCCCTCTTATTAGCTCATTTAAACATACGTAGTATTAACAATAAAATAACTCAGCTTCATGCCCTACTTCAGTTACACAACTTTGATATTTTATGTCTTACAGAGACATGGCTAAAACCATATATACAGGACTGCAATATCACCCCTCCAGAATATAGTATTCTAAGAGTGGATCGCCCTAACAAGAAGGGAGGGCACATAGCCTTACTCTATAAAACAGGGCTCCAACTTACACCATTAAACACTTGTCTTTCATCAGACACCAACTCTGAAATTCTTTTTGCCAAACTACAACTAAATTCTTGTAAGTCCATCTATATTCTATGCTCTTATCTTCCACCAGGCAATAACATCAACCTCCTTGAAAATATCCTCAGCTGGCTGTCCACTACCTATCCTCAAGAAACCATTGCCCTAGGTGACTTTAATATTGACTGTAATACCTGTAATACTGATAACCCTTCTAACCACATTAACCTACATGGCTTTTCTCAAATTGTTTCACCCACTCGCATCCATAAACCCACCAACAAAGAATCCATCCTTGATTGGATCCTTATAAATACTCTCTCCCCTAACTACATGGTAGGCATCCTTTCTGAAGATATGAGTGATCACTCTTTAACTTATTTATTTCGACATAAGACCAATACACATAGACCTACAACCTTCAGAACCAGTCGCTCCAATAAACACTTTAACCCTGAACAATTCCAAAATGAACTAAGCCTTTGTAACTGGTCACCCTTAAAACACCTTCAACTTGACGAAGCAGTGGCATATTTCAATTCTAAGTTCCTTGAAATCCTCAACCTCCATGCTCCTTCCCGTACCCTTAGGAATAGAACCAAAATTGCACCTTGGCTTACAAAAGAAACTTAAGCACAAAATGTTGCTGAGAAACAAACTATGGTGAAGATGGCATGCTTCTAAAGACCCATCTGATCACATAAAATTTAAACAGCTTAGACATTCTACTAAAGCATCTATACTATTGGACAAAAAAAATTCTTCTTTCAACTCCAGCAAAACAACCACCAAAGCCCAAAGAAATTCTGGTCAGGGATCAATGCACTCCTTCATCCAGGCACCTCCAAAACACCCACCCCTTCCGGTATCACCAAAGATACTCCAAAACAAATTGCTGACTCCTTCAACAACTTCTTTATTGAAGCTATCCAGTCTCTTGCTAACTCACTACCTCCTGTATCTACTTATTCACCCCCTCCTCCTTTACCTCTCCACCCACTTTCCAATTCCAACCTGTTCCTACATCCCTCATCAGTACCCTCCTACAAAAACTCAAACCCTCTACCCCCTCTGCAGACCTACTACCTGCTCCGTATCTTCAAATTGCAGCCAAAGTAATTGCTTACCCTATCTCAATCCAAATTAACAGAACCATAAAAGAAGGTACTATCCCATCCATCTGGAAAATCTCACATATTATCCCCCTTCATAAGGGTGGAAACTCAACAGAACTTTCCAACTTTCATCCAATTGTCCTACTTTCTCCCTTAGCTAAAATCATGGAAAAATGCATCCACCAACAACTATTTGACCACCTCCTTCTAAATGGACTACTAGCTCACCCTCAGCATGGCTTTCGTCCCTTCCATAGCACTATTACTGCCCTTCTTTCATTTACTGATCACATCAACAAAAACCATAACAATAACATCATCTCATCTGCTGTCTTTATTGATCTTTCAAAAGCATTCGACATGGTTAATCATGATATTCTCTTGAATCTTCTGAAATCACTCTCACTTGACACTCAAGCACTGAAGTGGTTTAAGTCTTACTTAGATAATCGGAAACAGGCAGTGTTCTGGGAAAACACTCTATCCTCCTCTCTTCCTGTCTCCCTTGGTGTACCCCAAGGATCTATTTTAGGCCTTCTTTTATTCTCAATCTTTATCAATAATCTAGCTTCTAGTATCCCCCAAGCTGTAACCATACAGTATGCTGATGATTCCTTAGTCTCCTCAGCCACAAGCCCAGCTGAACTTCAGACCCTCACCCGAAATGTCTTTGAGCTTGTAGAAGACTGTTTTTTACAGCGATATCTCCTCCTTAACCCTAAAAAGACTTAACTACTGCTATTTACTCCAACACAAAAATCTACTCCACTTAATTTCTCTATCATATCAAAAAAAGGCACAGTCATATCTCCTGACACAGCAACCAAACTTTTAGGGGTTACTATTGACCATAGCCTTAACTATGACACTCATATTAATACCACAATAAAATCGATAAAAAATTTGGCTTCCTCTACAAAATCAAGCCCTTCCTCACTCCTACAGCCAGAACTACCATTGCCCACACCCACCTCATCGCTACTCTCTTCTATGCCTCACCTATATATACTAATCTCTCTAAAACTAACCTGAACAAATTGACTATCTCCTATAACAGTATAGCCAGATTTGCTGCCAGCTCCCCATTTAGAACACACCACTGCCTAAATTTACAACAACTCTGTTGGCTTGAACTGCACAATCAGTTTTTATTTCAGCAACTAATTATCATCCAAAAAATCCTTTATTACCCAGATAAAACACCAGTTCTTACAAATCTCATCAGTCAATATAAAAATCTTTCTAACCTTCACTCATCTAACAAACTATTAGTATCTACACATAAATCCAACAATAAAGCAGGTGACTCCCTTTTCTCCTATTCAGTGGGGAAAAGCTGGAACCTACTTCCTGGTGACCTCACTAATATCTCCTCTACTTCACTTTTCAAAAAGAAACTTAAACTTCATCTTACTAGCCGCTGGCTCTGTCCCTGCAGCAACCCTGACTAAAACTCTCTCCTCCTGTTACATCACCATGTTACTTTTCCTTAGCTATTCCACCTTATATTCTTCATATTCTAAAGGTCACTTTACATGAAGGTTGGACTTAGTTTACCCAGCTAGACTTAATAGATACACCACCTGCTTCCTGCTCTACTCGAAGCTCACTTCACTTTACTTCTCTCTCCTTTTCCTCTTTGTACTCTCCTCTATTCCTCGTCTCTTTCCCAACTCCTAAGACTTTATTCTAAGAATTTCCCCCTTCCTTCTTGCTAATCTCCTTCTATGAAAAAAAAAAAGATTCAAACCTGAAAATAAGGGATGTGGTATTTTATCTGTATTTTTATCTTATCTAAACTTTAATGCCTTGTAACTGTAATTTGTTTTTAAATTTTGTCTGTTCTTTTGGAGCTTTTCTCCCCGGGCCTCTACTGAAAATGGACATATATCCAGCTAGACTAACCCGGTCAACAAATGTTAAATAAAAAAATAAAATAAATAAAAATACACACAGTAAAGTACAATTTCCCTTAAGAGCACACAGAGGTCACAGTCAGTCTGGGGCTGGTTGCTTCCTTGCTCTCCAGGTCCCCAATAAGTCTCCCCACTGGCACAGCTATACAGTCCAGATTTCAGCCTAGTTGAGCAAGCTAAAACCTCCAGTACCCTCTCTGGCCAACTAGTGCTTCATGTCCCTGCCCAAGTAGCTGACACACACACACGCACTTTGAGATAAAAATCTATATAACTTCACAGACACACCTGTGAAAGGCTGGCATAAATTTTTCAGCTGTGACCCTATTACCCAGACTATACAGTAGTAATTTCTGCCGCCACCAAGCTAATATTTACCAGCTACTCAAAAGCCCTTAAAAGGGTGTGCAATTATTACCGTGCAATATTATTATCCAATTGGTAGTATAGCCCAGGGCTAAAGCTATAGGAGTGGCTTTGTACAATTTTACCTAAGGCATGCAAGTACTCTTAAGAGCTTAAATTATCTCTACAAAAACAGCCACAGTCCAAAGGGTTTAAAATTATGTAATAATAAATAATAAAGACACAAGACAATACTACTACAACACAGCGCTAGTCAATAGTTCAGAGATCACAGAGAAATACTTAAAACAATACAGTAGGAAAGTTCTGATATGAATACAGAAAAACACTTAGTCTAATCTTTCTAGTTCCTAGCTACTTCTAAGAGAAAACAGTTCTAAAATAACTTACACATAGAGAGCATAAGGCAGTGCTGAGTTTGATGTTCAAGGCAAAAATGTTTAATGCCTTCTGGTTCTCTCTGTTTAAATTGAAATTGCAGTTCTGATAAACATTACATCTTTCTTTTCCACCTTCCTGGGGTTCCCAGGCTAACAGAAACTGCATTTATATTCTTTTACACCTAGGCAGAAACCAGAGCAGTAAAGGACATTCCACATGTAAATTTTGGTCATTAACTTTAGCCTTAAAACAATAGGCAGGAAGCCTTCAGCTAGCCTGGCCGGAGCCGAATTATAAACATCAAAGACAGCCATGAAATAATTTTAATTTCAAAGGACAAACAAGAAATGCTTGACTTAGCTTTCTTTACAGCAGAGGGCAATGTTGCTACATTTCAACATTTCATGGCATTCTTTCATTTAAAGAAACACAAGTCTATAGTTCAACATTCATATTTACAATGACAGAGTTATGTGCAAAATTTTATCCGGCTAGGCTGGCAGCATTCACCTTCCTCTACCAGTCTTCACATGTAGTAACTGTGCAAAACAGAACAGTAAACAAACAGCAAGATATTCTACAAATTGTAAGATAAAGAAATGCCAATTAAAACAAGTTGCAAACATACACTAGTTAAACAAGTTACAAAATATATATAAATAAATATATATTCATATTCTCAAAACTTGCTTCTCAAGATGACAACTGTGGCACAGAATATACAAATAGAACATGAAACTATTTGGGAGATGATAGTTTCAATATGTTAATGCAAGAAGCTATTTTGCATCATATTATAGCAGATGGAGAGAGAATGGTAACATTTTTATTTACACATTATCTACAAAACGCTGTTGATTAAAACTAGGTTATCTGTAGTCATGACCTTTGGCACAATGTAATCTATCTAATATGGATCTGCTACAAAGGAAAGAGCTTTTTAACATCATTATCATCAAACAAAAAATGTCTTTGTCTCATGCTTGACCATATAGTTTCATTTAAAAGCTGTTGTGAAAGTACGTTCAACAAGATATTACTTCAGATAAAGTCATGAAACAAAATCCCAAGTTTGCTAATGCTTGAATCAGGAAAAGTACCAGCTAAAATGTTTATTTCCATTGCTTGAACGTGCCCAGCTGTTGATCTGCCTTCTACAAATACATCCCTGCTACACAAATCTGTTGGTTTATAACCTCAGTTGGTCCCAGAATCTATCAATGTTTGCTACTTGAATAAAAGTCACTGCTTAGCTGTAACTCATAGACCAGTCTTACTAGTTGACTAAAGATTTCCATAATTTACTTTGATCACTTCCTTTGCAGACTAAGCTATCAGTTAGTAAACCTGTATATACCCTTAGAGGTGACAGGGACAATTCTTTGTTATAGAACCCCCTCTCCCCTTTGCTGCTACCATAAGTGAGAAAGTGTTGTCTAATACTCGGCCAGCATGCCGGGAACAGCTTCATTAAAATGTCACAAATCAAAAATCCCTCCAAGCATTTTATAGCAAGCTAAGAGAATACCTATTTTCTGAAGCTCTGTGTAAGTGTTTTCTAGGAACAGTAAACGTTAAAAAGTTGCCTGATGAAATCATTTGCTATGAAAATCTTTAATGCAGTGGCAAGTCAAATACCCTTAAATTATGAAAAGAAATGTATATGCACCTAACATACGTTCACAGGTAAGTACCAGGCTAGCTGCCCTTGTGGGCTATTTTTAGCTTACCAGTTTCCATTTTGGTCATGAATTAAACAATCATATTTGATGTTAGATTAGCTTTAACCATACTATCACTGATGCAACATATATTAACCTTAGTGAGAATAACTGGGATCATATCATAGACGATATGAGGGATCAATGCATAGGATAAAGAATTTAGGAGCTGGCTCTATCCATTAGTAGTACAGGGGACAATCCTGACATAAATGTTCTATTATCTATCCATACAGCTAAGTTGTAGTTGAATATGGATATGTGATGAGTTTTGTTTTTATTGATGGGGAGTCTGTACTAGATCAGTGGTATCCTCTGTGAGATAAATGTGTTCCTCCAAACAGTTCTGTTGATATTGCAGGAGAGGTCAAGATCTGTGGACTGAGTATTTCTGGTGCCATTCGACTTGTCGATGTTCAGTAGATCTATCAGTACTGGGTCAGAGGATGCCTTGTATGCCAGAAACAGGTCACTTCTTAGCAGTCTGTAGGATATGGAGTATAATGATATGGCATTGAGGCGGTCAATTTAAGACTTATAGTTTAGGCCTGCAGCCTTTTAGTAAGTTATCTCTGGGCGCATTCCTGCTGTTACATGTGTCTGGACAGAATCATGCCATAGGAGGCATTATACTCAATCACTGGCCTAATGAGGATTGAGTAAAGGCTCATTTAATCAGAGCTGCTCTTAGTTTGGTGACTACACTAGACAGGCTGACTGATTCTGTTTATTTCCAAAGCCATTCACTGCTGAAAAAAGAAAATAAGTATTAATTGCATTTCACTGACTGTGTTTTAAATACTGTGTTATTGCTGACTTTTTCACTACATTTCTGCACATTTTACGCAAGAATCGTACTGTTACTCTAAGATCCTAGCTGCATCATATCTGCTAGATTCAGGCTTGATGAATCTAGATTGTGTGCTTTTTTACACTTGAGGTCTATACCAGCCATGTTACATTAACAGGGCTTTTTTCTGCACTCTTGTGGCAGACGTGTATGGATCTAGCCCTATCTGAGTTGGGATTGCTGGAGGAAGGCTTATTGTGTGCTTTCCCAATTGGTAGATATCTTTGCTCTTGTTTCTGCCTGCTATGGTCCTAGACACCCTATCCAACTTAATAATGCTTAGTAAAGGTACGTACTGAAGACAAAGTAGCAGCTTCAAGGATGGAATTGGTGTTTAACCCCATAAAGAAGGCACAAGGAGAGGCAACAGCCCAGAAGAGGATAGACTTGCCATGTAAAGAATAACAAAAATAAATGGTCTTAGATATTCAGGAGGAGATGGTTTGCTTTTTAACAGCCAAACCCAAAGACCTGTGATGAAAGGAAACAAAAAGTTGATCAGACGTACAAATAGTCCTAGTTTTATCCAAATAGTACTTGAGCTGTCTGTGCAAATCCAAGGTATGCAGGACCCTCTCAGCAGAAGACTGAGGAGAAGGGAAAAAGGAAGGAAGTTTTACTGACTTTTTAAGGGCAACTCATTCACCACCATGGGCAAAAAAAGTAGAATTAGTATGAAGGGACACCTTGCCCCTGGGAACAACCAAAAAAGGAGGAATGGCCATAAAGGCCTGGAGCTCAGAAGAAACCCCCCAAGCAGAAGTAAGAACAATCAAGAAAACAGTCTTCCAGGAATAATGCTGCAAAGAAGCAGAATCTTCAGGTTCAAAAGGAGCCTGAGTCAATCTCCAAAACAAAATTAAGGTCCTGAGGAGAAGGAATAGGCTTTCTTTGACGCCTAATATGCAGAAAGAAATTGACCTCAAAGAGGTCAAAGTATGAGTCCATCTCAGACTAGTGGAAATTGCTGACAAATGGGCCTTCACTGAAGAATAAGCCAAGCCAGATTGGAGCAACTCACATAAATAAGGAGGACCAGAGGGACTCCCATTGAGAGAGTCCTCATTACCAGCATGGCACCAGACCAAAAATATCTTCCATTTGTCCATATAAGATTTTCTTGTAGAGGCTCTCCTTGCATCCTATAAAACCCTGAGCACATCCTCAGATAAGAGGTGCCTGAAAGGGATCAAAACCTTATCACCCACAATGTCAGTTGTAGAGTGGACAAGTGGGGATGGCTGAAACAGGCACCCCTTGTCCTGTGTGAGGAGATCCAACCAGTAAGGTAACGTGTGATGACTGACCCTGACCAGATGCATTAGGAGGAGAAACCAGTACTGTCCTGGCCAAAATTTAGTCACTAGCAAGATTTATGGGGAGTCCAGATGAATTTTCTGCAGAACTCTTGGAAGCAGAAGAAAATGAGAGAAAACATAAAGAATCTTGTCCTTTCATGGAAAGGATAAGGCATCCATCTTCTAGGCCAGATGGTATGGCACTCTGGAACAGAAGACAGGAATATGCCTGTTCAGAGGGGAGGCATTAAACTCTATCTGAGGAATACCCCACAGATAGACAATGTCCAGAAACACATCTCTGAAGTATCCATTTGTGAGCCTGTGTTTTTATGCTCAAAGCATCTTTCCCAAGATTGTGCTTTGAAAGAATGTATGCAGCCTGAAGAGTTAACCGAAAACTGAGGGCCATTTCCCAAGCCTGAAGTACCATCCTGCAGAAGAGGCAAGATTTCTTGCTCCCTTTCTTGTTGACATACAACATCACTGTAGTGCTGTCTTTATATACCTTCAAGGGGCCCGGAGAAAACATGGGGTGAAAAGTCTGAATGGCCACAATCAGATCCCTCATCTCTTTGATGTTGATATGTTCTGACTTTTGATGGGGAGGCCAAAAACCTTGAATGTTCAGGTGACCAAGAGATGACCCCCACCCATCTAAGGCATTGGTGAACAGCTCTTGAGAAGGGACTGGAGACTGAAAGGGCCGGCCTGGGTTGAGCATGAACTGTTGCTCACCACTTGAATTCCTTCTTGAAACAGAGAAGGAGAGTTATCTTGAAAGTCAGAGGGTGATGATAGTGCAGCCAAAGTGACTTGAGGTACCACTGAAGCTTCTGCATATGCACTCTGGCAAGGGGAAGCATCAGAATAGAAGAGGCCATGAATCTCAGGACCCAAAGAAGCTCTCTGGCTGGCATGGCCATCAGGGGAAGAAAATACTGAAAGAAGGCTGTCAATGTCCAAACCTTTGGAGGTGAAAGAGAGGCCAACATTGGAACTGCCTGAATCCTGTAACCTAGATACACATGATCCTGAGAGGGAGTCAGGACAGACTTTTGGAAGTTGATAGTAAACCCCAGACTTCAAAGAAGAGCGATGATGAACTGCAGATCCTGCAACAATCAACTGGAGAAGTCACCCAAGCACCAGGTCATCTAGATAAGGAAAAATCTGAATTCCTTGGAGCCTGCAGAAGGCAATCACAGGAGCTAGGCATTTTTGTGAATACCCTTGGGGCAGTAGAAAGGCCAAATGGCAAAGCAGAAAACAGAAAAAACACAACATTCCCCCACAAATACTAAATTGAAATTAACATAATATTCACATATACCTTTGCTAAAATCACTCCAACCACAGACACTACTACATCTTCTCCTAGCATTAACTCAGTGTGGAGATGTCCACCCCAATCCTGGTGCAAATAACTTGCCAAAAAACACTCGTTCCTCTAAAAGCCATGATTTATATTTGTGGCAATCAATGCATTAAGCCTCTGCAACAAAAAATTCTGAATTCCAGTCCTGGCTTTGTCATCATTCACCAGGCATAGCAGTAATAACCGAAACCTGGCTTAAAACACATATATCCGGCACTGAAATCATTCTACCAGGTTAGAACATTCTTCGTAATGACAACCCCATAAAAAGTGGAGTTATAACCTTAATTTATCAGGACTCCTTAACAATAAGTATTTATCTGAAACCTGTCCCCACTTTTAATAGTATGGAAGTCCTAATATCATCCCTTCATATAAACCATAATAAACAACTCTGTATTGTTGCTATCTACATTCCCCTAGGTAAAAACATCCCCCATTTGGAAGACTTTCTGTGTTAAGATGAAAAAGGAGTTGGCCCTTCAGAGAGTGTAGCCTGCTCTAGGGGAAGGGATAAATAATTTAAATTGTTTTACACTCTTATGGTTTGATGAACTTTTTCCTGGGTGTTTCTGGTTGACCTCCAGTAGCTGGTTCTTGAAAGAGCAATTTTTCTGCATTATCCTTAGCGTTTAGCCTTCAAAAAGGCTGGTGTTAGCTCTTATAAGAGCTGTTCATTAAATCTGACATGAGCTGTCCTTTTGGTGTGCTATTTTTCAGTGTTCTTTTGTATATTAAAGTTTGTGGCTTAGGAGCTCACTCCTGCCTCCTTTTGTTGTGGGGAGCTAGGTTCTTGTGTAGCTCTGCATGGCCTTGGAAGATTGAGCTCTGATAAGAGCTTTTATGCCCTTGCTGAAGTGGGCCAAAATTGAAAAATGGGATCTCTGATAAGAGCTGTTGTGGCCGTGCAGTGCCTGGGATTATTCCTTTATCTTTTGTCTTGTGAGCTCTGAAAAGAGCTGTTTTGTTAATCCCCTGGTTTCCATTGGTCTGAGAGCTCTGAAAAGAGCTATTGTGTTTATGTCTGGCTTGTCTTCTTTTCCGTTTTGAATGGTGCGGTGTGCCCTGTTCAGGAATGCGCTTATCTCAGATTTACGCCTTTTGGTTTCTTTTGTAGCCCTTAAAGGGACTATTACATGTGCTCTCCAAGCACTGGTCAGAATTACCTGAGAGCTGGTTGTGTGTGGGTTTTTATGCCCCTGTTGGAGGGGCAGGGATCCAGTTCGGCATATCAGGTGTGGAGTCCTTTTGTGGGCGTGGTCTTCTGTTCTGCTATATGGTCCGTAGTGTAGTCGGAACTGTTTGGAGACTCTTGTTCATTCTGTGGTGGTGACGTGTCTTGTTTTATATCTCCAATCGCAAACCAGAAGGAGGGACTAATGTTTACCCTTGTACCATGCCTACTTAACCATTTTTTGGCAGACCATTCATTCCCAAGTTGCCAAAATGAAACATACCTTTTAATCAATATTTTACGGTTGAATAAACTGTTTTAACCTCTTTATTGAATCATAATAAATTAATAGATTAACCAATGAATTACCCATCTAATAACGTTCAAGTGTGATTAGTGGGCTAAATGTGTATTGTATTTTTGTGCGTTCGCCACACTGTGCATCCTAATCAGTTGTGATGTAATTATGTATCTATTAGATGAATTTCAGCTATGATCTAATGAAAAATAGTGACAAAGTGTGATAAAGCATCCTGTGATGGTAGGCAGTGAAGGGGCATAATGTAATATAATAAGATAAGATAAAGTATAGTGAATTTCTCCAATTTATTGCAAACATTTTCTTTTATTTTTAGCCTATACATGTTGTAATGCACTTTGTTGTATTGAACCTTGCCAATGAAATGTGGCCTAATAAACTTCAAGTGGAATATGCTAAAAGTAGTGAAACCATGGTGTCCATGCAGCGTGGGGTTTACCAGGTGTGTGCCTGTGAGTTCTTTGAGTCGATGCCCTTACAGGGGTTGAAATCAGATGGATTTTTCTGGTGTTGAAGAGTACTAATTAGACTAATGTTTTTAATTCCTAATATGTTAGGAGAAGAGATGGGAAAGAAAACATAATGCTAAGACTGGGACGAGAAGTGGCGGGAAAAGAGTTCTGTGTGTGGGCCGTGTGTGTGATGCCCTGATCTACCCCCTATATTCCATGGTGGAATGCTATTTCGTAGTCATTTTGCATTTTTTTTTTCTTTTTTCTTTTCCATGTGTGGAGGTCCTGGGTGGACAGAAAGTTTAAAATGGCGGGGTTCAGTGAGCAGCTCGTAAATGTGTGAGCGGTTTAGGTAGAGCCGTCAGTTGTCTTTTTTGTTTTCCAAAATCAATCCATGTAGTTAAATGGCTGTGTCCGGAAGGGAAAATGCTGGGGTGGAACAGATGGGGAAAGAAGGGAACATAATGTTGATAATGATAGTGTGTGGGCCGTGGGTGAGCTGCCGTGATCCACACTTTATTATAGTAAAGCTAGTGGGTGACTCGTATCTTCCACATTTGTGTAAGATGTGTTTTTAAAAATGAGAAATTAGTATGGTGGAGCACAGGGAGTGGCTCAGTGATGTTTGAGTGGCTTAAGTGGCCTCGTCCTTTAATGCTGGTGAAATTGCAATGATCATGCCTCCATAAGCTTGGAAGTGGCTGGACTTAAAAATCTTCAAAAAGTATATGTGAAGAGGTCTTGTAAAATATAGTGAATTTAATTAAATTAAATTCCATAATCCAATGTGTTGTAGCAGCAAGAGCTAAAGCTGTGTGGTTTAAAAAATTGTGTACAAGTTCCTATAATAAATCTTAAATTCAATGTACCCTTATGTAATTCCTTTCCTCCTTTGTTGTTGTTAAATGTTACATTCTACCTCCTAGGACTACTAAAAAACTGAAACTCATTGACCTTGCCAAATCGGAAATACATAACAAATAATCAAAAGAGAAAACTGAGAAAGACGGAAACAGTGCATGGACAAACCTACAATGGCCCCCAGTCTGGAGAATACGGCTTTAAGAAAATGGGAAGAAAACCACATATACAGCTCCGAATACTACAGGGAGATGGGGTGTTACTTTCGCTTCATAGACGACATGTTTTTGGTGTGGAATGGTACCCCACAAAAACTACAGGAATTTCTAGTCTACATAAACAGGAGCACAGGTTTTCTGAGATTTACAACCAGAACAAGCTTGAACCAAGTAGAATTTTTGGACCTACTACTACTAACCAAAAACACAGGCAGTGGGGACATAACTCACAATCTGTACAGGAAACCAACCAGGGTCAACATTCTACTCCAGGGCAGCAGCATGCATCCTCACAAACTTAAAACAAACGTCATAAAATCTCAAGGACTCTGGGGCTCCAGGGTAACAAGAGACCTCAACAATTTTTGAAAAACATCAAAGATCTAGAGAGTGATTTTTTTGGCCAGGGGCTACTCAAGCAGGACACTCCACCAGATCCTGGTCCCTATAATTGACAAAAGAAAAGAGAACCCATTTAGGCTGCAACAAAACATTAGGGTCTGCAACAGGTATGAGAACAAGTGCATGCTAAACTGCATTCCCTAATTCACAACGGATTATAGAGATATCCAGAAAATAATCCACAAAAACTGGACCATCATCACCTCGATCAGACACTTTGGACACATTTTTCCAGAAGCACCAGGTTTTACCATGAAAAAGTGCACCAACATCAAAGACTTCTTAGAGTGTGTACCTCCCAGTGACAACCACAAAAGAGGCACCTACCTGTGCAACACTGCTGCGCCATGTAACTACTGCAAATACATGGGGAACAATGACCAGTTCTACTACCCCTACCCCAACCATAGAAGAACCTTGGCCACCAAAACACTGGGGAACTGCAACGCAGAAGGGGTCATTTATAGAGCAAACTGCAACAAATGCGATTCCTTCTACATGGGCAAAACCATCAATGCCCTCAAAACCAGGATTGCCAGGCACCTCTTTGAGATCAAGCACAAAGTGCTCACAAACCCTCTGGCAGTTCACTCCTCAAAGAAGCTTGGACACAACACATTTAAATTCCTAATACCTGAACAGTTAGAAAAAGTACCCTACAACAGAGACTATAACTCAAGACTAGAGAAAAAAGAGCTAATATGGTAGATCGATTTAGAAGCAAGGAAACTCCCCAGTTTAAACAACGTGGAAACCATCTCACCCATCCTGAATCTGAGGACCTTGAGCCATACCTTCTACAACTGACCAGGCTCACAGACCAAAACCTGCAAGGTATGTGCCCCTTACTTTATGGTTACCTAGGATTGTTTAGTTTTGGATTTTAATTTTAATTATTTTAATTCAAATTTTAATTTTAATTGAATTGAATCAAAACATGAAGCTCTTGTTTCATTCCCTGAGCAAACAGTAATTTTATAGTCAATAGGCACATAAGTTCCATGGCTGTCCTAATAACACTAAATATTTTAAACCGAATGTAGACCTAAACCCGTTGTTCATTTCTAGTGCTAGCTCTCCCAGAAGAAGAATCGGAAGGATAGCCTTTGGCCATCCAGTCTCAAACGCGCCAGAAAACTCAGTTTCATGAGTAGTTAACCCCCCTTAAAACAACGAAGGTTCCCTAACTAAACAACCATTGAAAAGTCTCCCTTACCCCCCACGAAATTCACAGGACCTAGAGTAGGGTTCAAAGTATGTACAGAGTAATCTGACAAGGGACGGCATAATGTAGTATTAAATAATGATATTGACAATATTTTTCACATTTGGGCAAAGAAAGTCACAGGTCACCACTCCACTTGTTTCCACTCCATGTACTCTGCCACTTTACTCAACCCCCTCCCCCCCTCGCGGTGCAGGCTTCACAGCACTTTTTCTGGCTTTCTCAGTTTTCTCTTTTGATTATTTTTTATGTATTTCCGATTTTAGAATGTAAAATTTAACAATGACAAAGGGGGAAAGGAATTGCATAAGGGTACAATGAATTTAAGATTTAGTATAGGAACTAGTACACGATTTTTTAAACCCCATGGCTTTAGCTCTTGTTGCTACAACACATTGGATTATGGAATTTAATTCAATTCACTGTATTTTACATGACTGCTTCACATATACCTTTAAAGATTTTAGGTCCGGCCACTTCGAAGCTTATGGAGACATGGTCATTGCAATTTCACCAGCCTTAACAGACGAGGCTACTTAAACCATTCAAACATCACTGAGCCACTCCCTGTGCTCTGTCACACTAATCTCCTGTTTTTCAAAACACATCTTTCACAAACGTGGAAGATACGAGTCACATGCTAGCTTCATTATAATAAAATGTGGATCACGGCAGCTCACCCGCAGCCCACACACTGTTATCATTATCAGCATTATGTTCCATTCTTTACCCATCTGTTCCACCCCAGCATTTTCCCTTCTGGCACAGCCATTAAACTACATGGATTGATTTTAGAAAACAAAAAAGTGGCAACCGATGGTTCTACCTAAACCACTCGCACATGTACGAGCTGCTCACTGAACCCCGCCATTTTAAACTTGCTGTCCACCCAGGAACTCCACACATGGAAAAGAAAAAACAATTGCAAAATAACTATGAAGTAGCATTTCACTGTGGAATATAGGGGGGAGATCAGGGCATCATACACACGGCCCACACACAGAACTCGTTTCCCGCCATTTCCCATCCCAGTCTTAACATTACGTTTTCTTTCCATCTCTTCTCCTAACATGTTAGGAATTAAAAACATTACTTAATTTAATTAGTACTCTTCAACACCAGAAAAATCCATCTGGTTCAGCCCCCGTAAGGGCATCGGCTCACAGAACTCACAGTCACACAACTGGTAAACCCCACGTGACATGGACACCATGGATTCACTACTTTTAGCATATTCCACTCTGAGTTTAAATTAGTAGGCCACATTTCATCGGCAAGGTTCAATATGATAAAGTGAATTACAACACATATAGGTTAAAAATAAAAGAAAATGTTTACAATAAATTGGAGGACTTCACTATACTTTATCTTATATTATTGTATTATGTTATATCTCTTCACTGCCTACCATCACAGGATGCTTTATCACACTTTGTCACTATTTTTCATTAGATCGCAGCTGAAATTCATCTAATAGATACATAATTACATCACAACTGATTAGGATGTACAGTGTGGTGAACAAACAAAAATACACTACACATTTAGCCCACTAATTGCATGTGAAAGTTATTAGATGGGTAATTCATTGGTTAATCAATTAATTTATTATGTTTCAATAAAGAGGTTAAAACAGTTTATTCAACAGTAAAATATTGATTAAAAGGTATGTTTCATTTTGGTAATTTGGGAATGAACTGTCTGCCGAAAAATGGTTAAGTAGGCATGGTACAAGGGTAAACATTAGTCCCTCCTTCTGGTTCATGATTGGAGATATAAAACAAGACACGTCACCACCACAGAATGAACAAGAGTCTCCAAACAGGTCCGACTACACTACGGACCACATAGCAGAACAGAAGACCACTCCCACAAGAGGACTCCACATCTGATATGCTGAACCGGATCCCCGCCCCTCCAACAGGGGCATAAAAACCCACACACCACCAGCTCTCAGGTCATTCTGACC
This sequence comes from Protopterus annectens, assembly GCF_019279795.1. Taxonomy (NCBI): domain Eukaryota; kingdom Metazoa; phylum Chordata; order Ceratodontiformes; family Protopteridae; genus Protopterus; species Protopterus annectens. Next base: position 1,081,578,381 of record NC_056726.1, read on the forward strand.
AGCGCTTGGAGAGCACACATAATAGTCCTTTTAAGGGCTACAAAAAAAACCTAAAAGGCATAGATCTGAGATGAGCACAGCCCTGGACACTGCACCATTCAAAACGGAAAAGAAGACGAGCCAAACATAAACACAACAGCTCTTCTCAGAGCTTTGAGACCAACAGAAACCAGGGAGTTAACAAAGCAGCTCTTTTCAGAGATCACAAGACAAAAGATAAAGGAATCATCCCAGGCACTGCATGGCCACAACAGCTCTTATCAGAGATCCCATTTTCCAATTTGGGCCCACTTCAGCAAGGGCTTAAAAGCTCTTATCAGAGCTCAATCTTCCAAGGCCATGCAGAACTACAGAGGAACCTAACGCCCCGCAACAAAAGGAGGCAGGAGTGAGCTCCTAAGCCACAAACTTTAATATACAAAAAAATACTGAAAAATAGCACACCAAAAGGACAGCTCACGTCAGAGCTAATGAACAGCTCTTATAAGAGCTAACAGCAGCCTTTTTAAAGGCTAAAGGCTAAAGATAATGCAGAAAAATGGCTCTTTCAAGAGCCAACTACTGGAGGTCAACCAGGACACACAGGAAATAGTTCATCAAACCATAAGAGTGTAAAACAATTTAAAGACTTCCTATGTTGGAATAACCAAAATATCTCCCAAGAAACTATTATTCTAGGAGACGCTAACGTTAATTTGCAAAACCTAACCTCCCAAGCAACTGCTACCAGCATTAACCTTCATAATTTCACAATACGTATCACAGAGCCTACTCATGCTTTAAATACCTGAGTAGAATCTACATTAGCTTGGATTCTAGTATCTCACCTCCACTTCTACCGGCACCAAGCCAAGCACTTTAAGTGACGACCTACCTGCTTACACCCATAGATCTCAAATACAAATCCCCAAACCTCACATATACAAATCTACCAGGAACTTTGCCCACTTTGATCAAAACATACTTATCAATACCCTACAAGCTCAAAACTGGACCCTAATAAAAATGCTGCCTCTGGATGACGCTGCAGATTATTTCAATAATGTCTTTCTTAGCACATTAAATAGCTTAGCACCTCTTCGTACAAGATGAACAAAACCTAACCTTGCCCCCTGGCTAACAAAACAAACTAAACCAACCCTCCTGTCTAGAAATAAAGCCTGAAAAATATGGAAAAAAGTACAACTCAAGAAAATGAATAAAATTATGAACAACTTCGAAATACTGCAAAAAAAAATGACCATAACTGATAAGAAAACATATTTCTTCTCACAACTATCCTCCCAAAGTAATAATCCAAACAAATTCTGGAAATCTGTATCCTCCCTGCTTAATCATGGTAACATTCAAAATCCATCACCCTCTCCCGTCAAAGACCCTCACCAGATAGCACAAATATTTAACACCCATTTCATTGACACCATTCAAAAACTAGTCAAGGATTCATCTACAAAAAGCAACCCTAACTCCCCAAATACCACACAGACCCCATATCCACATATGTACACACTCTAACAATAACCCATCCCATCCTCCTTTTTCACTACAACCAGTACCTACATCCCTAATTCTAAAATTGCTAACCAAACTAAAGCCCTGCTCACTCTCTGCTGATAACTTACAACCTGAATGCTTACAACTTGCGGCCAAAGCTATAGCTTGCCTTGTTAAGTATTCTTATTAATCATTCAATCTCTGAATCTTATGTCCCCCAACTGTGGAAAAAGTCCATTATAACTCCACTACACAAAGGTGGTAATGCACATGATCTCTCAAATTACTGGCCAATCTCCATTCTCTCCCCACTGTCACAAATCCTAGAAAAATGCATACAATCCCAACTAGTAAAGCATCTCATTAACAACAACCTCCTAGCGCCCACTCAACATGGATTCCACCCTGGACATAGCACAACCACAGCTTTACTCTCATTCACTGATACTGTGAATAAACCTCGATGCTGGCCTATCGACTTCATTACTCCTGTTAGACCTATCAAAGGCTTTCAACACAGTTATCACACCCTAAGTTATTACAATATTTAGAAAAAACTTGGATGCTCTATAAGTGTATTAATCTGGTTTCCTCCTACCTAAATGATAGACAACAATCAGTTAGATGGCAAAGCCAGCAATCAGAGTATATAGCAAATGACACAGGAGTACCCACAAGGGTCCATTTTAGGACCACTACTCTTTAATATATATGTTGTTCTGGTCTTTGGTGCAGGCTGGAGAAGTTGTTTGACCGCAACTGAGCTACAAAATATAAGTATTTTTTGATTATTTTAACAGATTACTGTTTTTATAATTTAATATATATAAAGCACTTTGTCTATTCAGAATCTTCAGAAATCTTTTTCTGTTTAAAAACTTTCATAGCTTGTTGTCTTAGGCTATTGTATAAACTGAAACATTTACTCTGTGTAATTATCTCTTGGCTAGTGGGGGCTGGTTCTTTTGTGTTCTTGTAAAAAAGTTGTTGTTCTGGTCTTTGGTGCAGGCTGGAGAAGTTGTTTGACCACAACTGAGCTACAAAATATAAGTATTTTTGATTATTTTAACAGATTACTGTTTTTATAATTTAATATATATAAAGCACTTTGTCTATTCAGAATCTTCAGAAATCTTTTTCTGTTTAAAAACTTTCATAGCTTGTTGTCTTAGGCTATTGTATAAACTGAAACATTTACTCTGTGTAATTATCTCTTGGCTAGTGGGGCTGGTTCTTTTGTGTTCTTGTAAAAAAAGTTGTTGTTCTGGTCTTTGGTGCAGGCTGGAGAAGTTGTTTGACCGCAACTGAGCTACAAAATATAAGTATTTTTGATTATTTTAACAGATTACTGTTTTATAATTTAATATATATAAAGCACTTTGTCTATTCAGAATCTTCAGAAATCTGTTTCTGTTCTAAAACTTTCATAGCTTGTTGTCTTAGGCTATTCTATAAACTGAAACATTTACTCTGTGTAATTATCTCTTGGCTAGCGGGGGCTGGTTCTTTTGTGTTCTTGTAAAAAAGTTGTTGTTCTGGTCTTTGGTGCAGGCTGGAGAAGTTGTTTGACCGCAACTGAGCTACAAAATATAACTATTTTTGATTATTTTAACAGATTACTGTTTTTATAATTTAATATATATAAAGCACTTTGTCTATTCAGAATCTTCAGAAATCTTTTTCTGTTTAAAACTTTCATAGCTTGTTGTCTTAGGCTATTTTAATTTAATATATATAAAGCACTTTGTCTATTCAGAATCTTCAGAAATCTTTTCTGTTTAAAAACTTTCATAGCTTGTTGTCTTAGGCTATTTTAATTTAATATATATAAAGCACTTTGTCTATTCAGAATCTTCAGAAATCTTTTTCTGTTTAAAACTTTCATAGCTTGTTGTCTTAGGCTATTTTAATTTAATATATATAAAGCACTTTGTCTATTCAGAATCTTCAGAAATCTTTTTCTGTTTAAAAACTTTCATAGCTTGTTGTCTTAGGCTATTTTAATTTAATATATATAAAGCACTTTGTCTATTCAGAATCTTCAGAAATCTTTTTCTGTTTAAAAACTTTCATAGCTTGTTGTCTTAGGCTATTTTAATTTAATATATATAAAGCACTTTGTCTATTCAGAATCTTCAGAAATCTTTTTCTGTTTAAAACTTTCATAGCTTGTTGTCTTAGGCTATTTTAATTTAATATATATAAAGCACTTTGTCTATTCAGAATCTTCAGAAATCTTTTTCTGTTTAAAACTTTCATAGCTTGTTGTCTTAGGCTATTTTAATTTAATATATATAAAGCACTTTGTCTATTCAGAATCTTCAGAAATCTTTTTCTGTTTAAAAACTTTCATAGCTTGTTGTCTTAGGCTATTTTAATTTAATATATATAAAGCACTTTGTCTATTCAGAATCTTCAGAAATCTTTTTCTGTTTAAAAACTTTCATAGCTTGTTGTCTTAGGCTAATACTTGGTGGCTTTGCAGTTGCCCGCCCCTACTGTGACACACCTCCCAGTCTAGTGTCATTAGCTCATTCTTCTTAATACAGAGAGAACATTTGATAAGGCCTTCTGTTCCTCCTTTTTACCTTTTCAAAAAGTAAAACAAAACTTTTTTTTCTTCTTCGCCTGAACCTTCTTGTGTTCTGACTGTCCTTCTCAAACATATTGGAAATATACAGTATATTTCAGAGCATTTGTTATAACTGTATTTGCTATAACTGATTTAAGTATTTTTTCTGGCTTTTGAATATTTACTGCTTAGCGACTGCATCTTAGCCTGTTTATACAGCTCTGCATTCTATTTAAACTGTTTTGTGTTGATTAACTGTTTTGCACTCTTAAAAGTTATTTGTTGCTTAATTTTACCTGTAGGCTAACACACTCAAGTGTGCTAGCCACTTAAAAGCATTTATAGCATTTACTGTCTGTTTTTTCCTTGTCTCTGTAAAAAAAAAAAAAATCTCTTGTTTTCCCACCTTACTGAACTAGAGTAGTCCAGTTTCAGAGTTGCTGATCCCTGGGCTTTGTTTTTAGTTCCTGTTACTGATCCATTGCCTTATTAGGAAGGAGGAAGTTTCTTTGCTTACCAGTGGGAGTGGGAAGCACTGAGCAGCCTTTTGTCCGAATTGGTGAAGTTTCAGCCAGAAACTAGTAGTCTATTGTTCGTTTGGGCCAATTCCTAGCTCCTTTCAGCCCCTGCTATAAAACACGCTAAACACGTGTTTTCCAGCTTGTACCAACTCTGCACAGATCCTCGTGGTGGCCTGCAGAGTGATCCAAGCAGCAGAGAGCTAAAAGAGTGACTTTCTACCAGATATAAGTATTTTTTGTGGCTTTCCCACTGTTATTAAGCTAGCGACTGCATTTCGTCTGTTTTACTGCTACTTTAAGTGATTTCTGCATTTTACACTGTTTATTGCACTTTAAGTTACTAATTGTTGCAAATTGTTTCTGTAGGCTACACACTAAAGTCGCTAGCCGATTTACAGCATTTATAGCATTTACTGTCTGTTTTTCCTTATCTCTGTAATAAAACAAAAAATCTCTTGTTTTCCCACTTTACTGAACTAGAGTAGTCCAGTTTCAGAGTTGCTGATCCCTGGGCTTTGTTTTTAGTTCCTGTTACTGATCCATTGCCTTATTAGGAAGGAGGGAAGTTTCTTTGCTTACCAGTGGGAGTGGGAAGCACTGAGCGCCTTTTGTCCGATTTGGTGAAGTTTCAGCCAGAAACTAGTAGTCCATTGGTCGTTTTGGGCCAATTCCTAGCTCCCTTCAGCCCCTGCTATAAAACACGCTAAACTGTACTGCTGATCTAACCAGCATATCCTATAACTGAAAAGTTCATCTCTACTTGATTCCCAAGTAGACTATTCTCTATCTGTAAAGCCTAGCACTTACTCCTACAGTACTTGCACCTTGATAAAGCACTCTTATTATAGATAGTACCCCACCAGCCCAAAACCCACTTCCCCCAGAGTCCTTTGAAAGTTCTTTATCTACTACTTCTAGTATGTCGAGGGATCAGTTGCTAGTGTCCTCTCCAGCTCAACTGGTGAACCTGGGAATATTGAGGCAATGTTACAATTGCCTAATGTACACAGACAATCCTCTCCTTCTCCCACAAAACACAAATACATGCGAGAGATGCAACTATACGGCCAAACTGGAGGCTGAGCTCTCTCAACATAGGACTGGCAAGACCTGACAGGAGGAGAAGGCAACCACACACAATACATACCCAGTCACACATGGCACCATCACAACTTCAAATCATACACATACTCACACAAAGACATACTCGGAGGCTCTGGTCAAAAATTTACCAAAACAGCAGAGGCCACCAAAGCAGACACCCAAACAACTACCACCTCACGACCCAACACATGCAACACATAGACCACACAGTCAGAGTGTCAAACAGTCACAGCCCTTAAGGCCAAACAAAATGCCAGACACACTTGTCATTGGTGATTCCATAGTCAGACACACTGGCGTCCGCTCACCAGACTGAGTAAGGAGAAGGTCACAGTAAGCTGCCTGTCGGGCGCTAGAATCCGCCACATAACGCAAGCACTCAGGTCTCTCAACAGCAGGTACAAGTACGACTCAGTCATTGTCCACGCTGGTGTCAACGACCTGAGAGGTACCTCCTTGGACTACATGAAAAGGGACATCGAGGAGCTCTCTGATTATGTAGCCCAGGCAGGTATGACCCTGACCTTGAGCAGTATCCTACCTTCACCTAGAATGATGCCACAATACAGTGATAAGATGATCAGCTTTAATAATTGGCTTAAATTCTGGTGTCATTCAAAGGGGATCCATGTCTGTCTGCCTGGGATGACATGCTGGACAAGCCACGCTGCTTCGCAAGGGACGGCTTGCACCTGTCACACCTGGGCTTCCGGATATTGGCAAAGGCTCTTGCCACCCCCATAGTGCCTTTTTTAGGCAGGGCTCAAATTCTAAACCTACCACCCTAGAACACCAAAAAGGAAAAAAACTAAGGGTAATGCTGCTCAATGCCAGAAGTCTCAATCTCAAGATGCACGCACTCGAGGCCCTTCTCAATATGGAGAACATCGATGTCTGTGCTGTGACAGAAACCTGGTTCAAGGCTCCTGAGAGCACCCCAGCACTAACAGGTTTCACCTCATATCATACGTTCCGGCCCCAAAATCCGGACAACACCAAGAAAGGAGGGTGTCCATATTCATAAAGGACACCCACACCTCAAGGTTGGTGGCAACGCACGATGCATCGGAGACCATCCAGGTGCAATTAACCATAGGCAAGACTGCTCTGCAATTTGTAGCATGTTACAGGCCACCCTCTCAAACTCAGGAACCTCACATGGCCTTCCTGAAAACATTGGAGGGATAAATGTATCTCCAAACACCATCATACTAGGTGACTTCAACTACCCTAATATAGACTGGGAACACTACTCAAGCCCGAACACTCTAACCCAAAGATTCCTGGAGTTCATAAACTCAAATGCCATGGAACAACTAGTCACCATCCCCACAAGAGGTGAAAACATACTTGATCTCATCATCACGAACATGGGATCAAAATGTTCAACACCGAAGTATACCCCTCACTGGTGAGATCAGATCATAAACTAATCTCGCTGGAGGTCCTCATCCCGCCCCCACCTGAAACAAAAAGACCACAGTGAAAAACTTCTCAAAAGCCGATTTCACACTTCTAAAAACTAGTGTGGTCTCCTTTAAGGCCCCTGAGCCAGTGGTAAACATTACTCAAACCGCTGAATCACTTACAAATGCCTTCTACCAGCACCTACAGGACTGCATGGATCAGGCAATCCCAAACAAAACTAAGACTCTCTGTACCAAAGGCAAGCGTCCAGTCTGGTGGACCCCAGCCATAAACAAGCTCTACAACAAAAGGAGGAAGCTACTACAAGATAGAGCAAAATCCTTGAAAGGTAAGACACCTTTGATCATTATAAGTAAAAACTAAGAGCTCTCATAAAATCATCCAAGGCAAATTTTGAGAGAAAAATCGCCAAGGACTCTAAAGACAATCATAAGGCCTTCTTTAGCTATGTTAGAAACCTAGGAGGAAACTCCCAGATATGCTCAGAATTAGTTCAAAATGATGTGAAAATTACTGAACCTACACACATTGCTAACATACTGGCTGACAGGTTCAGTGCAAACTTCTGCCCCCCCCAAAAGGAGAGATATCTATTCCAGAGGATTGTAGCCCCCAAACATCTCCGGCCAGGTGAGAACTGCCCTCACTAAGGCAAAAACACAGCATCCATGGGACGGATGGTGTCCCCGGCTGTGTGCTTCATGAACTCAACGAGGAATTAAACCCACAGTTAGGACAGCTGTTTAATCTTAGCCTCACCTCTGGATACGTACCCAAGGAGTGGCGCACGGCGACTGTGGTCCCACTTCATAAGGGCGGTGCCTCCACAGACCCTGGAAATTACCACCCCATTAGCTTGACAAGCCTTATCTGCAAAGCCATGGAGAGGATCATAATGGAACTCATAAATAAAGACATAGGGAACTTGCAGACTTTGGATCCAACCCAGTTTGGCTTTGTCAAAGGCAGATCCTGCCTCTTAAACTTGGTTGACTTTTTCGAGACAGTCACCAAGGCCATTGATGAGGGAAAGGCAGTCCATACAGCCTACCTCGACCTGGCAAAGGCCTTGACACAATACCCCACTCAGGTATCATCGAAAAACTCATCAGCTTGAATGTAAACCCATACATCACAAGATGGGTTGCAAACTGGCTAGCGACAGAACCCACAGGGTCAGAGTTGCTGGAGCCATGTCAGACTCAAAGCCTGTCACAAGTGGTGTCCCACAGGGCTCAGTCCTGGGTCCACTCTTGTTCGGCATCTACTTTTCTGAAGTACAAGCAAACACAGGAGGGTTATGGCTGACAAAGTTTGCAGATGACTGCAAACTGGGCCATAGTCGAAAACACATCTGACACAGATATCCTCCAGAAGGGCCTCACAGAAATGGATAACTGGTGCCAGAGCCATGGCCTGAAGTTAAACGCCAAAAATGCATAGTCATACCCTTCGGGAAAAACAAGGTTACCCCTAGCTACCATATAGGTGACAATCCACTGAGCACAGAAAAAGTCATCAGGGATCTGGGGACCCAAGTTGACAGTAGTCTTTCGTTTGACACTCATGTTGCTAAAGTAGTTAGGAAAACCTTCTATATCGCCCACCTGATCATGAAGGGATTCACATCTAGATCAAGGGAGGTCATCGTCCCCTGTACTCATCACTCATTAGACCTATGATTGAGTACAATGCCCGTTCGAATGTATCTGACCAGACACCTGATGCAGCTTGAAAGGCCCCAAAAGTTCCTCACCAAAAGGATAAAGGGTCTCAAAAATATGTCTTATGCTGCCCGACTGAAAGAACTCCAGCTTTATTCAGTCTCATACCGCTTGCTCAGAGGTGACCTGTGCCTGACATATAAGGCCATGTCAAACCCAGATTTGATGAATATGCTTCACCTCAAAAATCTAGATCCCTCAGAACCACAAGGGCGGAGACTTAAACCTTGACACGGTTATAAATAGAACGTGCTGGAGGGACAGATTCATCACCCAGAGACTCCCTATGCTGTGGAACAAAATCCCGGTACATGTGAGGCAGAGCACCTCGCTGGCCTTGTTCAAGAGGAATCTTGACCAATGGATGGGAGATCGCAGATATACCCCAGGGATTACTTCAGTGTCACTGCTTGACAGAGGCACAGAAAAATGATAGGCATAGTTTTTATTCAAACTAAAGGGGTGGCGAAAGCCACATAACTATGGGCTAGGCTTATAAATGCCCTTGGGCAGATAGCCTAGTATGAACCTATGAACCTATTAATAAAGCCTCACAACAAAGCATATTAATTCAGTATGCGGATGATTCAACTATCATCTCATCCTCCAACAATTTCACTAACCTCCAGAAGCTCACCCACGATGCATTCACATGCATAGAAACCTGGCTAAATAATGATCAATTAATGCTGAATCCCAGAAAAACTAAATTGTTACTATTTTCATCAAAACCTTCAGCCGCAGAATTCAAGATTTTTTCACATAACAATACAGAAATAGAGATATCTGCAAAACTTTTAGGAATCACTATTGATAACAAGCTCTCTTTTTAACAACTCATTCTCAATACAATCAACAAAATGCATTTCAAACTTGGCAAACTATATCGACATAAACTCTACCTAGATAAACAAAGATAAAACTAGCAAACATTTTGCTTATCCCATCCCTCTTGTATGGAAGCCCCATTTTCACTAAGCTCCATACTTCCCTCAGTAATAAGCTTCAATCTTGCTACTACAAGATAGTAAAATTCACCTCTAGCATGCCCAACTGTTCACACCACTGCAAAGCTATCTCAAACCTGTCTTGGCTTGAATTTCATCTTTATCTCTATTATACTCAATTAACAGTTGTTCATAAGCTAGCTTTCAAACCTGATAGCTGTCCTGCACTCCAGTCTATCTTATACACATACACCCCATCTAGAACCCTCCGGTCTTAGAAAGGAGACTTTTAAATGTAGCTAAACCCAACAAAAGAGCAGGACAATGCCTATATTCCTACAACATTGCCAAACTATTGAACAACCTCCCCTCATATATTACTCAACTTCACTCCCTAATAGCCTTCAATGCTGCACTAAAAACCCGCTATTTAAATAATCCCAGCTGTACCTGTGAAATACAGTGTAAGCCCTCGTAACTTCACACACTTAACTTCTCGGATCCTACTCCTTAACCATCTGTTATATTATTCTGTTTCTCCTACCTACGATATGTGCAATTTACTAATGATTATGATCACATTCTTGTGATTGAAATTATATTATTATGTATCCATGCAGTCTGATAATTATGTATTAACTATATACCATTACTCCCCACCTATGCTAATGTATGGATATCTCTTTCACTTTGTATTTGTTCTGTACACTATTTGATTACGTGTGGAGCTTTTCTCCCTGGGTTTCCACTGAAAATGGGTTTCTAACCAAGTGGAATTTCCCGATCAACAAATGTCAATAAAATAAATAAAAACAATAAAAATGAGAAATGTAAAACATTTCTGAAGAGAGGGAAGGATCTTTCAGATGCAACAACACCAGAAAAGCCTGGGGTAAGAAGAGGAAACAGAGTTTGAAAAATAAGCATCTGAAAAGAAGGGTTCTTGAGAAAGGTGTTGAGCCTGGAGAGATCCAAAACAGGTCTCTAAGTGCCCTCCTTTTGAGGAACCATGAACATCCTGGAATAAAGACCCTATCCCACCTAGGAAGGGGAGACAGGTTGATGGTCCCTTGGTTCAACAGGGACACTAGAACCTCTGGGTAATGAGAAAGTTGCTCTAGAGGAGGTTGAGGGATCCCCAAAAAAGGAGGGAGACACTTTCATACCATGAAGTAACCCTGATGGATGATAGGAAGACCCCAAGGGTCTGAAGTGATTAGATGCCAATGTGAAAGACAAAAGGAGAACTGAAGGGATAAAAGGAACCTGGTCTAAAGGCAGGGGGGTTGTCAAAGAGAAGCAGGCCTATCAGAAAAAAGGAGGCTTCTGAGCCACAGAAATATCTGTGAAGACTTAGCAGGGGAGGACCTTTCTCCCACCATTAGAAGCCTGGAGGAGTTGCCTGCATACAAAAGCAGATCTAGAAGGATAATTACTCTGGAACTTAGGGATAGGAGAGACAAAAATATGTTTAAGGTCTTGCAAGGTTTTGCCTTTCTCTTGAAGAGACTTAAACAAGTCAGCAGCAACAGTCCCAAAAAGATAAGCATTATCTAAGGGAGCATCCAACAACTTGGCCTTGATGTTCTCAAGAAAAGATTGGAGATGAAGCCAAGAATAACGTCTCTCAATGGACCCAAAGTTGCAGCCCTAGAAGATGCATCAGCAGCATCATAGTTTCACTTAATGGAGTGTTGAGCCACTTGAAAGTAGAACATAAAAAGGATAAGGCATTAAAGGCAAATGATTTGCCATCAGAATCAGGGAGGGCAGAGATAGCCTAACTAGCCTGAGCCATCAAGGCCAGGGTAGACTTGGTCATGTGGGTCTGGTAACTAATAGACCTAAAGGTCAAAGTAGAAGCAGTGCAAATTTTCTTGCCAATCTTCTCCATTGACCTGCTATCCTTATCCAAAGGCAAGAGTTTAGAAGGTTTATCCGAAAGGACTGATACCACAGCAGGATCAGCAGAAGGACAGTTAAATAAAAATAGACAATCCTCTGTAACCTTGTAGAACCTATCAGGTTTTTTTAAGAGCAGGAGGCTGTGAATCAGGAGACTTGGAAGCACTAATGAAAGTATCCAACAAGGCAGCCAACGCAGGAGGAACTGATGAAGGTTTAAAAGCATCTACCTGAAGCAACCCATAATATATTCTCTGAATATCTGACACTTGAGAAGAATCCTACTTAAAGAATTCCATCACCTTAGCAACAGTGCCCCAAAGGACAGTTCCTCAAATGGAAACCCAGGGTTAACAGACTTCTCATCATCAGAACCATAAGCCAAAGGTGAAGGCATCTGTGACCAGACAGTGAATCCTCATCCAAGTAATCTGGTTCCCTAAACCATTTGGAAGGGGTAGAGATCCAAAGAAGAGCAGGGACTGAAACCTTTTTAGGAGGGTTTAGGGCAATTAAGGCAGAAAACATGCCCTGATTAAACTCCTTCCATTCCTTTTGAGGTCCCCAGGAGAAACAAACATGCTTCAGTTTTTGTCTTTGCTTAGAGGGAACATCAGCCATGGCAAGATTTGAGAAGGGTACTGTGAACATCCTCCTTGGCCAATATCTGCTGAATACCTCTAGAACCCTCTGAAATAATCAACAGTGATTCCCTCTTGATGTCCAGAGCAAATGCCTGCAAAGCCTCAGAGGATATGTGAAAAGATGGAACCATGCCAGCCTCCAGCAGGGTCGTGGCACAGGAATCCAATGTAAATACTGATCAGCCTACAGAGCTATCACCTGCTTCTAGAGTGATGTCTGGTGGAGGCTGGACAGCTAAAGAATCTGGCTGAGACTTCTTGGCCTTCTTCTTACCTAGAAAGAGTATCTCAGGGTTAAAGTATTCTGCCATGGTACTCTGTGCCAACTGTCTAAGCTATTGATTTTCCAGATAAATGGCCAGAGAAGACAAATGGCTTCTGAGTGTCTCAAATGCCTTACAGATACTACAAGAGGTCTGTTTGTGGGATGCGCCCAAACAAAAAAGACACTGCTTGTGATGATTCCTGTAGGGAATCTGCCTCCCACACTGACATTTTCCCCTCTTGGAGGGCATGAACTTCTAGGTAGTGATAAAATACAAGATAAAAAAATAAAAATAAATAACCCCAACAGGGCACTTATCTGGTGTTTCTAAAAAGCAGTACAACAACAAAAAGTCCAAATTGACTGTCAATAACGGTGTTTGAACTGGCGGCAAAAAAAATTTTGGGTAGCTGCATACGTATGTATGCTTTTATGCCCTACATCCCGTGGGGGAGCATAAATGTGAAGTACTGTACAAACAAGACGTTTTAATCTAATTGACAGTGGCCAAGCAACCAACTGCCCAGGATGGGACATTCCTTACTTTTAGGAATACTGCAACAGTATTATAGAAGGACATCAGCTGGTTAGCACACCCACAAGGAGTTCAAATATCCTGGACATAGTACTCACTAAGATGGGGGAGCATTGCACCCCTCATGTGATGTCCTTCTTGGTAAGATTGGACCATAAATCAGTCACTTTTGAAACATTTATAAGGTGAGATGCCCCAACAAGCTAAAAAATGCTTAAGAATTTTTCCAAGACAAATTACCTCCTAGTAAGCAATGGCATAAGATAATTCAAAGTTCCCCCAACCCAGAAAACATGAACTCCTATGCAGAGGTATACATCAATGCCTTGTATAATCACTTAAGCAGTTGTATAGAATCAGCTGTAATGGACTGGATTAAAATCAGGTATTGCTAAAAAAACAAGCCACACTGGTGGACCTCTAGAATAAACAGGCTACAAAACAAAAGAAATAAATTAATGTCCACAAATCAGTGGGAACTGGCTCAGCAAAGGAAGAAATCACTCTGTAGCCTAAACAAACAAATTAGAGATCTTGTTAAGTCCTCCAAAGCAAATTATGAAGCAAAAAATAGTCTTCCTAGCTAAGGAAAATTACAAGGCATTTTTTAACTACATCCAAAATCTTAAGAGGAATACCAGCTATGTGCAAAGCTCGCTGTGGATGGCACCACCCATACTCAACTGGAGGAAATTGCCAACCTGCTAGCTGATGGATTTGGATCAGACTTCACCCCTATCCTCACCGGTCATCTCCCAATGTATATCTACCACCATTCCTTACCCTACTATCTCAAGAGAGCAGGTCATCTCTTCCAGGTTGTCTTTTAAACAACTTAAAGCATAACCTAGCAGACCCACTTGGATCCCTATTGAGGCACAGCCTTCAGACAGGCTAAGTTCTGGCAGAATAGAGGACAGCAACAGTCACCCCTTTGCTCAAAGGGGGACCATCAACTGACCCAGGGAATTATAGACCAATAAGCCTGACTAGCCTCATCTGTAAGGCCATAGAAAGAATCATTATGGACCTTATCAACAAGAACATAGATCATCTTCAGACTCTGGACTCAAGCCAGTTCTGATTTAAGGGTAGATCATGTCTGTTAAACCTAGCTGACTTCTTTGAAAAGGTCACCAAGACCATGGATGAAGGAAAGACTGTGCATAAAACCTACCTTGACCTAGCCAAGGCATTTGACACAATACCCCACTCTACAACAACATATGGGTAGCCAAATGGCTCACCAACAGGACATGCTGTCAAAGAGGGTGAATTCACCTCTAGTAAAAGGCCAGTCACTAGTGCAAGGTCCTTTTTACTGTTCAGACTTTATTTCACAGAAGACCAGGCAAACATGGATGGCCTGTGGCTGACCAAATTTGCCGACAATTGCATATTGGGAGCGATCATTGAGTCATCATCATCATCTTCAGCCCCCTTTTTCACATTTTTTTTTCTACATGGGGTCGGGGTAACTGTCACCATTTCTCCTGATTCAGTGCCACACTCCTGCCTTCTTCAACATTCATGCCTGACTTTTGCAGATCTTCTTTCACACAATCCATCCACCTCTTTGCTGGATGTCCACGCTTCCTTCTACCTTCTTTTTGTCTGTCACAAACCTTTCTCACCAGATTGTCTTCTGCTTTTCTACCTGTGCTCAAACCACCGTAATCTGTTCTCTTTTATCTTTTCTGCAATTGGAGTTACTTTGGCTTCTGCTTTTATGTCCTCATTTCTTCGTCTGTCCCACAGTGTGCATCCTACCACCTTTCTCAGGCACTTCATTTCCATCACCTCTAGCTTCTTCAACTGTTCTGCCATTACTGCCCAGTTTTCTGTACCATACAGTAGTACTGATCACACCACTGTCTTGTACACCTTACTTTTCAGCTTCTTTGGCATTCTTCTGTCATAGACTGCACCTTATACTCTATGCCAGTTGGCTGTAGCCCCTCTGATTCTAGCTTTGACATCTTGATTCACACTACCCTTTCCTCAACTTCTCCTCCCAGATACTTGAAGCTATTTACCTGCTCCACTATCTTTCCTTCTATCTCTGTTCTCAGCTTCTTCTGATTTCCCCAATTTGCTGCCATTACCACTATCTTATCTGTGCTTAGTTTCATCCCATGTGCTTTCAGATTTGCATTCCATTCTCCTGTCCTTTGCTGAAGTTCTAGCTCAGAGTCTGCCTGTACCGCCACATTGTCTGCATACAGCAGCTTTGTTGATCTGTCCCCTCCAACCTGTTTGCTAATGTAGTCCATCAACACTATGAGCAGCAGTGGGCTCAGAGTTGAACCCTGATGTACACACACACACCCACTGGGAACCCCTCTGTGAGACCGAACACTATCCATACTTGAGTCATTGGGTCCTTGTACATAGCCTGCACTAATTCTACCAATATTTCTGGGACTTCAAATCACTGCAGTACTGCCCAGATCAGCTTTCTTGGGACCTTGTCATATGCTTTTTCCAAGTCTAGGAATGCCCAGTTGGACTCGCTCTCCTCATCTCTAACTTCTTCTCAAGTATTTGTCTCAATGTAAACATTGGGTTAATTGTGCTGCATCCTGATCCGAATCCAAACTGCTCATCTCCCATCTTACATTCTACTACTGTGCATATCCATTTATCAATCACCCTCTCCAGAACTTTCATGGGATGTGGTAGGAGTTTGATGCCTCTGTACTGTTCACGGTTGTGGATGTCCCCTTTGTTCTTGTACACTGGCATGAGTATGCTTATTCTCCAGTCATCTGGGATATGCCTTTCTCTCCACACTGCTATTACTACCCTCAGGAGCCATTTCTCCCAATCTCACCCAGCATCTTTATCATAACTGCTGTGACCTCATCTGAGTCTGCTGCTTTCCCTGATGTCATCTTCCTTAGTGCTGTTTTTACTTCTTCTAGGGTGGGCTCCTCTTCTTCTCTCATCGTAGGCTGTTTTTGGGGCAGTACAGCTTCTGTGGGGTTTTCTTCATTCAGAAGCTGCTGGAAATACTCCTTCCATCTGCCTTTGATGCCCTCTGGGCTGGTGAGCAGGTTGTTGCTGGCATCCCTTAAGAAGGGTGTCTGACTATCTTCTTTATCTTTCTGTCTTTGCCTTCCAACCTGATATAGATTCTTTGCATCCCTTACTGAGTCACTTTCCAGAAGTTGGTACAGTGCGTCTGATGCCCTGTTCTTTGCTATTCAAACATCTTTCTTTGCTTCTTTGTTAGCCAACCAGTAGTCCTTCCTAGCCTGGTCAGTCTTTTCCATCTCCCACTTCTTCCTGCACTCCTTTCATTTGATGACTTCCTGGACTTCTGCATTCCACCGCCAGTTTTCCTTGTGTACCTTATTTCCATACCTGGCTCAGCCACATATCTTTTCTGTAATCCTAACACATGCTGTTTTTAGGTGCTGACATTCTTCTTCAACTCCACCTATTTCCTCCTCTTCTTGGGGTGCTAGAGCCCTGAGTACTTCCTTGAACTGCTGTACTTTCTCTCCAATCAACTTCCAGGTATTTAGCCTGGTCTCTGTTGACCTTAGAGCCTTCTCTGACCACTGCTTGCAGCTGATTGTGGCAACAAGTGATTTATGCTGTGGGCCCTCTGTTTCACTGGGAATGACTTTGCAATCATGGATTCTGCCCTAGTGCCTTTTCCTTACTAGGGGAAGTGTACCTGAGTTGCATGTTGGCTACTCTTGTATGTGATCTTGTGACTGTCTCTCTTTCTGAACCATGTGTTGGCTACTATCAAGCCATTTACTAGACAGAAGTCTAGAATGGCTTCTCCTTCTTTATTGCTGTTGCCACACCCATGTGGACCCAGGCAGTCATATCCTGTTCTGTCTGTCCCGGTATGTGCATTTAAGTCTCCCATTATCAACACCAGTTCATGTTGTCCTGCTTTATCCACCGGGTCCTGCAACTGCTGTCTAAATGCACTCTTTTCCTTACTATCACAACCCTGCTGTGGGGCATAGGCTGAGATCATGAATACTGCCCTATCCTTACATTGAAGTTGGATTGCCATGAGTCTGTCATTAATTCTGATGATATCCCTTACTGCCTTCTAAAGCCTCTTTCTCACCACAATTCCTACACCATTTCTAGCCTGCCCTCCACCTGAGTAGTAGATAGGGATCCCAAGCCAAGTGGCTCTGCTCCACTGCCCTTCCAATCTCTTCTCCTGGATACATAGGATGTCCAGCCTCCTCTGTATTATCATGTCATCCACTTTCAAGCTGCGTCTGTCAGTGAACCTACATTAAGCATAGCAATTCTCAGTTCATGTTTGGCAGGTTGTTTGGTTTTACATCCAGCTTTTGCTCAACAGAGCTTTCCCAGGTAACCCATGCTAGGCAACTAGACACCAGCCAACCAGTAGCTTATTGACCCAGGGCAGCTGGGCTTTATGGCAGGTACACATTGGCCAATAGGGGCACATATACCCCTCCCACCATTAGCACAGGTCCCTTGCATGGGTCAGAGTAGGCCAGGTCCTCAACCCACTTATCACCAGTAACTACCCATGGCCATTTTGGTGACATTAGTCAACATGACCGAATCACCTAGAGCCAAATTTTTACATTGTTGAGTGGGTAGCCCTGCCACTATGCACAGTCTGTGATCTGTGTTCTCCTATCTTGAGGATACTGCGCACCACAGCAGATGCCCAAAGCAGTTGGTCTGTACAACACTGATGTCTTAGTGGTTAAGATCTTCGCCTCCCATGCACAAGGTACAAGGTTCGATCCTGACATCCGAAAAATGCCTGTTTGGAGATTACATGTTCTCCCTGTGTCTCCGTGAGGATTCTCCTATGTCCAAAACAATCATGCTGAGTGTTTCCATCTTAAACTCACCAATGGAGCTGTGGGCAGTACCACAGACTCAGTCACTGAGTCCCCAAATGATAATAATATACTGCAAAAGGGAATAACAGAAAAATAATTGGTGCCAAAGTCATGGACTGAAACTAAGTGGGAGCTTATGTGGGAGGTTGGCATATTTAACAAATATTTACATATTTAACAAACTTAAAATAAATACATAATTGTTAAGGTGTTTACCCTACAGACAGAAGGTGCAGGGTTTGATTCTCACATGGAGAAATTGGCTAGCCTTAAAATCTCTCACAACAGCAGTTAGCCTAGAACTAATCTATCTGTCTAACTGCAAATAAATGCATAATTATTCCCTTTTTAGAAAACCAATACCCTTGTTAATTACAATATAGACAGAACCCTCCAAGCATCGGCCCAGTGGTAAGTGATCTGGGTACTCAGGTTGATAGCAATCTGAGCTTCAACTACCACATGTCCACATTGGTGAGAAATCCTTCTATGTGGCACATTTCATAAGTAAAGTAATGGTATTCAGATATAATTCCATTGTACTCAGCCCTCATCAGACCAATAATTGAGTACAATGCACCATTTTGCATGTACTTGACCAGACAGCTGCATCAGCTGGAGAGACCCCCACAGGTTTCTCAGTAAGAAAATACAAGGTACACAGAAAGATTGAAAGCTCTATCACTGTATTCTGTCTCCTGCAGGTACTAAGGGGTGGTCTGTATCTGGTGTACAGGGCAGTCTCTGATCTGGCCCTGATGAAAATGTTTCACATTTGTAAATCAAAGTGTCAAAGTGGACCCAACAAATGACGCCAGTCAATAAATCCAAAAATACTTTACTGTTTGTAAGCACTTTCATGCATTCAAATACATGCACATCTTCAGACAAACTTATAGCAAATGCTTCAGTAATATATACTCCCCCAGTATTTTACTTAATAGAATAATTAATTAATTAGATAATCACTTTAACAGTCCTATACAGTTAAAACTTCATAGTAAGAAATTTAAAAATACAACTATTTATATTCAGTCTTAGACTTGGCTAAACATTAAAAGCATTAACTAGATTAACTAGAAAAAATATATATACTTCGTACATCTAATTTGAATTTAATTTTGTAAATATTGGAATATACATCTTTAACTAACACCAGCTAAGTATCAAAAAAACCTTATTATGTTAAATGAAAATGTTTTCCCAAAAAAGGGATCTTTAAAAACTGTTTATATATATAAATAAAAATAAATATAACTATAGAAAAATATAAATTACACATCTTTATTGTTATAAAATCATTTACTTTATCTCATAAGAGCTTTTAACTTTAATAAACATTTAATGGAGCACATTTCATTTATACCTGGGTGGACGTGGGCATAAGTTTTGATCTGCCACAGCAGCTCAGATTCTTCTAACTTAAGGTTCCAAGGACCACCCCTAGGATTCAACTCTATCTTTTGCACAACTGTAAATAGAAATCCATGAGTTGGATTTTCAACCATATGTTTCGCTAAAGCATTTGTTACTGCGCCTTTAGTAATTGCGTACAAATGCTCATATATTCTTTGTTTTAGGTGACGTTCCGTCTTCCCCAGGTAGAACGCGGAGCAGATTTTACAAGTAGCAAGGTATACTACTCCTTGACTATTACAGTCACACCTGTTGTTTATGTAGTATCTTACACCTCTGATTATAAAAGTAGTCCCTGTTTTTATATATTTACAATATCTGCAACGACCATACCTATACATCCCATTATTAAGCTTATGTTCCCTAGGTGTGCATTCCAACAGGGTTTTTAATGAAGGTGCTTTCTTAAAAACAACTAATGGTTTTGGTCCTAGGGTGTTACTAATATGTGCATCCTGGACAATGAATTCCCAATTCTTGTTAAGTATACGTCTTATTTCTGATGATGATATATTAAATTGTGTAAGAAGACAAGTACTGTAATCTACCTGTTTTGGACTCACATTCATTGTTGGACATACTTCACTGGTCAAATTTTCATTTTCTAAAAGGTTAGTGATCTGATCTGTCTTTAATATTGGTCCTAGTAGACCAATCTGTCTTTTGTGGGTAACCTCCTGGATCAGTGAGTTAATTAATTTTCTCGGGTACCCTCTGTTCAAAAACATTAATGCCAACTTATGGCATTCTTCATCGAATGTTATTTCATTGGAGCACATTCGAGAAGCTCGTACTACTTGACTTTTCACCACCCCTTTCTTTTGAAAAAAGGGGTGGCAACTAGTAAAGTGAAGAAAAGAGTTGCTATAGTGAGGTTTGCGGAACACACTGGTACAAAAAGTACCTTTTTCAGAATCTTTTCGAATCAAAATGTCCAAATAGTTTATTGAAATGTTGTCGAAGTTATAAGTGAATGACAAAAAGGGAATGAATGAATTCATAACTCCGATGAGCTTTTCGGCTACATCTTCACCACCTTTGAATATTATAAGGATGTCGTCTTGGTACCGAGTGTACCATACGACGACTTCCTTATATAGTGGATGTTGAAACAAAAAGGTGCATTCCCAATGGGCCATTACTGAGTTTGCAAAGCTGCCCCCACAAGGGGAGCCCATTGCAACACCTGTTAACTGTAAATACAAGTCCTTTTTGAACATGAAGAAGTTGTTGCTCAGCACCAATTCTAACAGATTAATAATTAAATCTATGTCATTCCCTAACAGACGTTTATACAACAAGAAATCCCTAACCCAGTCTATCCCGGTATCTTGAGGGATTACCGTGTATAGATCCCTGGCATCAGCTGTCAGGAAATTGAAATTCGTGTCAAAGGGGATGTTATTCAAGGTTTCCAGAATGTGCCAAGAATCCTTGCAAATTTGAGGCTCAGTTTTGAGCACGTCTTTCAACTTATTGTCCACCCATTTTGCACACGAATACGTGATAGACTGGCGACCATCAATAATTGGTCTGAATGGGGGGTTCTGAATGCTTTTGTGAAGCTTTGGAACACCAAAGATAACTGGAACCAAGGGGGCTAAAATAGTTAAATATTGGTACAAAGCAGTATCTATGCTACCTTCAATAAATAACTCACTTAGCGCATTTTTTATTTTTAAATAAGCTTGATTTAGCTCATTTATAGAAACCTTTCTATAATTGTCAGTTAGTAACATGATGTTCATCTTAGCCTCATAGTCCTCCTCATACATTAACATAGCTCCTCTGCCTTTATCGGGCTTCATTACCCGAATTTTATGTGCTTTAACTATTGCGATCAAATTCTGGTCGCTTGCATCCAAAATTTTACTGTGGGTAAGTTCATTGTTCAAACCCCTTAAGTGAGTTTCAGTGATCTTTTCAAACAAGAGAATGTTATTGTCAAGAGGAGGGTTATACGTGCTGGCTATTCGTTCACTGTTTAACACGTTACTATTGTGTCCAAGTAACAACTTGAGATTTAGCTTATGTGTAAATAGTTTGAGGTCGCAGAGCATCCGAGCAACGTTAGGCTTTTGAGGTAGAACAAAGTTGAAGCCTTTAGCCAGTAGTTCAATAAAGTTCTGAGAAACCTCAAATTTGGTATAGTTATAATCATGAAAATCTCTACTGTTGCTAAGAAGAATTTCAGGTTGATCAATCATATCAATGTGGTTTACTTCTTGCGCCAGTTGTAAGCCTTCTTGTTCTGCGTTTTTTTGCCCCAGTTCACATTCTTTTTCTTGGTATTCGGGTATACACGTTGAAAACCCTGTTGTTGATTTTTATACTCTGTTGGTCCTTGATTGTTCCGCTGTTGGCCCTGTTGGTTTTGTAGCCGTTCGCTACGTCGGGGTTGATTGTTGTCGTTATCATTAGAGGACATAAACTCATCCGAGATTGACTCTAACAATTCGGCGTCATCAGTTACGCTAGAATTTAAATTATTACTATTGTTTGTTGACATTTGAAAAGTAGAATCATGCACTGACTTATTAAAGGGTGGATCTGGGTATGCAGTTTTTTCCTCATATGCCAGTTTGTCTCTACTAATCTTTCGTTTTTTTGTTTCACTTAATTTTTTCAACAAAGTGTCTATACTTGTAAAGATTCTGCCATACTCATACTCATAGCGGCCAAAATGTGGATCGTTCTTTATCTCCTGTTCGAGATTCTCCAACTGCTGTTTTAAGTCGGACATTTGTTTTGAGTATTCACAAGCTAATAAGTCCAAAAAATGAAGTCCTTGATCGTTAAAAAAGGAAATTAGGCGTAAATGGAACTCAGAGTGCTTAATTAAGCTTACAGGATATTTCCACTGTCTAAGTCCCTTTGGGACTATCTTTAGATTAATGCACTCTTGAAAGTACATTGTTTCCAGCTGAAGCTTCTTATATTTAAGGAGACAGCTGTCGAAAAGCTTCAGTTTAAAGACTATATTGTTACCTTCTTGTTGTTCATTGTGAACACTCATAGTATCACCAACTTGGTCGCTAAAAATATTACTAGGTGTGTTAATAAATTCTTGTAATACTGGAAACACATTGTTAGTTGTGTGTGCTCCATCTCTGTTGTTAACATTTGGTAAAGATGTGTTATGCTGATTACTTACAGGCTGACTCGGTCTCGCTGCTTGTGTGGGCTGGATACTGCCTGATAAGCTTTGATTTACATTGATTTGTGTGTTTGCAATATCCACTTGTGTCGGTAGTAGCACACTAGGAATTGCATTGAAAGACACACCGGTCTTTGGACGAACCGCTGGCAAGTTGTCCAAATGCCGGCTTTTAACCTGTTCCGCCAAGTCCTCCACTCGTTGGGTAAGCTGCTGAACGAGGGCTGTGAGGTTACCAATGGGATCCATATCACGGCTAGATACTCCACTGGAATCGGAATTTGGAGAAAGCAACGACTGCGACTGCTGGGATCCACAATTTTCAGCCATGAAAAAACGAACAACCAAAATGAACAAAACTTAGAAAAAACCGCCAAAGTGGACCCAACAAATGACGCCAGTCGAAGAATAAATCCAAAAATACTTTACTGTTTGTAAGCGCTTTCATGCATTCAAATACATGCACTTCTTCAGACAAACTTATAGCAAATGCTTCAGTAATATATACTCCCCCAGTATTTTACTTAATAGAATAATTAATTAATTAGATAAAGTAAAGTATTTTGGGATTTATTCTTCGACTGGCGTCATTTGTTGGGTCCACTTTGGCGTTTTTTTCTAAGTTTTGTTCGTTTTGGTTGTTCATAAATCAAAGTGTACAAGGGTCACTTGCTGCACCAATTTTAACCTGGCCTCCGACATGAACAAGTCATGCTGGAGAGACAGCTACATCTCTAAGAGAGTAGCCCTTCTCTGGAACAAGCATCCCATTCATTGAAGCAGAGCCCCTCCCTGACCCTCTTCAAGCACAATCTAGACCAATGGATGGGTAATCATAAATGTACTCCTGGGGTAGCACCCATACCTCTCATGGACAGAGGCAGTCAGTATTAATTACCATACCATAAGCTCGTACCTTTGTGACCATTGTTCACCTTGCTACTGAAAATTTGGAAACTGGGGATAAATATGGCTAAGCTTGTAAAGGCTCCTGGCCGTTAGTGTAGTCATCTCCTATGAACCTAAACGGGACAATGACATCTCTAGCTCTAATCATCATCCCTTTATTTATAAGCTGTGCAATACAGAAGGTCTTAAAAGAGTGGACACAGTTTGGTTGAATGTTACATCACTGTCCACACAAGTTCCTAAATCTGGAACAACTAGATCAACTCTCAAGGGTATACTGATAATGTGGTAGTTCCCTGGGGTGGATGACTTCCTAAACCAGCCATTTTACATTAAGACAGTTAATATCTGCACTCTGGTGGCAGGAGAGGGACAATTTCACCTGTATGAGCTGGGCATTGCTGGTGGAAAGCTTATTGTGTCATTACCTCACTGACTTGTGACTATACCTAGTTTAAAACTTGTGTTTTTCTGCTTCTATACAAGCCCCGTATTTGTGCAATGTTGCTCTTTTTGCAGCGGCGGTTAGTGGTGCCCTGTATATTGCAGTCACTAGAAGTTGTACTTTTCCCAACAAGAACTACCACTGAAATTTTCCACAGTCCAGTGCTACTCAAGGAACAGCTGGTTTGCATGTTGAGCAGCACTGACATGTAGTTAGCTCTAGATTACATTATTACAGCACTCAGAACTTTCTCTGCTTAAAGAGCTACTGGTTTGTGCACTAAGTAGCATCACCGCATAGGTCAGCTGCAGATTACACTATGTAGGCACCCATCCCTCATCCCCTTGCAAACAACCCCCATTATATTCCATTTTAAACCACATACTAAGGACCTGCAACAATTGATAGACATGTTCCTGCTATCTCTGCATCCAGCTTTGTGGATATTCAGCATCCTGAGGCAATATAGCAATTGTCTGATGTTTACTAACAACCACTTAATTCTGAAACAGATATTTGCACAATGTCACTGGAGACAAGGTTGTCATATACAGACACAAAAAATACCTAACAAGTTGTCAGTAACACACACACAGCACTCACCACATTTACAAAGGACCAGACACATAGACCTACATTTGATGAGGTTCTCACATCTAACTTACCCAAACCTCAAAGGCCTTCCAGACACAGTCCTCAGAAAACTATCCATGTGCACATGAATAAAACAACTCTCACCACAACACAAAATGACATGTCATAATGTCTCAGCTACCAAGCCCATAAGGTGTAACTATACACAACCCAATATGTTGGTCATAGGATAATCCACTGTGGGACACACTGATGTCCCCGTAACCAGGCTGAATAAGGTTACAGTTAGTTGCCTGTCAGGGGCCAGAATTTGTCAGATCATGCAGGCACTCCAGTCACTAAACCACAAGTATCAGTAATAGTCCTTGGAGGCACAAATGACTTGACAGATACCTCTCTGGACTATATGAAAAGACCTATGATTGAGTTCTCAGAATATGTATCACAAAAACTGAGCAGCATTCTACAGTCACCAAGGATGTTGCCACAATACCAACAGAAAATGATTGACTTTAATAACTGGCTTAGCTACTGATGTCACTCCAAGAGGGAACAATATTTGTCAGCCTGTAGAAATTGTCTGATGTTTACTGACAACTACTTATTTCTGAAACAGAATTTTTGCCAGGGATAGTCTTCACCTGTCACAACTAGACTTTTGGATATTGGCCAAAATATTATCTGCCACAATAGTGCCTTTTTCAGGTATTGCCAAACAGACAAACCTTCCAACATCTACTCATAAGCTAAAGTTATTACTACTCAATGTTAAGAGACTCAAAAAGAAACTGCACTCCCTGGAAGGACACCTCACCTGGAGAATGCTTATGTCTGTGCAGTTATTGAGACGTGGTTCAAAGCCACGGAAAACACCCTGGCAGCACCAGGTTATAATGCCTTTCACACATTCAGACCACCCACTGCTCATGAAAGGAAAAATGATGGAGGTGTATCCATCTGCATAAAGGATAAGCACCCCTCAAGACTGGTCAAACAATATGATACAGTTGAGCTACTCCATGTCCAACTAACCACAGGGAAAATCTCATGCCATATCTTTGCTAGCTACAGGTCCCCCACAAAGAACCAGGAAAACCATATACCATACCTAAATTTACTAGAATCACTTACCATTCAGCATAATATCATATCCATGAGTGATTTCAACTACCCTTTCATTAATTAGGAAGCATACACGACTGCAGGCCCAAAGATTTCTAGAATTTCTCAATGCAAATACCCTGGAGCAAATATCCTATACCTTGTACTTACAAATATGGGAAAGCAATAACCCTCATGTCATGTTCTCATTGGTTAAATTATATAACAAAGCAGTATCCCTTAAAATAAATATAAAACTACAGCCCCCAGCTAACCCCAAAACCTTTACGAACTTTTCTTAGACAAACTACTTCATATTAAGTGATGACACATCTAATTTCCAGGCTCTCCCAAACTCAGATAACACAGAAACCTAAGTGGAGGTGTACACAAAAACCTTATACAATCATATTAACAACTGCATAGAAACAGCAGTACCAGTATGAAATACAAAATCTCCAAACACTGAACCCAACCCAGTTCAGCTTTATCTAGGGCAAGTCATGCCTGTTCAATCTGATGAACTTCTTTAAGAAAATCACTAGTGCCATGGATGAGGGTAAAACAATGCATTTTGCCTACCTTGACCTGGTTGAGGTATTTGATACAGTGGTATTACAGATAAACTCACAGTATTAGGCATAAATTCCTGTATCACCAAATGGATAGCCAAATGGCTCATAAATAGTACACATTAGAGTTGGAGAATCTAGATCCAGCAAGGGGCCAGTTACTAATGGTGTAGCACAGTGCTTAGTGATGGGACCTCTCCTGTTTGGCATATACTTCTCTGAAGTCAATGCTAATGTAGAAGGCCTTTGGCTGAACAAGTTTGCTGATGACTGCAAGTTGGGGCCAATCCTTGAATCCTCTCTGATTCAGAGAAATGACTAGTGCTAGAGCCATGGCCTAAAACTAAATGCAAACAAATGCATAATCATACCCTTTGGGAAGTCAAATGCTCCCTGTAAATTACAATATTAATAGCACACCCATAAGAGTGGGCCTAGAGGTGAGAGATCTAGCTACACAAACAGGAGCCTGAACTTTGACCTCCCCATGTATCCATAGTAGTGAGAAATCCTTCTGTGTGGCACAGCTTATAAGTAAAGGCATGGCATCCAGATCCAAGGAAATTACAGTCCCACAGTATTCAGCCCCTATCAGACCAGTAATAGAGTATAATCTTCCTCTTAGCATATACCTAACCAGGCACTGCAATAACTGCAGCAGCCTCAGAGGTTCCTTACAAAAACATACAGGGTGTAAATAACATGTCCTGTGTGGATCGGCTAAAAGACCTATACCTTTATTCTGTGTCCTGCCAACTATTAAGATGTAGAAGGCACCCTCATATCCAGCCCTGATGAAAACTATTAACATTCACAAGACAAACTGCAAGTGGATTACCTGATACAAGTTTCTAAACCTGATCTATGACATTAACAAAACATGTTGGAGAGACAGATATGTGTCTCAAAGATTTCTCCTTCTCTGGAAGAGGCTTCCTATTCACATAAAGCAGAGTCCTTCCCTGACCCTCTTCAAACACAGTTTGGATAGGGAATCATAAATTTCTTGTGTGGCACCCATGTCCCTAATGGACTGGGGCAGTCTATAAAATACTCAAAGACATAGGCACAAATTTAAGCCATCCTCTGACCATTAGGGATCAAAAATCAGGTAAAATCTGGGTAATAATGACTAGACTTGTAAGGGCTTTTACGTCGTTACTAGTAATCTCACACTTTTTTAATTTCGCGAAGTCTTTTGGGTTTCTAATACCATGATGGGAATGGATCCCATTCCTAAATCAGAGTACGATTAAAGTTCATGAAATTAGCATTGTTTCAATCTTTGATGTCAGCCAAAAGTGCTCTTTGCAGCACCTGCAATGTGCCCAGTAATGACTCCTTCTGCAAATCGTGCGGAGTTACATGTATCGGTAACATATCTAAGTACGATTGTAAGCTCTTTTTTATAAGACCTGTTGTTCCTACTACTACTGGAACTGTCTGGGTATCTTTCTTCCACATTGCCCTTGTTTCTGCCTGCAAATCCTGATATTTTATGACTGCGTGTCTCTCTGTACATAAGAAACTGTAGTCACTGGGTGTAGCAATATTAATGATTAATGCTATTTTTGTCTTCTTTACATGGACTACTATATCTGTTTTTCTTGCATCTATTTTTTGAACTGTTGGTAGTAGAAGATCTCATGTGATATGAACTTCATCCTTTTTTGTGATGTTTTCCGACTCCTGTTTCCAATGTTTTTCAGCCACTTTAATACCATAATGTTTGCACAGTCCCCAGTGCTTTAAGACCATAATGTTTACACAATCCCCAGTGCAACAGTCTTGCCACATTATTATGCCTTTCAGTATACAGTCCTCCTGCCATTAATGTGTTGCAACCAGCAACAAGGTATGCGACTGTTTCTAATTCTGCTTTATGAAACCTACATTTGTCTGTTTCTCCCACATGTCCAATGGACTTTGTAAACCAATGTGTACTTAGTCCACCATCTTGAGCCACCAATATTAACCTGTAGTCTTTTGGTTTAAATTCACCTCTCCTTAACCATTCCTGTGTCTGATCCTGATCAACATGAGTTTGCTCCAAGAGTTTCCTAAACTTGCAGTTATATTTATGCATTTTCCACATTTCTTGCCTCTTCTTCTGATCCTTATATTTTTTCTTTTGCTTTTTGGCACATTCAGTTGCTGCCTGATTTTTATCTACTTCTGGTTTGATTTCCATTCCCGCTTGACACTGATATGCATCTGCTGAACTAAGCAGGGAAGTCATCTTAAACTTGTTCTCCTCATGTTTCAAAACTTTCACTACATTTGGGTCTTGTGAGGTCAGCAGATATGTATGTAGTCCCGCTATAGCAGATCTAAACATGTAATCAGTTTCGAGGAGGCCCCTACCTCCTTCAGATCAGGGAATATATAATCTTGGTATGATGTATGTAGTCCCGCTATCGCAGATCTAAACATGTAATCAGTTTCGAGGAGGCCCCTACCTCCTTCAGATCAGGGAATATATAATCTTGGTATGATGTATGTAGTCCCGCTATCGCAGATGTAAACATGTAATCAGTATCGAGGAGGCCCCTACCTCCTTCAGATCAGGGAATATATAATCTTGGTATGATGTATGTAGTCCCGCTATCGCAGATGTAAACATGTAATCAGTTTCGAGGAGGCCCCTACCTCCTTCAGATCAGGGAATATATAATCTTGGTATGATGTATGTAGTCCCGCTATCGCAGATGTAAACATGTAATCAGTTTCGAGGAGGCCCCTACCTCCTTCAGATCGGGGATATATAATCTTGGTATGATGTATGTAGTCCCGCTATCGCAGATCTAAACATGTAATCAGTTTCGAGGAGGCCCCTACCTCCTTCAGATCAGGGAATATATAATCTTGGTATGATGTATGTAGTCCCGCTATCGCAGATCTAAACATGTAATCAGTTTCGAGGAGGCCCCTACCTCCTTCAGATCGGGGATATATAATCTTGGTATGATGTATGTAGTCCCGCTATCGCAGATCTAAACATGTAATCAGTTTCGAGGAGGCCCCTACCTCCTTCAGATCGGGGATATATAATCTTGGTATGATGTATGTAGTCCCGCTATCGCAGATCTAAACATGTAATCAGTTTCGAGGAGGCCCCTACCTCCTTCAGATCAGGGAATATATAATCTTGGTATGATGTATGTAGTCCCGCTATCGCAGATCTAAACATGTAATCAGTTTCGAGGAGGCCCCTACCTCCTTCAGATCAGGGAATATATAATCTTGGTATGATGTATGTAGTCCCGCTATCGCAGATCTAAACATGTAATCAGTTTCGAGGAGGCCCCTACCTCCTTCAGATCAGGGAATATATAATCTTGGTATGATGTATGTAGTCCCGCTATCGCAGATGTAAACATGTAATCAGTTTCGAGGAGGCCCCTACCTCCTTCAGATCAGGGAATATATAATCTTGGTATGATGTATGTAGTCCAGCTATCGCAGATGTAAACATGTAATCAGTTTCGAGGAGGCCCCTACCTCCTTCAGATCAGGGAATATATAATCTTGGTATGATGTATGTAGTCCCGCTATCGCAGATGTAAACATGTAATCAGTTTCGAGGAGGCCCCTACCTCCTTCAGATCAGGGAATATATAATCTTGGTATGATGTATGTAGTCCCGCTATCGCAGATCTAAACATGTAATCAGTTTCGAGGAGGCCCCTACCTCCTTCAGATCGGGGATATATAATCTTGGTATGATGTATGTAGTCCTGCTATCGCAGATCTAAACATGTAATCAGTTTCGAGGAGGCCCCTACCTCCTTCAGATCAGGGATATATAATCTTGGTATGATGTATGTAGTCCCGCTATCGCAGATCTAAACATGTAATCAGTTTCGAGGAGGCCCCTACCTCCTTCAGATCGGGGATATATAATCTTGGTATGATGTATGTAGTCCCGCTATCGCAGATCTAAACATGTAATCAGTTTCGAGGAGGCCCCTACCTCCTTCAGATCGGGGATATATAATCTTGGTATGATGTATGTAGTCCCGCTATCGCAGATCTAAACATGTAATCAGTTTCGAGGAGGCCCCTACCTCCTTCAGATCGGGGAATATATAATCTTGGTATGATGTATGTAGTCCCACTATTGCAGATGTAAACATGTAATCAGTTTCGAGGAGGCCCCTACCTCCTTCAGATCAGGGAATATATAATCTTGGTATGATGTATGTAGTCCCACTATCGCAGATGTAAACATGTAATCAGTTTCGAGGAGGCCCCTACCTCCTTCAGATCAGGGAATATATAATCTTGGTATGATGTATGTAGTCCCACTATCGCAGATGTAAACATGTAATCAGTTTCGAGGAGGCCCCTACCTCCTTCAGATCGGGGATATATAATCTTGGTATGCACCACTTTTTATAAATCATTTGATGAGCATGAAACATACTTCTTGTTTTCCTGTCCAAACTATCCAACATCTTTTGGGGCTAGTCAATCACTCCAAAATTCTATGTTAGGACAGGAAGAGGAAATCGGTTTATAGCTTGGACTTTATTCCTAGATGTAAAAGCTGTATTTAGTATTAATTTAAGCCTTCTAAAATATTCCTTACTGAGTTTTATTCACATTTGTTCATGTTTTATTGTTGATCCTTAATCAATTCCCAAATGTTTAGACACTCCCTCTTGCTCAAGTTCTTTTATATCATATTCTTGTCCCATACTGATGTTTTCTTGGTGCTGCAGCTTTCCTGCTTCAAAGGTAGCTTTTGCACATTTATCACGGCCAAATGACATTCTTATATCATCTCAAAAAGTTTTGACCACTAGCAGTTGTGCTTTCAGTTCCTCATCTGATAAACTATACAGTTGTATATCATATACCATCTATAAAAAGAAGATAAGTCTTTACACTTTGTTGTTTTCTGGGATCCAAATTGTAGCTGTGACCTAATCCTATGAACATGGACATATGACCCAAAAGATACAATAATATAATTTTTGAATTTGATTTCAGCCCATGACTTTGGCACCAGTTATTTGTTTTTGAGACAAACCTTCCTACAGAATGGCTAAGTCAGTTGGGGATTCAATAACTGCTTTTAGGTTGCAGTCATCAGCAAACTTAGTCATCCAGAGCCCTTTGGTATTGGCTTTCACTTCAGAGAAGTAGATGCCAAACAAGAGAGGGCCCAGCACTGAATCCGGGGGAACTTCCCTGGTGAGTGATCTCTTTTTGCAGGTAGCTTCCTCTGTGTTGATTTCCTGCATCCTATATGAGTCAGATGGCAATCCAGCAGGTGATTTAATGCTTTGTTCCCAGTTTATTTAGCTTTTCAACTGTACCCAAGTGGGGGATTGTGTCAAAGACTCTTATCAGGTTGAGGTGTGTTGAGTGTACTGTTTACTTTCATCCATTGTTTTGGTGAAGTTCACCAGGTTGATTAAGCATCACCTACCCTTGATGAATCCAAACTGAGATTGGTCTATTGTTTGAAGATTCCCTGTGTGTTTATTGATTAGTTACTTGTTAAGGCTTTCCACGTGTTTGTATATGAGGCTTGTCAGAGGAATAGGTCTGTAATTTTGGGGGAAATGATCATAGACCTGTTGATGTAATATTTTTAGCTTTTGTTAGCACTTTAATGACTTGATCTAGTGAGACAGCTGGAGAAGAGTTGGTTTCAGGTACATCTTGAGGGCTAGATGGAGAAGAGAGAGAAGGGTAAAGTTTGAGCTGTATTTTTCATCCTTTAGGTTAGCTACATGTTAAGTTTCAGTGTAGGTAACATCATTCACAGCTCAGTACATCACTGCATTGTGCTCCTGATATTAGTGTAGTAACATCATTCACAGCTCAGTGCATCACTGCATTATGCTCCTGAAATTTAGTGCAGTAACATCATTCAATGCTCAGTGCATCATTGCATTGTGCTCCTGAAATTAGTGTAGTAACATCATTTACAGCTCAGTGCATCCCTGCATTGTGCTCCTGAAATTAGTGTAGTAACATCATTCACAGCTCAGTGCATTGCTCCATTGTGCTCCTAAAATTAGTGTAGTAACATCATTCACAGCTCAGTGCATTGCTGCATTGTGCTCCTAAAGTTAGTGTAGTAACGTCATTTACAGCTCAGTGCATTGCTGCATTGTGCGCCTGAAATTAGTGTAGTAACATCATTAACAGCTCAGTGAATTGCTGCATTGTGCTCCTGAAATTGTGTAGTAACATCATTCACAGCTCATTGCATCACTGCATTGTGCTCCTGAAATTAGTGTAGTAACATCATTTACAGCTCAGTGCATTGCTGCATTGTGCTCCTAAAATTAGTGTAGTAACATCATTCACAGCTCAGTGCATCGCTGCATTGTGCTCCTGAAATTAGTGGAGTAAAATCATTCACAGCTCAGTGCATCACTGCATTGTGCTCCTGAAATTAGTGTAGTAACATCATTCACAGCTCAGTGCATTGCTGCATTGTGCTCCTAAAATTAGTGTAGTAACATCATTCACAGCTCAGTGCATCACTGCATTGTGCTCCTGAAGTTAGTGTAGTAACATCATTCACAGCTCAGTGCATCGCTGCATTGTGCTCCTGAAATTAGTGTAGTAACATCATTCACAGTTCAGTGCATCGCTGCATTGTGCTCCTGAAATTAGTGTAGTAACATCATTCACAGTTCAGTGCATCGCTGCATTGTGCTCCTGAAATTAGTGTAGTAACATCATTCACAGCTCAGTGCATCGCTGCATTGTGCTCCTGAAATTAGTGTAGTAACATCATTCACAGCTCAGTGCATCACTGCATTGTGCTCCTGAAATTAGTGTAGTAACATCATTCGCAGCTCAGTGCATCGCTGCATTGTGCTCCTGAAATTAGTGTAGTAACATCATTAACAGTTCAGTGCATTGCTGCATTGTGCTCCTGAAATTAGTGTAGTATCATCATCCACAGTTCAGTGCATCGCTGCATTGTGCTCCTGAAATTAGTGTAGTAACATAATTCGCAGCTCAGTGCATCGCTGCATTGTGCTCCTGAAATTAATGTAGTATCGTCATTCACAGCTAAGTGCATCGCTGCATTGTACTCCTGAAATTATGAACATAAATAAAAATGGCCTTGTGATTGCCTTTGGTTTGGGTTGCTAATTATAGCCTCAGACTTAGTTTTTATGGATCTTATTAAGCTCCTGAGTTGTTTATTTCACTGATGAGGGCTGTATCGTTCTAGGAATTACTCTTAATTTTGCTGACTCTGCTTTTCCATTTATTGTAATGCAATATGGTTCTGTTGAGTGGCTTTGCTACTGAGGTTTGCCCTGCTCTTGTTGCTACCTGGTATAGATGCACCTATGCAGTTGTTTACAAGCTGGTACAGTTAGTGGTGTCTTTTCTGCATATTCAGTGGAGTTAACTGTTTTTTTTGGGAATCTAAATCTTGGCAATGTATTGTTTAGCAGTAGGTAGTGTTGTCATAGATGAATTTCCAAAGGTACCTTGGGTGGAAGGGGTTTCTGGTTTCAATTTTATTTTAAAGGAAAAGGTTTAATGGTCAGACATAACAAGTGACAAAAATGTGCAAAGGATAGTGCATAATGCCTCATATTAGTTAGGGCAAGTTACAATATGTTGCTCCCCATAGTGAATGCTCTAATGATTTATGACTCTGAGAAGCCTGGGAAGCCCTGAACTGTGAGAAACAAGCTTTCCATGAAAAAGAGATGAAAAAAATCTGAGCTGTGCTGCAGTCAGTTTTACTGACATTATAACTTGTGTATTAGTAGTCTTACTTAGATTCATAGGTGTATACTGCACTAATGACCAGTAGGGCCATTATTGCCTAGCCATGCAACCAAATGTGACCCACAAATTTGATTTCTATAGGGCTGATTTTCTGACTGCCTCTGTCAATCAGACAGTCACCTGACTGGGGTGAATTTCCAATTACTCATCCATTGGTCAAAGATGGGGAGTCTGTTCCAGAGAATGTGAATTCACTGAGAAACATATCTGTCTCTCCAACATGTCCTAATGTCACAGAAAAAAATGGTCTTGGAATCTAGTAGTTCTGACACTGTTTATTTTGTGGATGTTCAAAAGGTTCATCAAAACAGTGTCCAGGGATCCCTTGTATGCCAGGCAAAGATCCCTCTCAGAAGTCAATATGATACTGAATAAAGAGACAGGGCTTTGAGGTGATCAGCATAGGACATTGTGTTTACTCCCTGTGTTCTTTTTGTAAGGAAACTTTGTGGACATTCAGGCTGCTGCATGTGTCTGTTTAGGTACATACTGAAAAGGGCATTATACTCTGTGATGGATCTGATGAGGGCTGAGTAAAGTGTATACCCCCACCCCAAGACCTAGATGCCAAACTCTTGCTTGTAGGTTCAGCGACATTGAAAGATTTTCTTACTACTTTGGACACATGTTGGTCAAACTCTAGGTTACTATCTACATCATCTCCTAGATCCCACACTGGTGACTCAACTTTTACGGGCATTTTATTGATGACATAGTTACCCAGAGTGGCCAACATCTCAAAATGTACTATGATACATTTCTTGGTATTGAATTTTATGCCATGGCTTTGGCACCAATAGTTTGTGTTAGACCTTCCTGAAGGGCATTCTCATCTTGGAGGCATTCAACGAATGCTCCCCGTTTATACTAATCTGTTAACTTAATTAGCCAGAGGCCTTTGACATTTTAGAAATAGATGCCAAAGAGGAGTGGACCTAGGACAGAGCCCTGCATGGCTCCACTGGTGAACAGCCTCTTTGTGGAAGTGGCCTCACTAGTTCTAATGTCCTGGGTCCTGTCATTGAGTCAACTAGCTATCCCGCCTGTTATAAAGGGGCTTAAACATAGTTTTGTAAGTTTGTTGACAATGCCCAAGTAGGGTATTGTATCAAATGTTTTAGCCAGATCTAGATAAGCAATATGTACCATATACCCCTCATCAACTGCCTTAGTTACCTTTTCAAAGAAGTCCACAAGATTCAGTAAGCATGACCTTCCACTGACAAAGCCAAACTAGGATGGATCCAGTTTCTGGAGGTCTCCTATGTCCTTGTTGATAATTTCCATGATAATTATTTCAATGGCTTTGCACATAAGACTAGTCAGAATAGTTTCCAGGATCTGTTGAAGGTCCTCCCTTATGAAGGGAGATGACCATTGCAGTCCTCCATTCACATGACACTAAGTCTATTTTAAGACTACAGTTAAATACTGACTCCAGGGATCCTTGCTAAATTGCATTTTAGACTGTTCAGGAGGCATCCTGTTTTTTTTGTTACGGCCCATTAAATATGTGCCCCTGGCTTTAGAGGATGCAGCCAATACATTTTATTTTATTTTACATTTGTTAAGCGTGAAATTCCGACTGGACCAGGTCCATTTTCCGGAGAGGCCCGGGGATAAAAGCTCCAGTATTTAGTTATACAAAAACAATACAGCAAATATAATACACAAATAAAATGTAGTAAACTAATTACAACATATGTGGTGAACATAGTAATAAAATAATAAATAATAAAACAAGAAATTGTTGAAACACTCCAAGTAAACAGTGATGTGAAAACTGAGTAGAATGACAATAGCAGTTATACTTTGTAGTCCAGCAATACGAGAAGAAATATATTAAGTAATTCAACAGGTAAAAGTCTAACTTTTCAATTAAACAAAGCATGCAGGTGGCCAAAGAGAAAGTGGGGAGTTAATAGCAGTGTGGGTATGTTTATGTGATACAAGGGCATAACCAGGTACTAAGAAGATGTGATTTGAGGGGGTTTTTGAATATAGAGGTGGAAGGGGCAGTGGACAAGGAATGGGGAAGGGAGTTCCAATTTCTGGCAATGGTGTGGGAGTAGAGTGCTTTCCCTGTGTTATTATTAGCCTTGGTGATGCAGAGGAGAGATTTTTCACTAGATCTAAGGTGCCGGTTTGCAGTGTAGCGAGTAAGAAGTTTGGATATTGAGGGTTTTTTTTCATGGTATTTGAGAATATTGTAGGATGCAATATTAAGTAGCTGTGGCAGCTCAAGCCATTTTAATTATTGTAGTGCAGTACGGTGATGGGTTCTATAGGTTGAGTTTGTAGCAAACTTGGCTATTTTATTGTCGCACTATTCTAGTTTGTCTAGGTCACACTGTCTGATTTGGGTGAAGATTGGTGCTGCGCACAATAGAGTAGAGAGGAGGTGGCTTTGTGCTAGAGTGACTCTAGCTTTTTGTGAGAGAAAGGACTTGTGCCTGTATAGAGAGCCCATCTTTTTGTATACTAGTTTTATGGTATGTGAGATGTGGACATTTAAGTGAAGATTATTGTCAATTTCAATGCCCAGAAGTTTGGTGTAGTTAGAAGGGGAGATGGTGCCGTACTTAGATGTTTTGGTAAAGGAGAGTTTTTTTTTTTTATCTATTAGGGAAAATAGTAGCAATTTTGTCTACTTGGGATTTAGAATCAGTTGGATACCTGAGATCCATTTTGCTCCCTAGTTATAGTTGCAGAGGTTATGTTTGAGGGTATTTTTTGGGGATGGTTGCTTTTGAGAGGCACTAAAGTTAGAAATGAATTTGTCTACTAACAGGTTTGTTGTAATTTCCAGGGTCAGTGAAAATGGCAACATCAATCACCAGTTCAGTACATTGCTGTGCGCTGCCCTTGAGGTTTCTGACATAGCTGTAGAAGATCTTATGGTTATCTTTCACCTAAAAGGCTATCTTAACCTCAAAGCTAGCTTTGCTAGACATAACTAGATCTTTTAGTTGCCTATTTAGCTTGATTAGAAAGTTTACCTTTATGGGAATTATCTTTCCAGATTGTTGTAATTTCTTTTTTATTTTGTTTTACATCCTTTCTAATTTGGGATGCCATCAGAGAAGTTTCTGGAGCTAGTTCTACTCTTCTAATAGATGCAGCACCCTCTATGCAGCCATTGCATGATTGTAGAGTTTGAGAGCAATTCAGCGTAGCTGTGTTCTCAAGGATTGGGGGAGCATTGAATTTTAACATAGCAGCACTTAATAAAAATAAATTTGCATTGGTATAGTCCTTAAGTGTTAGTGGGTTTAATGGGATTATGGAGCTGATTTTGAAGAAGACAGCTTTATGGTCGGACCTTACCAGGAAGGACAAAATATGGGGGGGTACAGCATTCTCCCATATTTGTGAGCACAAGACCCAGTAAGATGGAACTTTTATCAGGCACATTCACTATTTGGTCAAGAGTGTTTGTATTTATGAATTCCAGGAAACTCTGTTTGTATAGATTTGAAGCCATGTAGGATTCCCAATCTATAGAGGGGTAATTAAAGTGTCCCATGAGTAGGGTATCAGGTTAGATGGTAAGTGTCTCCTGTAGGGTCTAGTCAAGAATGCATTGTGAGCATCTTGGGAACTGGAGGTTGACTTATAGCTGGCTAGGATATGATACAGGATTTTGTCTATGATGACCTGCATGTGGAGGAACTCTAGCATGTCATCCAGTTTGACCACCCTAGAGATCTGCTTTTTATTGATGTATACTGAGATACATACTCTTTAACCCTTGTCTGTACAGCTACTGGTCTAGAAATGTGGAAGGCACTGAATCCTTGCACTACCAGAGTGCTTTCTACCAATTTAAACCATATCTCAGTAACTACAAAGATGTCTGTATTCAAGTGTGAGGAAGGCTTGGAGGAAGTGTAGTTTTTTTTTTATTTAGGCTCCTGGCACTGGGGAGTAACACCTTGAGGTTCAGTTAAGTTGATTTTGACATGTCAGTAGGTTTGTCAGTTTGGTATTGCCTAAAAAAATTGCATGCACTATGGAGGTTGTTAATGCTTCAGCCAGTATTTGAAAGCCTAGAGGGGGAGGTGCAGCCCATTTTTGGCAAAGCAACATGATCTGTTAACCATGTCTGCCCAAGCTGAGAAATATGGATTTCCTTAGAATGACATCAGAAAGACAGCCAGTTGTTGAAATCAATCAATTTTTGCTCATGTTGAGGCATCATCCTCTGTGACGGTAATATGTTGCTCACTGCTAGTCTACGTACATCTCAACTGTCCAGATTTTTGCATAATGTGCAAAAGTTTCCTCATTTTTTCCATGTTCCTCAAAGTTTGTGGTTTTCTGGCAAATCGCTGAGGACTGAAATCACTAAATAATGACATACATTTGAGTTTCAGACTTCAAAAATGCTTGCTTACAAAACCTGATATTCTAGTAACTTTCTAAGTTTATAAAATAAATATTTAAAATCTGTCCCTTTGTGGTCTTTATTCCCCCATTATTTTAGGTTTAGCCAGATTTCTTGTTGTAAGAGATTGAGAGGTATGCTAGTCGCATACCAGCCAGAGACAAACATTTTGAATGGTCTGTAATGACACTTCATATAGTCCAGGGAGGTACAGCTCAGGTCATTTACTACTACATGCGGTGTAATGACAGTGGAAGAAACTGTTTTAATAAACTGTTACTTTTAATGGATTTCTCTACTTTATGTCAAACAGTCGTATAGCGTTATTTAAATTATTGCTGTAGTTTCTAGTAGTCCCTGCTGCACCCCCATTCTCACTGTGCTCACCAGTCGCTTAATACTGCAGCATCTTCATCCCAAGAGTTATCCCCTACCCCCACATCAGAGTTCTGTTGCTTACCTGAAAAGCTACCTATACCATCAGGAATGTGATGCCAACTGGGAACATGTGCTCATCAACAATTCATTAACACCGCTGCATCTCCATCCC
This sequence comes from Protopterus annectens, assembly GCF_019279795.1. Lineage (NCBI taxonomy): Eukaryota > Metazoa > Chordata > Ceratodontiformes > Protopteridae > Protopterus > Protopterus annectens. Next base: position 1,081,617,295 of record NC_056726.1, read on the forward strand.
AAGAGTTATCCTCCAAAATCAGAGATCTGTTGCTGACCTGAAAAGCTACCTATGTCATCAGGAACATGATCTCAGTTCAGAATGTGCTCTCGTCAGCAATGGGTGTTGGCCCCAGTGTGACAATAGCTGTTAAGTTTCATATAATTTTGTTGGATTGCATAAGTAGATGTTTGGAGTGCACACTAGCTGGGTTGCTTTAGTTAGGTCCCCCCCTTCCCCCACATTATTAAGGCACTTGTTAAGTTTGAATTATACAACCACCTACACTGACTGAACAATACATCTTTATATTTTATCATTTTCAATTACCTCCTGGTCTGCAATTCAAAACCATAGAAAGGTACTACTTTGAAGTGATATTGGCACTGACCTGTGGTGTCTATTTTACTGATATTTTTTTCAGCTTGTAGCTGCTTCATATCTTGGTTGCCAGGTTCAGCCTGCTCCATTTGCCTTCGCTTTTCTCAGGCTCACTCTGCTCCCATACCCTACCCCCAATTCCCACCTACCTCACTGCATCTAAACGTATTTGGTACTAACCACACACATCAATTACTAACAACCAGTCACAACCTTTAACACATAATCTACACCTACTCTAGACCCACGCTATACCTTCCCACTCATACACCACTGAGCTAACCCTGCCCTCTTCCACTCTCTATTCATAAATCTCCTACCTCACTGTACACATTTTCACTTGTCCACTATTTGTATTTTAACACCCATTTAGAAATTGGCTCTTCCCACTTCTAATCTTAGGACAAAGTTCTCCCTACATCAAGAATTAAAATGTTATTCTTACACACATTCTCCCTCATTTTTCTCTGTCTAGCCACCCATCTAACATCTTTTCACATTCGGCTATCCAACAGCTTTTGCTCCCAAACCACATCACTCACCCACTAAGCACAAAACCTTTTATATTTGAGATAGCACTATTCCTTTATAACACTACCTACATCAAATTATTTTCACATAGGTATTTACACCATTATTCTACGTGCCAAATTTCTCTCAAGTACAATAAACTGATAACAAAACTTTCAAAATCTCTCTTGTGCTTAGTGTCATGATTCAAACTCAGTTGTGACTTTCACCCCAACCCTGCCCCCCACAATCGATCCACAGATACCCCATTAACACCCCTACATCTCAGCTCCATGGTGTATTTACAACCTTCCCAAAAGATCACACCTACTACTCCTTAACATGAATCACAGCATAGTTAATAAAACACATTAACTCCATGCCAGTCTTTCTCACTACTCCCCCAACTTTACTATACTAACAGAAACCCGGCTGAAACCAGAAATAAAAAAACAACCAAATCCCCCCCCCCCCCCCAGGTTATAACATATGCTTGACAGAAAGAACATAACTGGAGGCAGTGTAGCTGTTATTTACAAAAATAACCTCAAATTACATCTTCTAGACCCAAACACCTCAGAATTTAATAACACCAAGATACTAGTCAACAAACTTGAAATAAATTCCAATAAATATCTAACTGTTATAGGTACTTATATTTCCTCAGGTAATAACCTCACTGTAAATCAAAGAAATGCTCCACTGGATATCCTCAGCATTTCCACAAGAATCCATCATATTGCAAGACTTAAACACAAAATGGTTCTCATTCACTTCATAAAACCAAACTAATTTCATTAATCTCCATGGTATCACCCAAGTAATTCAATCTGCAACCAGAGCAGAAAAGAACACTAAAAGACAATGTATTCTAGACTGGGTACTAACAAGCCAGAGTACACTCATCACTCAGGCTGCTTCCCAGACAGCATCAGGGACCACCGCCCTACCTATTTACTTAGACAACGTCTTCACCCCCCACCCACCCAGAATCACCACCTATTGAAAATTCATAATACAAATGACTTTAATGCTCAAGCCTTCAGCTCTACCCTGTAACATTGTAACTGGTTCCCACTCAAAACCCCACAACTAGATAATTTTGTAAATTACTTTAATACCACTTTCCTTAACAATTTAAACAAGTTAGCACCATGTAGAACTATAAAACCTGGGTACAATGGCATTCCAATAAAACTCAAATCAACCTAGATTACTACTTATAACTTAGAAACAAAACCAAATCACAGATCAAACAAGGCAAAAAAATGTACTATAGCGAAATCCAGCACAGGCACTATAGCCACCCACAAAACTTATGACTTGTCATAACAAAAAAAAAAAAAAAAAACTGCTTCACCTGGCTAACCCTTCAACTCCAATCCCAACAACCACAAACAATATAGATAGTATAGCAGCACAATTCAACTAACATTTTACTAATTCTATACTAGCTCTTTCTAAGAACAACGACAATTCTCCCCAAACCATCCCTATAGTACCCTTCAAAGCCAATGATACCTTATCCTTCAAATGTATACAAACCAATAAAAATAATGCTCAACAAACTCAAATCTACAACCCCAGCAGGTAACTTATCTACCAAATATCTTAAATCAGCAGCTGATGCTTTTAAACACTATATTCCCACAATCTGGAAATATCTTAAATCATCCAGATACATAAGGGAGGCAACTCTACTGGACTCTCAAATTACAGACCCATTGCTATTCTATCTACCCTGGCCAAAGTACCTAAAAAATGCATATACACCTAACTCATCAACTATATATGCAACTCAACTACACATGCAACTCATCAATTAGCTCTTACATAACAATTTAATACACAGCATGGCTTCCACCCAAATCATAGTACCACTACTGCCCTCCTAAGTTTTACAAATACCATCAATCAATACAGAAATGAAGGCAAACCAGTATCCGCTATCTTCCTGGATCAGTCTCTCACCATAAACATCTCATCAAACTCTCCAACCTAAAGCTGAGTCACACTTCTCTTGTATCGTTCCAAAACTACCTTACTGATTGACAACAAGTTGTAAAATGGCTGCAAGATCTCTCTCCTCTTTTACCAGTCACCATGCGTGTCCCCTAGGGCTCTATTCTTGGACCTCCTCTCTTCAATATCTTTTCCAATAAACTACACACTGCTACCCACCTAGTTATTCAGTATGCTGATGACACCACGCTCATCTGCACTGCAAGACAACTACAGGATATGACACAAAAATCTTTCTCTGCTGTGGAATCCTGCCTATTAAATTCTCAATTGATTCTAAATCCAAGTAATACTAAACTGATACTCTTTCAGTCCAATAAATCCATCAACTCACCATCTTCATTTCACATCTTTTCTTCCAACAATACCATAATTACTACAGCACCCCAAATGAAACTGTTAGGAGTCTTAATCAACAATAATCTGAAATTTGATAATCATTAATCTCAAGCTATCAAACAAACCATTTCTCACTAACACCACAAGGCAGGCAATTGCTAGAACCCATCTGCTTTCTACCTTGCTTTATGCCTCCCCTACTTTTACCAATCAAAGAAAAATAGGTTTGGCCAAACTTGAAACATGCTAAAACAAAGTAGCCAAATTTGCTACAAATTCCACACAAAGATCCCATCACTGTAGTGCTCTACAGCAACTCAACTGGCTGGAATTGCCCCTCTACTTAATGTTTACCCACCTTTTCATGGTCCACAAACTGATACGACTAGACAAACCCCTGCACTTCAAATTCTACTGCTATCCTACATCAATAACCAGGTCCTTTGTTCCTCAAATAAGTCCCTTCTCCAAATCACCAAATCCAAAAATAAAGTTGGAAACTCACTTTACTCATACTATGTCTCCAAATTATGGAACACTTACACTACCCCTTGTCCAATTATATCTACAGCTAATCTCTCTAATTTCAAAAAACTACTTAAGAATCAACTGTTTAATAACTGGTTCTGCCCATCCTCTACCCCTGACCGAGACACATTACTCCAGTCAACAGCTTCCTACAAACACCCTTTCTCCCTTAATGACCAGTGTTTGTTCAATATTTCTATAGTTATATATTTGAAGTAACAATTAAATCTTTTTTGCTAACCACTTCACCTCCTCTCATCCCCATTCACAAGTTCTCTCATCCCATTCACACCCTGCCCTTACTCTGTGTATCTATCCTTCCTCGTCCCTTTTCTCCTATCTTCCATCTTCCTCTGCTATTATTCTCTCCTCTCTCCTCCTTCACCTCATCTCTACCCAACCTACTAAACCAGCATGCTATTTAATTAACTAGCATGTTATTTAATTAACTAGCACACTATTTAATTAACTAGCATGCTATTTAATTAACAAGCGCACTATTTAATTAACTAGCATGCTATTTAGTTAACTAGCACGCTATTTAATTAACTAGCACAATATTTAATTAACTAGTGCACTATTTAATTAACTAGCATGCTATTTAATTAACTAACACACTATTTAGTTAATTAGCACTATTTAATTAACTAGCACAATATTTAATTAACTAGCATGCTATTTAATTAACAAGCGTACTATTTAATTAACTAGCATGCTATTTAATTAACTAGCACGCTATTTAATTAACTAGCACAATATTTAATTAACTAGCACACTATTTAATTAACAAGCACACTATTTAATTAACGAGCGCACTATTTAATTAACTAGCATGCTATTTAATTAACTAGCACGCTATTTAATTAACTAGCACAATATTTAATTAACAAGCACACTAATTAACTAGCACAATATTTAATTAACTAGCACAATATTTAATTAACAAGCACACTATTTAATTAAGTAGCATGCTATTTAATTAACTAGCACGTTATTTAATTAACTAGCACAATATTTAATTAACACTCTTTTCCTTTCTTATAACAACTTTCCAACTGGTTCTTTTTGTTTACAAGGTCCACTTGTCTCACAGATATTCCCTCCTGAAGAAACCATGACTGTATCTACAGTTAAGTGTTTGAACTAAAGTGTTTTTTTTTCATATTATTCAGAAATTGTACTATTTTGTTCTGCAACTAGTCTTGTAAGTAATGTAACTATGTTGCTTTGTTAATGAGACTGTGGAGCTTTTCTCCCAGGGCCTCCACTGAAAATGGGCTTACATCCAGTCTGACTTTCCTGGTAAACACATGCCAAATAAAATACAAATAAAGATAATTACATCTTCTGTTTAGGACAGAGAACTATTCAAACTAGTTCATAGGTTCATAGGCTCATAGGTGTGTACTAGGCTAATGGCCTTGGAGCCTATATAAGCCTAGCCCTAGAAGATTTCCTGGCATCATGCCACCCAAAGTTAGTTCCCAGTGCCCCTGTCAAGCAAGGCCACTGAAGTGATCCCCAGGGTGAACTTCTTATTGCCCATCCACTTGTCAAGATTTCTCTTAAAGAGGGCCATTGAAATTCTCTGCTTGACGTGAATGGGAAGTTTGTTCCAAAGTATGGGAAGTTTCTGAGTTAGGAACCTGTCCCTCCAGCGTGTTCTGTTTATTGTGGTAATGAGGTTAAGGTCCCTGGACAGTGGCATGGAGGGATTGGGATTTCTTTAGGTGTAGCATATCTAGCAGCTCTGGGTCAGACATGGCTTTGTATGTCAAGCAGAGATCACCTCTAAGAAAGCGATAAGAGACAGAGTATAGCTCGAGTTTTTTGAGTCTATCCATATAGGGCATATTTCTAAGGTCTAAAATCCTCTTAGTGAGGTATTTTTGTGGCCTTTCCAGTTGTTGTAGGTGTGTAGTGAGGTACATACCAAATGAGGTGTTGTATTCTATAGTAGGTCTAATGAGGGATCAGTAGAGTGGGATTATGACTTCTTTCTTCCTGGATGAGAAACCTTTTGTAATGAGATGTGCCACATAGAAGGACTTCATGAGTACAGTGGCAATGTGGTTATCAAAGGACAGATTGCTGTCAACCTGTGTCCCCAGGTCTCTTATCACACTACCGCCTATGTGGTAATTCATGGTCACTGAATTTTTCCCAAAGGGAATGACAATGCACTTTTTGGGATTGAGCTTAAGGCCATGGTTCTGGCACCAGTCACTGGTGTCAGTGAGGCCTTTTTGTAGTATGTCTACATCAGTTGGAGAAACAATAATAGCTCCCAGTTTGCAATCATCTGTGAACTTGGTCAGCCAGAGTCCCTTTGTGTTGGCTTGAACTTCAGAGAAGTAGATGCCAAACAGGAGAGGACCTAGGACTGATCCCTGTGGGACACCACTTGTAACTGGTCGGTAGTCAGATTTGGAGTCCGCTACTTTCACAGTGTGGGTTCTATCAGTGAGCCAGTTGGCAACCCATCTTATTGCACAGGTTTTTATGCCTAGTTTAGTAAGTCTATCTATGATTCCTGAGTGAGGGATGGTGTTGAAGTCCTTAGCAAGATCTAGGTAGGCTGTGTGAACTACCTTGCCCTCATCCACAGCTCTGGTGACAGTCTCGAAGAAGTCTATCATGTTAAGCAGGCATGATCTACCTTTCACAAACCCATACTGGTTGGTGCCCAGAGTTTGGAGATTCCCTATGTCCTTATTTATAAGGTCCATGATAATGCGCTGCATAGCATTACATATCAAACTCATCAAGCTAATGGAGAGGTAGTTCCCAGGGTCTGTAGTCACTCCCCCTTTGTTGAGTGGGATGACCATAGCAGTGGGCCATTTGGTAGAAGGAAGCCTGAAAAAAGGCTGTGATTGAACAGAGTACTCAGGTGTGGTGCCAGTCCACTTTATAATTCATGTACAACACAGACAGGGATATTATCAGGTCCCATGGAAGCTGTATTCTTGGCTTTGGACAGTGTGTTTTTTACCTGTGTAGCCATGATAATAGGGACTTGCTATTCCTCAGGTATTGTGATAGGCCCTTTAGGGGGTAAAAAGGGGGGTAAAGTTTCCACTGAACCTGTCAGCCAATATATTGGCAATATCAGTTGGTTCTGTATATGTATTGTCATTGTGCTATAACTCAGACCAGATCTGAGAATTGCCATGTAGATTCTTTACATAACTATAGAATGCCTTGTGGTTGTCTTTAGATTCTTCAGCAATTTTGTTTTCATAGATAGCTTCAGAGGATTTGATGATAGATCTCAGTTTTTTGCTGAGGCTAACAAAGGAGTTTTTCCAGTCTTGGGACTTCACCCTTTTCTGCAACAGATTTTCCTTCTGTTGTAGAGTTTGTTTATGGTGGGGGACCACCAGATTAGCTTCCTTTTTTTGGAGGAGAGTGTCTTGGTTCTGTTTGGTATGGCCATTCCTTGCACTTGTGTATGTGCTCATACAGTGCGTTGGTATATGATTCAGCAGTCATGCACCTATTTTCTATTTGCATTGGTGTCGTGAAGTTAGCCACCTGTGTTTTTAGAAGCCCAAAATTGGCTTTGGAGAAGTTTTTTTATGGTGGTTTCCTTTGCGGGGGGTGGGGGTGAGGATAGGATGTGGATATCCATGGTGATTAGCTTGTGGTCAGATCTGATCAAGGAGGAGTTGATTACTGGTGTAGAACAATGGTCACCCATGTTAGTAATGACCAGGTCAAGGATGTTTCTACCCCTGGTGGGGGTAAGAATGAGTTGGTCCAGAGCATTGGAATTAATGAATTCCAGAAAACATTGAGCAAGTGCTTTGGTACATGAGTAATTTTCCCAGTGAATGGAGGGGTAGTTAAAGTCTCCCAGTATAAGGGTATTGGGTTGTATCCTAATATTTTCCAGTGTGTTTAGGAATGTGGAGTGGGAGTCTTGGGACATGGTGGGGGATCTATAGCAGGCTACAACCTGGATTGCAGTTTTACCCAGTGTTAGTTGTACCTGATATATTTCTGATGCGTTATGTTGGGCTATTAATCTGGAGGTGTGCATATCCTTTATGAATATGGAGACACCACCACTTTTAGTGCTTCAGTGTAGGTATAGAGGCTGAAAGGTGTGGTATGAATTATAGCCTGTTAGTGCTGGGGTGCTTTCCAGAGCCTTGAACCAGGTCTCAGTCACTGCCCAGATAGTAGGTGTGTGTTTTGTTTTACTATGTGAGGGTTGTGGTGGTCTATGTTCTGGAGGGCTATGTGTTGAATGTGATGTGGTGCAGGTGTTATCCTTCTCCTCTGGACTGGCTAATCCAGTATTGGCAGGAGAGTGCTTGACTTCCAGTTTGTCTATATATGTGCATCTCTCACAAGTCATAGTGTTGGGAGGTAAGAGCAGAGGGTTGTCTGTGTACATGAGGCAGTTGCTACACTGCCTCAGGATGCCCAAGTTCACCAGGGTGACAGGAGAAAGCACATGGTACTGACCTATAGACATGCCTGGATATGAGCTCAATATATTAAGTACTGAAGCCTTTTACAGGAAAACTGTCACTCAAAGTGTCTGAGTCTGTACAGAACACTGCCAAACACTTGAGGGGAAACTAATACGTAGACCCTGAAAATTTAAGGATGAAGTATTTAGGCAGATATTCTAAAGTTGGGAAGGAATCAACAGTACTTACTGAAAATAAAGAATCAGCTCGTCAAGAATGATGAAAAGGGGGGAGTCGCATGAATGGCTACTACTAATGCTGGTCTCAGCACAGCTTCACTCTGTTGGGATACAATACTCCTTTGCTTCTTCTGTCACCAGAAGTAAAATGTTAGCACCAATCCCAAGAAGAGAAGCAGACCACGGCCTGTTTTGTGATCCACAATCTTGTCCCAGATGATGCAAGGGTCTGCAGGGTTGTAGCCTTTTTCTGGTAGATGCCTCAAATAGCAACCAGACCAATCAGATACATAAGCACAGCCACTCACTCTCCAACCAGAAACAGTCAGGAACCACTGCACTCTGCTCCCACTCTCACCGGGATCAGAATATAAGCACAGATTCCAAGCTGTCACCTATAAAGCAGTTACTAACCTTTCTGGTGATCAGCAGTCTCCAGGAAATAATGTAACTGCACTCCTTCTCTCACCAGGAGAAAACAGAAGCACTAATCCCAAAATGACTACTGAGAGGCAGAATGGGGGCTCTCCAATAACTGGTGGTCTTGCAATAGATGCTTAAAGGTAAGATGAAAAAAAAATGGTTTATTCTAAACACTGCAGTGTACACTATAGGTTTTACCTGTCTAAAAGTTAAGTGTTAGTGGAGCGTCACTATTTTTAAAACAGTAAGATAGATTGAAAGGGGTTAGTCACTTTTTATTCTAGTACTATGGAATGCAGTATGATGGCCAATGTATTTAAATAGCTGAAAGGGAGTGATTTCACAAAATGATAATTTTGTACTTACTCACACCAACCAGTAAAAGCAGAGAGGAAATGAGATATATGGTCAAATTAACATAAGGGGCAGGCAACTAGAAAGACAGTGGTGTTTAAGCACACAACAGCAACTGGGTTGGAGGTTGGGGAAAATTTCTATCTGACTCACAAGAGACAGAGCTGTGATGCCTTTTCAAGTTTTAATATGCAGTTAAAAGCAGAATACAAGTAAAACACTTTGTAAAGAAAAAAAAAATCACAGTATACAAAATAGAAAACGGTAATAAAGTAATACAGAATACAACAAATAAATAACAAACTTAAATTTTCCCTCACAGCAAACTGTAGCAGAGTCTGGGTGAGTCTTTCCAGTAAAGCTCTGAAATGTTTTATTTTACCCCTTAAATAGAAGGTGTAGTTCCTAGCTCCACCACCTCAGTTCACAGATGATTAAGCTTAACTGACCTAACTTATGTGCGATTCCTTAATTGACCTTTTCTAATTTCTTTAACATGTCCTGTATAAAAGCATTAACAAAGTTACTATGGGGCATGACGTATGAAAATCATTATTCACACTTTTTCCATTTGTCTTGTTAGTTGGCCTACTGCTTTTCCCTTTCAGATTGTTACAAGGCAGTGTACATCCATCAGATGAAAGCCATTGCTTTGTAGCAAACTCATTTTTATTTTTTCCTGTTTGCTGACTGAGTAACCCCCATTAGGTACGATAGTCCCCTTCAGGGACAACCCTGGAGTATTTTCAGGTCAACTGCTTAGGTCAGAAGTGCAGAGAAAAGCTGATTGAGATAGGACACATATCCTGTACCATTCACATGGGAAGTAGCTGATACCTTTAGTCCACTGCACTACCCGCATGTACTTTCTACACACGTCACTTAACAGCTGCTCAGCTCTTCTTCACTTGCATCTGAAAAATTTTTATGCTTTTGGACTTGAACCAGGGCCTTTCCTTCCAAATACTTGTTAAATTACATAACTATTTCAGTTCTGGTTTAAACCAGACTGAAAGAACTGTTTTTCCCCATCTTTGTGTAATTATTTCTAGTATTGCTTTGGAGGAAGAATTTGCCCCTGTAAATTGGTCCGAGGTGATGCGTGTTGATACAGTTTGTGTTTTCATTTATCTGACCACTGCTGGTAAGTGCATTGGAAAATGATCTGATAAAGAATGCAAACTGTTACATGAGCATATGTATTACTAAACTGAAAGCTTGCCCCTCTGCAAAAACAATGTTTTATTGTTGTTTTTTTTTTCTCGGTTTGTTGAACTGATGTTTGCAGAAGTGCACTTTTGCAGAGGTGTGGGTCTACTGTCTAATTTCGAAGATGTGTGTACAGTAGACATAAATATATATATATATATATATATATATATATATATATATATAGATAGATATATATATATATATATATATATATATATATATATATATATATATATATATGCATACTGTATACAAATTGAATATCATAGTTGGCTTAAGGATATAAAGGCAATAGATAAATAACACATGCAGACTGACAAAACGCAATTATATATCATGCTATAGGAGTAGAAAGCATAGCTGGCATGCTAAAAGAATCATAATGAAAGCAAGGTATGTCGAGGGAAGAAGGGCATAAAGAGCTTAAATTATATGACCAGATAGATCTCTTTTATTTTCTTAATGTCCTGAAATGTGCTTTTATTTCTGATTGGAAAATGGGTAACAGTAATTATCTGTAAGAAAAGAAAACAGTACGTAGATATACAAATACTGAATATGAAAAATACTTTTTCTTCCCAAACTGTTAAATTCCAGTCATTATCAGCCGCCCTTTCTCCCCATTTTTACATGGGATTGGGGTATCACATGAACAATCAATATGACCAAAGCACCTAGAGACAAGGTCTATATCGGGGTGAATCAAACGCTTTCATATTTGAGAAAAGTGTGAGATGCAACAGAACTTCTCTCTTATGCACCTTTTCATGGTACTAGGTCTTGTCCTTTGTGCAGATGATCTTTATGATCCTTTACGTCATTCTGTGCATGTACTTGTACATTTCCATGCACTTATTCTGTGCACGTACCTCTACATTTCCATGCACTTATTCTGTCCACGTACCTCTACATTTCTATGTACTTATTCTGTGCACGTACCTCTACATTTCCATGCACTCATTCTGTCCATGTACCTCTACATTTCCATGTACTTATTCTGTGCACGTACCTGTACATTTCCATGCACTCATTCTGCGCATGTACCTGTGCATTTCCATGCACTCATTCTGTCCACGTACCTCTACATTTCCATGCACTTATTCTGTCCACGTACCTCTACATTTCTATGTACTTATTCTGTGCACGTACCTCTACATTTCCATGCACTCATTCTGTCCATGTACCTCTACATTTCCATGTACTTATTCTGTGCACGTACCTGTACATTTCCATGCACTCATTCTGCGCATGTACCTGTGCATTTCCATGCACTCATTCTGTCCACGTACCTCTACATTTTCATGTACTTATTCTGTGCACGTACCTGTACATTTCCATGCACTTATTCTGTGCACGTACCTGTACATTTCCATGCACTAATGTGCACGCACCTCTTCATTTCCATGCACTTATTCTGTGCACGTACATGTACATTTCCATGCACTCATTCTGTCCACATACCTCTACATTTCCATGCACTCATTCTGTCCATGTACCTGTACATTTCCATGCACTCATTCTGTCCACATACCTCTACATTTTCATGCACTCATTCTGTCAACATACCTCTACATTTCCATGCAGTCAGCTTGTTTTTCATCCAGCAGCTGCTCCGAGTCCACACATCAGGCTTTTCTGTGCACCTTTACAGGATGATGCAGAGCAGTTAGACTTGTGTTAATAGTATTTGTTCAGAGAAAGTTACCAGAAGCAAGAACTAGCAATATTTTCATAGTTTTATGTTTCATGTAAACCCCCAATTTAAAGGGCCATCTATATAACTCAGTGCCATACTACCCCTATAGGCAGTATTTACAGCTGAAAAACAGATTAGCATCTCTCCCAGATGTCTGTCATACTTTTGAGAGGCTGTACTGCACTGGTAAAAAGTCCTGCAGCAGTGATATTACATTCCGTCATTTACAGAAATAAAAAAATTAAGAGGGACTGAAATTATAAAAAAAAAAAAGCCAAAACAAAGCATGAAAGTAAAGTAGAGTACATCTATGCTAAGTTAATTTGTAGACAGATTGCAACATGTTTATATACCAGTTATTGCACACTAGTCCACAAAACACAACTATCATAATACCCTGTACCAGGATTTGCCTGTACTAGCAGTTGCTTAAAACTCCAAAGCTGTATAATGACTGGCTTTAATACAACAACCTACATTGACATTATCTCCAGGTATTCACATAATTATATGGCTGCAATGTATGAAACACACTAGCTCCATAAAGAAGCTGTTTTTAGTAGATGCCGAAGAAGGTGAATTAACATGGGCTCATTTTGTTAACTGTGGCACATATGAACATAGGAATAATTTTAAACAGGGGCCATACTTTGCTTAACCATAAACACCTTTAAGGAGACACATATAAAAGTCTTTCCACCCATATAAATGTGTAATAGTATTCACATCCCATATTGAGCAGGGTTACAAAAAACCTTGGTGAAAAATTTGGTTCCACAGCATTTCTGTTCCCTGCCTTGTGTTCTTCTGTTTTACCAAGGAAATGTATCACACATATGCTGCACTAAAACAATGGCATGCATGGTTCTGATCTGTGCTGGCATTGGTAAAGGTGAGGGTTAGAAACTGAATTCAGAAAACAAATAACAGATAACAGAGAATATACATTAACTAAAGTGGACCCATTAAATGCAATTGGCTGCTTTCACCAGTGACCCAGAGGTGTTGGCCCATTACATGACTTAGCCAGTCATACCATGCGACCCAATAAATAAAGTGATATAAACAGACTGTCATGTGTGACTCCAGTTTAGCAGGCAATTTCAGAAAACAATGGAACCATACTGAGTTCATTTTCTTCAATTCCAGGTGAATGTGTTAGATTAATTTATCTGAAGCTTGAGACACAATGGCTTGTGGGGCTCATACCTTTTAGTGTGCATGTCACTTAAGGAATACATCCAAGAGGTAAGATATGTGAAATACTATTTACGTTTTTTCTCTCATGACTACAAAACAAGCATTTTTGAAATAAGTTAAATATGCTTATTCTTTATCTGGCTGCTGATAATGTGTTAAGGAAACAATGAGGGGGAATAGAGATTGGACATTAATAGACAAGCAGTACTCCAAAGCTAACATATATGCTGGTTTCACATCCAGTTATCCCTAATACTGATAGAGCATCTGATTATGGAGATGAGCAAAGCAGCAGGAACCTTCTCCACAATTCTAGGACATTGGGTGCTTTGTAACATTGAATCTGCATACCTAGATAGTCTAGGTTTGACAGTTCTGATTTCAGAAGTTTGCCTTTTCAGCCCAACTTGGTTGACTTTATCCAAAGAGCTTCACCATAGAAAATAACTTAAGGGTCTGGAGACTAGATAGTACTCCCTTTTTGTTTCATGGCTCTGTGCTACCTTTTTGTTTCATGGCTCTGTACAGTTCGGCTGTGTTGCTGTTATTGATGACATTTCAATATAGCTGGATCAGTACTGTGTGTGTTGAATTACTTCTAATGATGTCATGTAGAATCATTAATCTCTTGTAATATTAGGAAATTTATTACAGAAGATACAGAAAAGATGCATGATAAACTACTCCATTAACAGACATTTTCAGAATCTTAGCATTAGACTTTTTTTGCTAATAACTTACATAATTATAAATACAGGCCTTCCATTACAGCAGAGTCATTACAGGCGTGCATGCTTTATCGAGCTTTCCCATCAAGAACATTTATGTAAAAGAACACCTTAAGAAATACCATGTCATTTGTCTTTTATTTTCCTCTAGCAAGGACAATTAAAATGTTTTTGCATTTCAGGGGTGGAGCATTGATCTTCACATGACTGTGACAATTCAATGGTTAAACACTGTTTTCTATGTCATTAACTAATTTGTTCATAGATTAGTACTAGACAAGCGTTTATATCACGTTATCAAAAAATGAAAATAGCAAAAGCTATTTCTTCGGCCCCAAAACATCTAAACATGAAAATATCGAATATTCAGAACAGCCAATTTTTTCCCATGGAAAAAATTCACTGCTCCGAAACACATACACACAACACAAGCACATCAAACAAACAGCAACCACACACATACACTTAAATTCCTACATCTAACGCTACATTAAACTAAATATACATTACTATCTACCCACTTACTTTAACCCAAACCCTAACCCTAAGGTCCGTCGCTATCGCACACACACCTAACCTGCGGCCTAACCCTAACTCACTTAACCCGCCTCTAACCCTAACGTACAAACAATCATACACTTACCTGAACCCAACCTGTAACTTTCCACCACAGCGCTAAGAATAGCGAAGCCACAGAAACAGCCAACCAAATTCTTTCCCGAGGAAAGAATTCGCTGTTTAGCATTCGCTGAATAGTGCTCGATATCAGAACATTCGAAGTTTTAATACTTCGATGTTCTGATATAGACCCAGACAAGCGTTTATATCATGTTATCGAAAGATGAAAATAGCAAACGCTATTTCATTGGCCCCAAAACTTCTAAACATGAAAATATCGAACATTCAGAACAGCAAATTTTTTCCCATTAAAAAAATTTGCTGTTCCGAAACACATACACACAACACAAGCACATCAAACAAACAGCAACCACACACATACACTTAAATTCCTACATCTAACGCTACACTAAACTAAACATACACTATCTACCCACTTACCTTAACCCTAAGGTCCGTCACTATCGCACACTCACCTAACCCGCACCTTAACCCTAATTCACTTAAACTGCCACTATCCCTAAAGTCTGTCACTATTGCACACAAGCCTAACCCGCACCCTGACCATAACTCTCTTAACCTGCCCCTAACCCTAATGTACAAACAATTGCACACTTACCAGAACCCAACCCGTAACTTTCCACCACAGCGCTAAGAATAGCGAAGCCACAGAAACGGCCAACCTTATTCTTTCCTGAGGAAAGAATTTGCTGTTCTGCAACTTCACTATTCTTAGTGTTCGCTGAATAGTGTTCGATATCAGAACATTTGAAGTTTTAATACTTCGATGTTCTGATATAGACCCCCTAGACAATCTACCCATCTGAGGCATTTTAATCGAAGCCAACTTCCCTTAAAGCTGAGAATCAAACCCTGCATCTTATGTCTGAGATAAAAGCCTTAACCATTCTGCCAACCCCCCCCCCCCAATCCCTTTGTGCTCTGATGCAGATTTCGGTTATCTTTAGCATGGATCTTAATGTTCGTTTATCTGCTAGTAATTGCACAAGCAGTTTTACAAAAGGTTATGTCAGTGTTTGAGAAACAGTGGGCATAGCAGCCTGGTGACCCCACCCACCAAGTATAACCAGAAATATGGACAAATAATAGTAATCTTCCAGGAACTGGAATGTATAGCCAACATAAAAATTGTCGTAGTCACCAAAATTACTTTTTGTAAGGTGTCTTTGAATTGCAAGTACATAGGATTCAGGATTGCAGTGCATTCATACACAATAATCATAAAGCTCTGTGACATATTTGCCAGAATCTCGATGACTTAGAGAACAAGTAATGAAGCAGTAATCTAAGATATATGGTGTTAAAAAAAAAACAGAGAACAAAGTAATTGACAGCTTTTTAGAATTATCTCTCAGTGGCACCCTTAATATCATACCAGGATAACCCATTTTTAATTTAATTTATCCTTTGTTTACCAATTTAGGCCTACTACACTAGTATCCTCTGAGGGAAGACCCAAGGTGGCATTTTTACTTCTGGGTTAAACTTGGTCAGGGCATCAGGGAACGTCCCCTAATCTTTTTCAATGTGCCATGGGATCTTCTGTCCACATGAGCTACCATCATCTCAAGCAATGGAACCTTGGTTTAATGTCTCATCTGAAGGATTAGATACTCAGGCATGCAGAACTCCATAATGCTGCACTGCAGTGTCAACAATCCATCTTCCTGTTGGGGGAAAATAACTCATAGCCTTCTGCAGCAAGGTGCGTGTGATATCTGTTGTGCCCCTGCCACAGTTATCTTGAGTGAAAGGAAAAAAGAGCTTTGTATTCTCCCAGCCATGTAAATGTTATTCCTAGGCAAACTCATTTTCAGACTACTCAGCTTCAGTGCTCAGGATGCCAGATAAAGAGCGATATCTCTTGCTGCATTGTGGGTCAAGGTGAGGTTGTTCCAGGAGACTTTGCACCGTGTGATTGTGCAGAAAACGAAAAAGTCCTTTACTGAGGGAAAGGTTATGTTATAAAAAAATTTCCCTGCTGCTGTCTTTATTAAAGTGGAGCAAAAATCTTTGAGTCTTAAGTTCAAAATGACAAGGTGGTTACCTAATTTAGTAGCTGCCCATGTTAAACCAGGATCTTCCACTTCTCAGAAAGTTTGTGGTTCTAATTATAGGTCTGCCATTATCATTTAATGTTGTATCACAAAGTTATTTTGATTATAATTCATTTATTCATTCGTTATTTTATTCACCATTTGTTTTCCTATTAGTGTTAGGTGTATACATTTCTCTGTCAACAAAGTTTAAGTTTTTTTTTTGTAATCTGAGGTCAGTACCAGAATTGTTGCTATTCAGGTGAAGAGAATACCTGAAACATCACACTAGGATTCTTAACAGAGAGCATTTCTCTCATCTTCTGAGCCTATGGCCTGAAAGTGTTCTCTGATCCTGTCCTTAAGTTTTCTTGTTGTTTTCCCTATGTAATAGGCCTCACGGTGTGTGCAGATACCTATGTACAATACATTGGTAGACAAATCCAAACAGAGCCTGTGCCATGGCCCTGAATGATGGCTATGGTTAACCTCTCCCCCAGGCCTACACAGACAGACCACAGCAGAGCAGGCAGTGGGATGTTAGTTCTGAAGGGTAGGAAGACAGACAATAATATGTAGGGCAACCAAAACCACAATCTGTAGTACACTGGTATGCCTCTAGTTAGCATTATAGTTAGTAATACAGAATGAAATGGAGTACCAGACATACCAGTACAGTCATAGCAAATGTGTACAAGGGTCACGTGTGCCCCCCCACATCCTACATAGTAATATAATAACAGTCAGGTGTGCCCCCCCCATCCTACATAGTAATGTAATAACAGCCCGGTGTGCCCCCCCAATCCTGTGTAGAAATGTAGTAATAGTCATGTGTGCCCCCCCCCCCATCCTACATAGTAATGTAATAACAGTCAGGTGTGCCCCTCCCCCACTCCTGTGTAAAAATGTAGGAACAGTCAGGTGTGCCCCCCGCTATGCAGAAATGTAGCAACAGTCAAAGCCAAATGATCGTTGGATACCCTGCAGAGACAGCATGCTACTTGTCGGTGTACAACACAAAGGGCAACACTGCAGCACATACTACCTGGACACGATCCGCACATTCAATACAGACGGCCATACTGGGCATGCTCACACACTTAGAGAAATGAACACAATGTATGAAGGCCATGTCTGCAAACACCAGTGGACCAGACATATCTGACAGTTGCAGCTATTAGTGCAGACACTCGTCAGTATACACCACTCATGCCTTGCACACACAGTGGATAGGAATACAGACATATATGTCAGGACAACACACTATAATAAGCCAAAGGTAGACGTACATAGATGTGTGGACGAGGGTGACTGGGACAAGGAGCCATCCAGGCCTGTCCCACCCAGCACACAGCCAAGGGGCCCCAAATACATGAGGTGCAGTTGTCAGTCACTGCAGATACTAGCCACCAGTATCTGTCAGCATTACAGACTATGTGGTGTACATGCCAGCTGTGCAATATGACTGTACAAGGAAGTAGTCATCTAGCAGCTGTATACACGTACCTATGAAATATGACCCCGTGCGTGCCTGCATGTGGCGTGTCAGTCCCTAGATGAAAGGGTTATGGCCCATGCACACACACTGCCCTTCCCTTTGCCCTACTATGACAAGCCTGCTGAGGTCATCCAATGTGAAATACACTTTTGGGAAAGTTGTAGTCTAGTAATCTTCATGGTGTGTCCCATAACTACGTAATGCTGTAGTGTGATAAACTAGTTAGGTAGGAGTTCTAAACCCAAACTTGGCAAGTGTGTGTTTGTGTGCATGTCTGTCTGACCCTGTCTGTGTAGAGAGCAATGCTTTTTAGAGTACTCACACTCCTTACAATACATATACTCAACTTTGGCAAGGCTGCTGATGTCACCCACCTAGAAATACACCTCTGGGAAGGTTGTAGCCCAGTAGTCTCCGTAGTGTGTCCTGTAACTGTGTACTGCTATAGTGTGATAAAGTATTTTGGTAGGTGTGTTTTAATCCTAGACATGGCAAGTTTGTGTGTCTATCGGACCCTGGCTGTGTAGAAAACAATGCTTTTCAGGGTACTCACCTTCATTAAAATTCATATACTCAGCTTTGGCAAGGCTGTTGATGTCGTCCACCTAGAAATACACCTCTGGGAAGGTTGCAGCCCAGTAGTCTCCGTAGTGCGTGCCATAACTGCATACTGCTGTAGTATGGTTTAGAACTGTGGGAGGGTTCCATCCCCACCCATGGCAGTTCTGTATGTTTTGTGTGTGTTTCGATGTCTGTGTATGGAGCAATGCATTATAGGCTAGTCACACTCAGTACATTTCAAATGGCCTACTCTGGCAATCCTGCTGATGTCATTCATTGTGTATACACCTTTGGGGAAGGAGTTTTCCAGTAATCCCCATGGTGCATCCCATAACAGCTCCATAGACATCTGTTAGGGGTTCTATACCCACCTATGTCGGTTGTGGATATTTTGTGTGTGTGCTACTGTCTGTGTAGCGAGCAATGCATTTTAGGCTAGTCACACTCACTACAATTCGAATGGCCTACTTTGGCAATCCTGCTGATGTCATCCAATGTGATATAGACCTTTGGGGAAGGAGTACTCCAGTAATCTCTGTAGTGCGTACTATAACTGTGTAGTGTAATAGACAAGTTAGGTAGTGGTTCTACTCCAAGACATGACAGGTGTGTGTGTGTGTGTGTGTGCGTGTGTGTGTGTGTGTGTGTGTGTGTGTGTGTGTGTGTGTGTGTGTGTGTGTTTGTAACTCATATCCTTTGTGGCCAATGTGGAGTGGGTTTTGCATATTTCTTATATGGTGGCCCTACTATATATCACAATGTCCACTGTACAGGGATAACAGATGTGAAATAGCTGAGAGGCTCAGGTGCAAAGCCATACATGTGACATCAAGGCCAGGCAATCACAGTTAGCAACCCCAGTTTTACCCAGAGCACACTCTCAACCCATGTCTCATACACGCACACACACACACACACACACACACACACACACACACACACACACACACACACACACACACACACAGACATGCATGGGTATATGTTGCAGGCAGCGATTGTCACTTGTATGGGTGGCCCATACAGTGTCCAGTTGTTCAGGTATTAACTGTAGGCATAGTGGCTGTTCCATATTGTGTGCACCTTCTACATATGTATCTTAACTGTACATATATCTGCATGTGTATGTGTATGTGTAGCCACATGTATATATATATATATATATATATATATATATATATATATATATATGTGTGTGTGTGTGTGTGTGTGTATATCTGCATCTGCATATCTGTGTCTGTGTATCTGTATCCTGGGGATGTTGATGGCTTCCAAATTTTACATTTCCTATGGGAGCCAGACTGTACTGCATGATATGTTACCAATACCAGCCTGGTATCATACAGGTGGGATGTAGTACTGTTAACATCTTGTGCCCCTGTCATGTCAGGTCCTGGCTATGGGATGTCAGGTCCTGGCTATGGGATCTGCAACACTTGGTAGTGTACTGCAGGGTGGACATGTTTGGCTGTGGGGGGTATGCCTATTGATATGAGACGTATAGTGTGTGGGGCCTCTCACCCCATTAACAGTGCATGTGGACATATGTGTATTTGCTAACCTGCCATTGCTATCTACAGATGTATAGCCATATATATCTATATAGATATATATATCTGCTTACATATATATAACTATGTCCATATATACCTACATAGATATATATCTGCATACATATATGTAACTTGCTGTGTATATGTAGGTGTAGACACATATATGTGTTGATGTAGGCATTTGCATGTATATATGTTCATATATATTAATATATATGTATATAGTTTTAGAAATATATATATATATATATATATATATATATATATATATATATATACATATACACACACACACACACATATATAGATATGTTGTATCTGGTTAAATATTAATATACTTACACACACATACATCTAGATCTTGGTATACATTATCTGTATTGTTGTATGCCTGGACTGGATGATATGTTTCTGAAAACACCCAATTTAGTTATATCTGGCATGGCTTAGTGGAAAATTGCTTTCGCTATGGTGTATACGGTCCTGGGTTTGAGCCTTGCAGAGGCTGTTTATTTTGATGCTGGGCAGAACACTGGCCATTGGATCCAGAGTGATTAAGGCACTTTAAAGCAGTTGTAAGCGGCTTTGCACAGGTTTGTGTGGAGCTAAGCAGTACTTACTTCTGGTTACAGTTTCTTACACTCAGTTAGCTTCTACTTTGCTTAATTTGTGTAGGCAATGCTTACCCCCATGCAAACACACTTAAACACGCTTACTAGTGCTTATATATGCTTACTACTGCTTATTTGTGCTTAAACATGCTTACTAGTGCCTTATTCATTATGACACTGACACTTCACGTGTGCATTTAATGTAGTACTCCAGTTCACATTTAAATGTCATTTCGTAGGTTATATGGCAAAAAATGTTCATATACAGATTTTACATGGAAAATGGAATGTGCTGCAATGGGACAAACCAGGAATGCCTGCTCGTAAGGCAAGGGCTCTGCCCACTACACTTCTGCCATGCTGCTTCATTTGCATATATTTCCCTGTTATCCTCTTCAGCCATTTAAGCTTCATTAACCGTAGCTAAGCGATGGGCAAACTCATGCACGGTTAGCTTTCATCAGGTTTTAAAAAAAAAAAAATAAAGGATTTCTTCTTTTAATTTATATGTCCTGTTGCTGTTGTACACATGGGGGACTGTT
This sequence comes from Protopterus annectens, assembly GCF_019279795.1. NCBI lineage: Eukaryota > Metazoa > Chordata > Ceratodontiformes > Protopteridae > Protopterus > Protopterus annectens. The sequence goes on from NC_056726.1 coordinate 1,081,638,770, forward strand.
GGGTGGGTATATGAGGACACCTATGAGTGATCTCATTCATTTCTTAATGGCTTCTGCTGTTCTGCATTTCAGGGGCGTGTTAATTCTGAGAGCTCTCCTCTCAGACACGCCCCCTGCACTTGTACATGCTCCGTGTAAGCCTAGGAGCTCGGGCATCATGCTTTCATTATTATGCATGGCGCACTGCCATCCTGCTCCTACATGGGCACTTCCGTGCAGGACTAAGGTAGTCCTGCATGGAAGATTAGTGAATCTGGGGTAGGTCTTTGTGTATTCAACAATGGGCAGATATGATAGAACACTAGGTCGTTGTATATTCTGGAGAACATCTAAGGTCTGATACAGAGAATACATTTAATTAATTCCATAATATTGGGTAAAACCACACATTTATTAATCTATGTACTATTCCATTAACATTAGAAAAGGATTTAATGACTGTAATGTTTACGTCCATTTGGGGGTCAAGACTAAATCCTGTGAAAAGCATCCTCTATATAGGTGACGAAGCAAGGTTGAGCTTGAATACACCCAATTAACTGTTTGTTTGTTTCATTAAACTTTTATAAAATCTTAGTAAATAGGAAAGATAAAGAAAAGCTACTAACTAGATTATAGAAGGGAAACGTAAAGCGATTTGGGAAAGACGAGAACGTTTAAAAACAAGGAAAGAAGGTTTGATGCGCATGAAATTATACCAAGAACAAATAGTGCTGTGGAAAACTGATGTAGGGAAGTCAGGAAAAACAGAAGGATGTGGTATGAAAATATAATGGAAAAGTTTTATTATGTTTATTATTGGAAATAAATAAGTGAAGTAAAGACTAACAGTAAACGTGAGAATTAATAGATTTAAAACCATGTAGAATGTACAGATTTTTATGGCAATTATCAATAAGTAGATCGCTGGTCAAGGCAAATATGCTGTACAAGACAGTAAAAGAGAGAGATTGCATATATTGTGGTGAACTGGAGACAACTAAACATCGTTTTAAAAACTTTATAAAGGACTTTTAAACTGTGAAAGGAAATACACAACAAAGGATAGGTGACAATAAGAGGTACTGCCAGCCATGCAAGAAGTATGGCGGTGGATGCATGACTTGTGCCAGCACAGCTAGCTGGAATTTTGTAAATAATTATATGTCATTTGTATAGCAAACTGATTTGTACAGATGCTTGTGCTAAAAATGTATTTGTGAGCTTTGCTTGTGTTAATTGTGTTAAAATGTTTCAACAGTGCACCCTGCTGAAATGAAGAGAAATGTACATATGTAGTATGGTATATGAACTAAATGTATATGTTTTAACAGCGGACACTAGCACAACAATGGTTAACCAGCTGGCTTATTTTAAGAAAAATAAGGTAAATGTAAATTATCTGTTAAATCATTGAACAGCACCCCTCAGTGCTGAGTAGGACTGGAGATGGTAGGTCTGTGAGCAGCCATTATCTGTTAGATTTTGTAAAGAAGGGGAGAAGTGTTCTAAATGATTCTGGCTCCTAGGCACTGCCATAAAAACTCTAAATGTGTATTGCAGAAGTCTGCAAAAGTCCTGTCTCAAACTTCAAAAGGAGATATTGTGGAAACCTAGAGTCAGGTGACCAGATGAGTTCATTCTGCAAGTCATCTTGGATATATTTTACAGGCAGTAATCTCAGATAAACAGTATTCTGTTTGGGAGCCTGACTAGAAAGACTGCTCACATATTTCATCTTGCCTTGCACAAGTAAGTTAATAGAGAACAGTAAACTCTCTTAGATTTAGTCAGGAATATAGTGAAGTTTAGTTTAGAGATTGTTTTTCATTGTATTAGTCTGTTCATCATTTGTGATTTGAACTCTGTAGTTTACTGTAAATATATATTCAGTATTTTTGTTCTTTTATTAATTGTTATTAAATATATTTAATACTGTTATCATAGCTGGTTCTTGTAGAGAGTTTCTAAGTTTTGAGAGTACTTATATTTATTTGGTGACACTGTGTGGGCCACTGCAGAAGGCCTATCGATCTTGGTGAACTACTACCATTTGTATTAGTAATAATATTAGACAGTATAATTGGACACCCTTTGTTAAGGGACTTAGAGTAGCTGATTGAGGATTATCTGGTGGCAGTGAAAACTACCTTATGCTTTGGGCAGAAGGAGGCACAGCAGGTAAACCTGTGCCAGCCTTTCCATGGTGTCTGTGTGTGTGCGTGTGTGTGTGTGTGTGTGTGTGTGTGTGTGTGTGTGTGTGTGTGTGTGTGTGTGAAAATTAAATCTTTCAGTGTGTGTGTGTGTGTGTGTGTGTGTGTGTGTGTGTGTGTGTGTGTGTGTGTGAAAATTAAATCTTTCAGTGTGTGTGTGTGTGTGTGTGTGTGTGTGTGTGTGTGTGTGTGTGTGTGTGTGTGTGTGTGTGTGTCAGTGACTTGGGGCAGGGACACAAAGCACTGGGTTTACAAAGACAGTGCTGGAGGAATTGGCTTGGATACATGGCTGAGGACCTAGCCCTACAGCTGTACCAGTGGAAAATCTTATTGGGGATCTGGAGGGAGACCGGTATAGAGACATCCAGACCAGAGCTGAATGTGTTACCTGTTTGCTCTTAAAGGAAATTGTACCTGATGCAGACATGTCTGCATCTGGAAATGCTAATTGTATCTATTTGTATTCCAAGTGCATAGTCTTCTCCAGTGTCAGTGGTGAGGATTCAGGCTTCTTGATTTCTGGCCCAGTATAGGGACGACACATACAGGTGCCCATCACATACTGGTAGCAGTGGTGGGTGCCACAATATATTTAAAAGAATTGGAGAACTTTGAATGTATTAACATGGGCATGATTGAATATGGACATTATAGGAATGTAAACCAAAAAGACATAAACAAGCTGGATGCAAAATTATTTTGTATAATATGTATAATATAGAATGAATTAATTAATGAAGTAAAACACAGTGGAAACTGTTTATCATCAGAGATATTGATGAAAGTAAGATTTTGTTATGGAAAAAAGACTGGGGGGATTAAAATTGAAAGTTTAATTTAAATGTAAGAAGTATGTTATAAATATCAACATTGTAAATAATGTAAATATGTGGTGAAAGGTTGTGCATAAAATGCATATATTTATAAATATCCAAAAGAAAATCCAACACCAGCTAGAGAGTCCTCAGTAAGTGCAAGGCAATAAATAATAACAGAAAACTTCGGACTCACCACGAAATAAGAAATAAAATACACTTTAAAAAACAAACGGTAAGCGCTTTTGCGTATTCAAAGATACGCTTCCTCAGACCATAACATCAAATTAAATGCTGTAAGCTTATATAGTTAGACATCCACATAATTGAACTTAATCAAATAATTAATTAAACAATTAAACAGTCAGAAAACTGGTCTTTTAAAGAGATAGCTTACTAAATATTCGATTCCTAGTATAGAATGCAGTATCATGCTATAAGAAAATATAATCATTTTTAACTGCTTAAGGAACCTTAAAGTGCATTTATATATATTAAAATCTGTTTAATATCTAAACAATCCTATATAAAAAGGTATAAAACATATATAGACTCATATATAAATTATTCTGTGGGTATAAATATAACATGAGACCTAGTACCTATTTATTGCTACAATATATGAAGAAAATGTATATATATGCAAACAAACTAATGAAGTAGATAGATAAATAAATATCAAGCTAGATGATGCTAAGTCAGTTCAACTAGACAATAGAAAACATATACAATGTCAAATAAACTCAATAGTTATATAGCATCATGAAGTGGTAGTAAAAATTCCACTCTAAACAGTGTCAGTATTTATAAAAACAGCTAGCTGTCTAGTTAAATATGTTAAACTATATATAAATAGTCAATTTGATAAATATGTATTTGTGACATAGTCAAAGCCAATATGAACTTACTTTTATAAATATATAAAACTAAGATAAATATAAATATAAGATAATGTAAAAATATATGTAAAAAAAAAAAAATATATATATATATATATATATATATATATATATATATATATATATATATATATATGTATATGGCTGAATATTTATGCACAAAAAATGTGTATATATAAAAATCTATAGAATCTATAAAATCTGAACTCCACTTTAAATTTGATTATGAACCATACCAGACATTATCTATGTGAAGCAAGATGTGACCTCAGGGAAACATACATATTTAAACCTGGGGGATAATGTCCCCTCAGTTTAAAAATCCAATGTAATTCTTTTGATTCTAAGAGGCTCATATAGTCTCCGCCTCTTCTACTCTGTTCTACAACCTGTAGCACCCTGAATACAAAAGAATGATTAGGATGAGACATGACATGTCTTGCCAATGCATTTAATTCATTTTTATTTTTAATATCGTATTGGTGGTTGTAGATTCTGTTCTTTAATTTTCTCTTAGTGAGACCAATGTAGAAAGCAGAGCAAGATTCCCATGTTGCTAAGTATATTAAACCTGTGGTTTCACAGGTGGCCTCAAACCTGGGTACAAAAGAAAAATTAACAGTAGGATGTATAAACAACTGTTCCCTGGAGATAAATTTACAGTAGTTACAATGGTTGCAAGGATAGGTACCATAGCTAATGTACCGTGTTGTACTTGCTAACAGTTCAGCAGGTAATCTATCACACAGAAGTCTTTTTAGACTTCTGTTATTTCTATACATAAAAAGTGGTCTTTTGCCTATTTATAAATATAATAAAGAACCCCTGCCTTTTGGAGCTGCTAGATGGCACCAGAGGGCTCCTACAGCAGCAAGGAAGAGGTGTAAGGGAAGCTGCAGCAGCATGGAGGAGGAGAGAAATGCTATGGAGAGTTTGGCGATGGAAAATGTGAATTTGGAGAAAACAATCGCCAAGAGAACTGTAGAAAAACTATGGAAGGGAAAGAAATGTTCAGGAGAAGGACTGATGCTGATGTTTTTTTTTTTTTGCTAAGTTCTAGGAAGTGAAAAATATGATTCCGAGGATCAAAGATCATCTGTACAAAAACTCAGAAAAGAATATTCAATTGGGAAAGAGCCAAAATAAAAGAAATGTTAAAAATATTTCCCCTAAACTTAAAAAGAATTAAAAGCAACAATTTTAGAATATTTTTAGTAAATGTGAACAGTATTATTAACACTATAAGCCCCCCCTTCCACCTATCAAGGGTATTAGAACTTGTCAGAGATCTGAGATTTTAGGGTTTAAAAAGGCCCTTGTGGTCATTAGCCTAATGAACACATATGAACCTAAGAACCTATATGGAGACTGGAATAGTGTGCTTAATATGATAAAAATTGAACACAACCCATGACAACAGTTTAAGGAATGACAAAAACCAAACAAAGAATGTTGTCAGTAACCAATAACAAATAATCCAATATTCCAACAGTTCGAATAGTCTTTTATTGTATGATATTCTACAGAGTTTAACGCTTTCATTCACACTGGGACTTCATCAGAATAAAAAGCACAACACATTTAAATACCTTCCTGTTCAACAGTTAGCAAATCACATGTCCTTTTCAACCAATAAAACGTATTTAAAATTTCTTAAAATTCAGTTGTTTCAATTTAAGCACAGAGAGCAGGGACAAAGTGTCATTTAGACCTGAGCAGTGAGTTGCATTTAGAATAATCTGCCACTTTAATTCCACCAAATATAAATGCTCATCATCCACACTCCCTTGTGCATCCTTCACCATGTTTTCCATTACCATAAATTTAAAACTATGAAAAGAATTCATGTGAATGTGTCTATATAAAGCATTACTTGACTTACAGTTCTTAATATCAAAGGAATGCTCATACATACGATCACGCATCCTTCTCTTCGTTTTGCCTATATAAAAACTTGAACAAAGGTTGCACACAGCAATATAGACTACGTTCTTCATCTCACAACTGGATCTCCCATTTATATAATACGTGGTATTTCTCACAATAAAATGATCACTACACAATATACTAGAACATTGCAAACATGTTCCACATCTCTTAGTACATTCATTTGTATACTATTAACATTTTGAGAGTGCTTCCCTTCCAATCTTTGTTTGAAGGATACTCCCTTTCAAAAAACAAATGTTGGTTTGACACCCACTTTTTCTATCACCTTAGTGTACACATCCACATCAATAGCAATAATACACCAATTCTTTTCAATAACATTTCTGATGCTTACGCTATCCAAACTATAAGTAAAAATACAACTTGTATTACTATTTCTCTTTACTCTGTTACTGGCCATCGAGACCATATAATCTGTGCCCAATAATGGTAAAAATACCCCATTTTGCCTTGTTCTCACAACCTCATTTTTAATCTCAATCAGGAACTCTGGTGCATAACCCCTTCTTATAAACATTTCAAGTACCCTATCACATTCAACAATAAAGTCTCTGTATTGGAGACCATACGTGCCATCCTCACCAGCTGCCCCTTCACCACTGCCTTCTTTTGATGTTGTGGGTGCCAGCTGGTGAAGTGCAAACAGGTATTAGAAAAGGTAGGTTTTCTGTAAACAGTCGATACAAACCTATCCCCAGTTTTGTCCTTGGTGAGTTCAATATCCAAATAATGGATCCTTTCATAATCCAAATGGGTGGAGAAGGACAAAAACACTGTTATCTAAATAAACAAAAAACTCTTCTAGTTTTTCAACAGTATCATTCCAGTAGAGAAAGATATCATCCAAATATCTAATATAAATTGCCCATGATTTTACATATTGGCAATTCAGGATGAATCTATCCTCCCACTCGGCCATCACATAATAGGCAAACATGAGGGCACAAACTGCCCCCAATGCCACTCCTGTTGCTTGCCTATAGAATTCGCCTTCAAAATGTATATAATTGTGTCTAAGGACTACTTCCATTAGACAAACCATTGCACTAATCCTCCAGTTAGTGGTGTTGAAACATTTTGTTAATCATGACTCAAAATATTCAAAACCCTCTCTTTGGGGGATAACCGAAAAAAGATTTTTAACATCAATAGCAACAAATATCCCCTCGGGACTACAAGGCATCTTGCCCACCTTAGAGAAAAAGTCCCAGGAGTCTCTGCAGACTTGCTTAATAGAACCCACACCCTTTTTCAAGTTAAGGTCCAAGAATCTAGCAATACAGCTAGTCTTGGACCTTCCCTCATCAACGATGAGCCTAAAAGGAGGGTTTGCTAGGTCAGAATGAATTTTTGGTATACCAAAGATTTGGGCAATGTTTGGTTTATCAATTAACATATACCTATATTCTTCACTTGAAATTTGCCCATCCGTAACCATGTCCAACAGTGCTCCATCAATTTTGGCATACGCAATGTTGATTTCACACACAGACACTTCCTCATATGTTTCAGTAACCAACTTTTGATTCTTTCTGTTCAAATAATCAATTTTATCCATTACTATCAAACCAACCCCCCCTTATCTGGTTTCATCACCCTGATAGTATGGTCATCACACATATCTTTAAACAATTGTTTTTCTCTATTGTTTAAATTTTCAAATTCATATTCACTTTTTCTACACAAGATATTGTGTATATCAATCTCGCAAACTTTCTCAAACTGATGGATGACACTATGCAGGGAGGGGGCTGAGTTCACTCAGCTTATATAAAACATTGTTATACCCAGCATTGTTAGCCATGATTACACCTAAATTCATTTTATGACAAAACAACTTTAAGTCGACAATACTTTCAACAATGTTCGCTCTCTTTACAGGACCAAAGGATAGTCCCTTTGAAAATAGGTTTGCATGCTCGGCAGTCAAATCCTTCTGGGAATAAACAAACAGTTTAAAGTCTCTATTATTGTTGAAAACAATGGTAAATGGCACAAGACCGCAGCCAAAATTGCCACCGTCATTAATAGATACAGTTACCTGCGATACCATTGCTTCTGCTTCTTCGCCTTCGCTCCCTTTCGTCTGTATTGGACCTCTTGACCATTCATATATCTCTCCTTCCTCTTGTTGTGGATTCGCTCGGAACTGCAAATCCCACAATTCTCTAAAGGGGCGTCCTGGCCATTTCCGTAACCCTCTGATGACATGTCGTCATTTCCTGCATTCTGAGACAATGCCACTTGCCTCACTGTATTGTTCAAGTTTCTATTACTGTTGTCATGGTAACCAGGTGGCCGTGGATATGCCCTATGATTGAAATACTGGTCCAAGTCTCTTTTCAGTTTTTTGGTTTTGTTTTGAAAAGTCTGTTAAGGTTGTTGGTCAATCCTTGGAAACAAATTATTATAATTAGTCCCATAGTTGGAAAATAAAAGGTCACCACGTATTTTTCTGTCAAGCTCATCAATGGAATTAGATAAAGTCTCAATTTCAAAGCCATTTTATTTGACCATAATTTTTAAAATTTCACAGCCAGTCTTGTTAAATAGTTCGTACAATTCAGTTAGCATCCCAGGGTTATTTTCAACACCATTTGGGTACCGCCATATCCTGAGACCCTTAGGTATACATTTCAGCCTGATACATTTGGTCAAATATACATTATCTGTTTGCAATCTCTTATATTGAAAGAGCTGCTTGTCCAAAGACCGTAACAATTCAGCTAAACAAGGTGTTTGCTCATGGGAATCCACACCCGTAACGTCTATGTTCACCTCGGCTTGCCCATTGATAGAATATTGATTGAGTTTCCATTCATCTAATAATGGCAAGCTGCTACAATTTAATGCACTTACTTGTTCTCTGGAATTGCTCTGGCTCTGTTGTGTTAATGGTAACCCCAGGCTTGATGTGAAAGACTCATTTACACCTGTGTTACCAGACATAAGATGAGACAATTGATTATTGATGGATTTTACTTGTTTCAAAAGCACTGACAAACTCACATCTCCCTGAATGTTGATAGTATCCAAAGAACCGCTTGTCTTGGGAGAAGACATTAAACCAACACTAATAACATGAACATTGACCAACCATAAAAATAGAACACAACCCACAACAACAGTTTAAGGAACGACCAAAACCAAGCAAAGAATCTTGTCAGCAACCAATAACAAATAATCCAATATTCCATCAGTTCGAATAGTCTTTTATTGTATGATATTCCACAGAGTTTAGCGCTTTCATTCACACTGGTACTTCATCAGAACTCATTTGATAAAAGCAGAACACATTTAAATACCTTCCTGTTCAACAGTTAGAAAATCGCATGTCCTTTTCAACCAATAAAATGTATTTAAAATTTACTTAAAATTCAATCATTTCAATTTAAGCACAGAGAGCAGGGACAAAGTGTCATTTAGCCCTGGGCAGTGAGTTGCATTTAGAATAATCTGCCACTTTAATTAAGCCAAATCTAAATGCTTATCAACCATGCTCCCTTGTGCATCCTTTACCACCTTTTCCACTACCATAAATTTAAAACTATGGGAAGAATTCATGTGAATGTGTCTATATAAAGTATTACTTGACTTACAGTTCTTAATATCAAAGGAATGCTCATACATACGATCATGCAACCTTCTCTTCATTTTGCCTATATAAAAACTTGAACAAAGGTTGCACACAGCAATATAGACTACATTCTTCATCTCACAATTGAATCTTCCATTTATATAATATGTGGTGTTTCTCACAATAAAATGATCACTACACAATATACTAGAACATTGCGAACATGAACAACTGAATAGAGACTTGGGCCAGTATTCCAGTCATAGGGTGTATTCACGGCTACGTGGTTACCATGACGACAGTAATAGGAACCTGAACAGTGCAGTGAGGCAAGTGGCGTTGTCTCAGAATGCAGGAAATGACGACAGGTCATCAAAGGGTTATGGAAACGGCCAGGACGCCCCTTTAGAGAATTGTGGGATTTGCAGGTCCGAGCAAATCCACAACAAGGCGAAGGAGAGATATATGAATGGTCAGTAGGACCAATACAGGCGAGAGGGAGTGAAGCCGAAGAAGCAGAAGCAATGCTGAGGTAACTGTATCTATCAGTGACAGCAGCAATTTTGGCTGCATTCTTGTGCCATTTACCATAGTTTTCAACAATGATAGAGACTTTAAACTGTTGAATTATTCCCAGAAGAATTTGACGGTCGAGCATGCGAACCTGTTGTCAAAGGGACTATCCTTTGTTCCTGTAAAGACAGCGAACATTGTTGAAAGTATTGTCGACTTAAAGTTGTTTTGTCGTAAAATGAATTTAGGTGTAATCATGGCTAACAATGCTGAGTATAACAATGTTTTGTATAAGCCGAGTGCATTCAACCCCCCCCCCCCTGCATAGTGTCATCCAGCAGTTTGAGAAAGTTTGCGAAATTGATATACGCAGTATCTTGTGCAGAAAAAGTGAATATGAATTTGAAAATTTAAACAATAGAGAAAAACAATTGTTTAAAGATATGTGTGATGACCATACTATCAGGGTGATGAAACTAGATAAGCGGAGTGGTTTAATAGTAATTGATAAAATTGATTATTTGAGCAGAATGAATCAAATGTTGGTTACTGAAACATATGAGGAAGTGTCTGTGTGTGAAATTAACATTGTGTATGCCAACATTGATGGAGCACTTTTGGACATGGTTACGGATGGGCAAATTTCAAGTGAAGAATATAGGTATATGTTAATTGATAAAACAAAAATTGCCCAAATCTTTGGTATACCAAAAATTCATTCTGACCTAGTAAACCCTCCCTCTAGGCCCATCGTTGATGGGGGAATGTCCAAGACTAGTTCTATTGCTAGATTCTTGGACCTTAACTTGAAAAAGGGAGTGGGTTCTATTAAGCAAGTATGCAGAGACTCCTGGGACTTTTTGTCTAAGGTGGGCAAGGTGCCTTCTGTTCACGAGGGGATATTTGTTACTAGTGATGTTAAAAATCTTTTTTTCCGTATCCCCCACAGGGAGGGTTTGGAATATTTTGAGTCACGATTAGCAAAACGTTTCAATGCCACTAATTGGAGGATTAGTGCAAGGGTTTGTCTGATGGAACTAGTCCTTAAACACAATTATATACATTTTGAAGGCCAACTCTATAGGCAAGCAAGAGGAGTGGCAATGGGGGCAGCTTGTGCTCCCATGTTTTCCAATTATGTGATGGCCGAATGGGAGGATAGATTTGTCCTGAATAGCCCAATGTAAAATCATGGGCAATTTATATTAGATATTTGGAAGATATCTTTCTCTACTGGAATGATACTGTTGAAAGACTAGAAGAGTTTTTTGTTTATTTAGATAACCGTGTTGATTTTTTTGTCTTTCTTCACCCATTTGGATTATGAAAGGATCCATTATTTGGATATTGAACTCACCAAGGACAAAATTGGGGGTAAGATTGCTTCGACTGTTTACAGAAAACTTACCTTTTGTAATACCTGTTTGTATTTCACCAGCTGGCACCCACAACATCAAAGTAAGGCAGTGGTGAAGGGGCAGCTGGTGAGGATGGCATGTATGGTCTCCAATACGGAGACTTTATTGTTGAATGTGATAGGGTACTTGAAATGTTTATAAGAAGGGGTTATCCACCAGAGTTCCTGGTTGAGATTAAAAATGAGGTTTTGAGAAAAAGGCAAAATGGGGTATTTTTTCCATTAATGGACACTGATTATATGGTCTCGATGACCAGTAACAGAGTAGAGAGAAATAGTAATACGAGTTGTATTTTTACTTATAGTTTGGATAGCATAAGCATCAGAAAAGTTATTGAAAAGAATTGGTGTATTATTGTTAGTGATGTGGTTGTGTACAGAAAGGTGATAGACAAAGTTGGTTTCTAACCATTTGTTTTTGGAAAGCGAGTATCCTTCAAACAAAGATTGGAAGGGAAGCACTCTCAAAATGTTAATAGTGTACAAATGAATGGTACTAAGAGATGTGGAACATGTTCGCAATGTTCTAGCATATTGTGTAGTGATCATTTTATTGTGAGAAACACCACATATTATATAAATGGGAGATTCAATTGTGAGATGAAGAACATAGTCTATATTGCTGTGTGCAACCTTTGTTTAAGTTTTTATATAGGCAAAACGAAGAGAAGGTTGCATGATCGTATGTATGAGCATTCCTTTGATATTAAGTCAAGTAATGCTTTATATAGACACATTCACATGAATTCTTCCCATAGTTTTAAATTTATGGCAGTGGAAAATGTGGTGAAGGATGCACAAGGGAGCATGGTTGATGAGCATTTAGATATGACACAAAGTGGCAGATTAATCTAAATGCAACTCACTGCCCAGGTCTAAATAACACTTTGTCCCTGCTCTCTGTGCTTAAATTGAAACAATTGAATTTTAGGTAAATTTTAATTATGTTTTATTGGTTGAAAAGGACATGTGATTTGCTAACTGTTGAACACCAAGGTATTTAAATGTGTTGTGCTTTTTATCAAATGAGTTCTGATGAAATTCCAGTGTGAATGAAATCGCTAAACTGTGTGGAATATCATACAATAAAAGGCTATTCGAACTGTTGGAATATTGTATTATTTGTTATTGGTTGCTGACAAGATTCTCTGCTTCATTTTGGTCGTTCCTTAAACTGTTGTCATGGGTTGTGTTCTATTTTTATGGTTGGTCAGCGTTCATTTTATTAGTGCTTAATATGATATAAATTTTATTCTGTTAGAGGAAGTAAGATTCCTGACAAATGAAGAAAGAATGCTAATGGAAAAATTGTGGGGGTAGAAATATAATACGCAACTCAGTAAGTGAACATTGTTCTACAGTGGCTGTGTTGGGTAAAAAACATTAAAAAAATACTAGATGCATTGTTGGCAAGGATGGGAAGGTTAACTGTTGTGGATGTGAATTGGAGAGGGTCTTCCTATTAAAAATGTTGGCACTTGAAAGGCCAAGTGCTGACATGCCAACAAAACACAGAAGAGTGTATCTCAAAGATCTCTCTATCTTAAAACCTATTTGTGCTCCTCCTGCACCCTACCATGTGGGGGGCAAGCCCCCTACAACCCTCAAACTTATATATACCAACTCAGAGATCACCATACTCCAACAAAAAGGGAATATTCTAAGAAATGGCATCTCAGACTTAGCATATGCAAGTCTGTTCCTTCAGTTATTCCATTTCTGTATTTTGGGACTCGGTCTAGTGGGTCACGACATATCAAATGGTTACCATGGAGAGAACATGTGTATAGATTTATAGCATTACATGCATATATTACTCTCTTTCTTTGCTAAGCTGTTTCAAATATTAGATTATGTGGTGATTAATGTGCAAACTATAATTACAGGGGCTTTTAACTGTGATTTAAGGGGGAAAATGTAAAAAGAAAGGGAAAGATGTAAAAAACAGAGGCGATAAATTAGCTTTATGGAGCAAAAGGCAATGGTTAGAAGGGGGAACTTGGATATGCTTTACCAGCAGAGTTATTGGCTTTAGTGATCTGCAAGTGATTTTTGTTGCTGGATTTTAGTGGTCTGGTGGTGCGATTGGGTTGGAGTAGATTCTGGAGGGATGGGACATTTAGTGGATGGTTTACTACTTTGTGGGCTAGTGATAGTTGATACCATTGAAGGAGGTGAGGGAGTTCAAGCCAGCCCAGTTCAGCAAGTGAGAGACAGTGGTGACTATGGTAGGATGCCCCTGTGGCAAATTTGGTGATTTTGCTGTAACAGGTCTCTAGCTTGTTTAGATTGCATTGCCTTAGGTTGGTATATATTGGAGAAGCATAAAATAGGGTGGACATAAGGTGGGAATTGGTGTTGGGGAATAGGTGGCTGAGTAAAGAAATGTGCAAAAACGTGGTGTAAGACAAGGATGCCTCATAAGCAGAATCTTGTTTACATTGGTAATGAATGTGACAGTGAGTGAAGCAGCTTACAAAAATGAAGGATGCTAGACATGTGATGCAAAAGGATTATAGGTTCATAGGTTGGTACTAGGCTATCAGCCCTAGGGCCTATACAAGCCTAGCCATAACAATTCCCTGGCTATTTCTTTCCACACTATTTAGTTCTCCGGACAACTGTCTAGCAGGGCGAATGACATGATTCCCGGGGTGAAGTTCCTTTCTCCCATCCAATCGTCAAGGTTCATTTTGAAGAGGGCCAAAGAGGTGGTGATTCCAATAGTTTTGATATATGCAGATGATATAAAGTGGTTGCCAAGAATAAGATATGGACGACGGAAGTGTTAGTGTGTTTGAATGGATGTTTAAAGGAAATTGGTGGGAAAGACCTTGAACAGAGTTAAAGGTAAGGGTTAGAGTGAGATGTTGAAAACTGGGGTATAACTAAACCCCTAAATGTGAACAAGTACTTGCTCATACCTCACATCTCCTTACACTTCCTTCTTCACTCCCTTTCATACTTCAATCAACGTCTCTTCCTGACTATTTCAAAATATGCCATGTGTTTTTTCTGTCACTTCATATTGCAGTTCTTGTTTGTATTATACTATCCTACCTTTAGTTTCTCTTTAAACTGTCTAAAATGTATTTAAATATTAATCCATTGTCGTGTAAGTTGTACCTATTCTTAACCAATGTTTTCACATTATGTCTAATTCAGTATAATTATCTAAATATTAATCCATCATTGTGTAAGTTGTACCTATTCTTAACCAATCTTTTCACATTATGTCTAATTCGGTATAATTATCTAAATATTAAACCATTGTCGTGTAAGTTGCATCGATTCTTAACTAATGTTTTGACATTATGTCTAATTCGGTATAATTATCTAAATATTAATCCATTGCCCTGTAAGTTGTACCTATTCTTAACCAATGTTTTGACATTATGTCTAATTCGGTATAATTATCTAAATATTAAACCATTGTCGTGTAAGTTGTACCTATTCTTAACCAATGTTTTGACATTATGCCTAATTCGGTATAATTATCTAAATATTAATCCATTGTCATGTAAGTTGTACCTATTCTTAACCAATGTTTTGACATTATGTCTAATTCGGTATAATTATCTAAATATTAATCCATTGTCGTGTAAGTTGTATGTATTCTTAACCAATGTTTTCGCATTATGTCTAATTCTGTGTAATTATCTAAATATTAAACCATTGTCGTGTAAGTTGTACCTATTCTTAACTAATGTTTTCACATTATGTCTAATTCGGTATAATTATCTAAATATTAAACCATTGTTGTGTAAGTTGTATCTATTCTTAACCAATGTTTTGACATTTTGTCTAATTCTGTGTAATTATCTAAATATTAATCCATTGCCCTGTAAGTTGTACATATTCTTAACCAATGTTTTGACATTGTGTCTAATTCGGTATAATTATCTAAATATTAAACCGTTGTCATGTACGTTGTACCTATTCTTAACCAATGTTTTCACATTATGTCTAATTCGATATAATTATCTAAATATTAATCCATTGTTGTGTAAGTTGTACCTATTCTTAACCAATGTTTTTGCATTGTGTCTAATTCGGTATAACTATCTAAACTGTTGATGGTTTTATACTTCAGATGAGATGCTAAACTGAAGCTCCATCTGCTTGAATTGGTGGTAGCTCAGGTGGGTGTAAAAGATCCCAAGGCACCTATGAAAAAAAAGAGTAGAACTTTCCAGATACCCTGGCCAAATTTCCCCTTGTAGTACAAATACCACTTCTGGTCTCCCCTGAAAAAAGATTCCCAGCCTAGTGGGATTAACCTGTTCAACAAAGGGCAGATACATTTTTAAAGTTTGCATTATTTTTCAAGATTGTACAATTATTGATATTACATTTTTTTTTTTGTAATATGTTGGAACTTTTCTCTGGGCTTCCACTAAAAATGGGCACCATCCAGCATGTGGTCTGTGGCTTAATCATGGTGGGTGGGTGTTGCATATGTAGCTGAGAGTACATAGTTTGCCACTTTCCACTCATAAAAGCAAAGATCAAGCCAAGTGCATTTGCTTCCCATGGCGGTTTCCCCATGTAACCAAAACCATGTTTTTCACTTATTTACTGTGGAGGGAAGGTGCACTTGTAGCTAAGAGCATGTATTCCATTAACTGTTAAATAGTGAAGAGGCTGTGTATGTAGCAGGGAGCCTAAAGTCCTTCACCTGCCCATTGAGGACAGGGCACTGCACTTCTACCCATGATCACATCTAGCCATGATCAGATTAGCCATCAGCTGCCCACTGTAGAGAGAACACTGCATGTCTAGCCATGATCACTTTAGTGATGACCTTCCCACTGAGGAGAAGACACTGCTCATCTAGCCATGATCACTTTAATGATCACCTGCCCACTGAGGAGAGGACACTGCATGTCTAGCCATGATCACTTTAGCCATCACCTGCTCAGTGAGGACAGGTCCTTGCACATCTAGCCATGCTGAGGTTATCCTTCACCTGCCCACTGAGGAGAAGACACCGCACATCTAGCCATGATCACTTTGGTAATCGCCTGCCCACTGAGGAGAGGACACTGCACATCTTACCATAATCAGTTTTGTGATCACCTGACAAATGAGGAAGAGGACACTGCATGTCTAACCATGAGAGAACACTACACGTCTAGCCATGATCATATTAGTGATCACTTGCCCACTGAGGAGAGGTCACTGCACATCTAGCCATGATCATATTAGTGATCACCTGCCCACTGAGGAGAGGACACTGCATGTCTAGCCATGATCACATAAGCCATCACCTACTCAGTGAGGACAGGTCATTGCACGTCTAGCCATGCTAAGGTTATCCTTCACCTTGCAACTGAGGAGAAGACACTGCACATCTAGCCATGATCACTTTAGTTATCACCTGCCCACTGAGGAGAGGACACTGCACATCTTACCATAATTGGCTTAGTGATCACCTGACAAATGAGGAGAGGAAACTGCACATCTAACCATAAGAGGACACTGCATGTCTAACCATGATTATTTTAGTGATCACCTGCCCATCGAGGAGAGGACACTGCACATCTAGCCATAAGAGGACAGTGCACATCTAGCCATGATCACATTAGTGATCACCTGCCCACTGAGGAGAGGACACTGCATATCTAGCCATGGTCACTTTAGTGATCACCTGCCCACTGAGGAGAGAACACTGCACATCTTACCATAATCAGTTTAGTGATCACCTGCCCACTGAGGAGAGGACACTGCACATCTAGCCATGATCAAATTAGCCATCACCTGCTCAGTGAGGACAGGTCATAGCATGTCTGGCCATGCTGAGGTTATCCTTCACCTGCCCACTGAGAAGACACTGCATGTCTAGTCATGTTCATGTTATCACTCACCTGCCACTGAGAAGAGGCCACTGCATATCTAGCCATGATCCCTTTAGCCATCACCTGCCCAATTAGGACAGGACACTGCACATCTAGCCATGATCACTTTAGTGATCACCTGCCCACTGAGGAGAGGACACTGCATGTCTAGCCATGATCACATTAGTGATGACCTGCCCACTGAGGAGAGGACACTGCATGTCTAGCCATGATCACTTTAGCCATCACCTGCCCACTGAGGAGAGGACACTGCATGTCTAGCCATGATCACATTAGTGATCACCTCCCCACTGAAGACAGGACACTGCACATCTAACCATAAGAGGACACTGCATGTCTATCCATGATCACATTAGAGATCACCTGCCCACTGAGAGGAGGTCACTGCATGTCTAGCCATGATCACATTAGCGATCACATGCCCACTGAGGAGAGGACACTGTACATCTAGCCATGATCACAATAGCCATCACGTGCTCATTGAGGACAGGTCATTGCACATCTTGCCATGCTGAGGTTATCCTTCACCTGCCCACTGAGAAGACACTACATGTCTAGTCAAGGTCAGGTTATCACTCACCTGCCACTGAGGAGAGGTCACTGCATGTCTAACATTGTCATCCTTCACCTGCCCACTAGTGAGCTACAGGTTTACTTGACAGATTTTAGTCTCCACCTGCTTACTCAAGAGGGGGCTAAGCATCTAGCCAAGAGTATATAGTATATAGTCCCTCACCTGCCCAGTGAAGTTGAGCTAAATGTAGTCCATTGGGTTCCCTGTGAGAAGGTGCTGCCCATGTAAGCAAGAACATTTAGACCTTCACCTGGTTTCTGAAGAGCTATATCTCCCACCGTTGTCCTAATGTTTTTTTTTTCATTCTTTCCAGACCTGCTGACATCTGGGCAGCGAGTTAATCTCAGGTATGTAGCATTACAACTGAATAGTGTGACTCTATACTTTACATTTTGTGGGTAGGTGGAAGGATGACATAAGGGTCAAGGTGTTTACCTGGCAAACACAAGGTGCAGGGTTTGAGTCTCACTTGGGGTAATTGGCTAGGCTTAAAATGGCCCACAAGGGGCAATTAGCCTAGTACTAACCTATGAACCAACAATTTGTTCTCAAAATGATTTAACTTTCCATATTAAACTCATAGCTATAGCAACTGCATTCCCCTTGTATGTGTCTAATTTGCTTTATGATCACTAGACTAAGAAAAGCAGTTATAGCTCTGATGGAAATAGTTGCCAGATGTTACTAAAATGTCACATTTCCTAATTTTTTTAGCGGCACCTGAACTAGGACTGCTTATCTTGGACTAATGATCACCTGAATAACAGAGCAGGGTCACTGTACCCTCACCTGTTACCCATCCCCCTCTCTTAATGAATAATTATTTGTGTTATATTTGCCAAGGAGCAGTTTGAGAAATATGGCATTACAAATAGTTGTTTTACTGAGAAAAAACTGGCTCTGAGAAAAGGTTGTTTCATCAAAACCAGGGATGAAGCATTGTTTTACATCTGGAACCACTGCAAACTGGAACTGCATTATTTTCTCTAAAGAAATGCAGAACCTTTATGGTGATTAGCATGGGTTCCAATGAAGGAAGGAACTTGTCAACTGCAGGAGTAAAGCTTGAATTAATCATGACTGAAAATAAACTTTCCCTTTAGGAAAAAAGATTAAAGTGTGTTCTGAAATGTGCACTTGACAATGTGTGATGTCATCCTATACTTATAATTTCCCCTTTTGGCCATTTAGGCCTTTATTATAATACATGAATTGATTTGGATCTGTTAAGCATTGTTATGCTGCCTAAGATCTTTGCATTTAATACTCTGATTAATATTATCTGGACAGGCATGCGAGCCCCAGTTTGAATGTAACATTATCGCATACCTTC
Source organism: Protopterus annectens (assembly GCF_019279795.1). Lineage (NCBI taxonomy): Eukaryota > Metazoa > Chordata > Ceratodontiformes > Protopteridae > Protopterus > Protopterus annectens. Next base: position 1,081,657,898 of record NC_056726.1, read on the forward strand.
TGGCTCAGGATTTGTACAATATAATCTGCGTGGCCGTACAGGTGCTGCTTGAATTACATAAGTCTAGGTCATGTGGCAGACAGGTTACAACAGTTTTGCTTTGTTTTGTAACCCACAAAACTTGAAATCCAAATGACATTCTACATGCCCACACCCGTTTCATGCTGTTCTGTGAATGACTGCTCCGTGATTATCTTTCAAACCACTTGACGTGGCAGAGAAAGCAAAAAGAAATAATAAAAAGACTAATCCTAAAGCTTAAGTAGTTTAAAAAAGAAAAATAAGTATTTATATCTGTTAAGCTTCCTCCTAGCATTATACAGCAGAAGTGACATGAGAAAACAAACTAAAACCCGATCACTTCAAAGCATAAAAAACTACTATAATCAAAACTACACACAACTGTATTACATGCGATGTTAGTTTGTGGATTCCAATAATTACATTATAGCCTTCATCTAGTGATTTTCAAGTGCACTATATTATTTCTGAATTGAAATGATTGACTGTATTTATTATATGAAAGAAGAAAACAAATAATGCTGAAGGCTTTCGCTATTAAGGAAAACAGGAGCAAAGCTTTTAATCCTTCACGGAGAATGTTGATAAAGTTTGGTTCAACAGATGCATCATCAATGGTCTAACACAAAACTGTGCACCCAATGAATAAGTCCTAACACCCTAAAGAATAGACTATGATTCAGATAAAATATAGAATTCTGGAACTCACAGTTACACATTTCAATCATATGGGGGGTATTCACTGACATGCAAATCCTTATATGGGAGAGGTTATGTCCCTCACACCTCTGCTACCTGTATTTATTAACTCCAAAATTGCTTAACCTTAGTGCAGCAGACCAATACTTTGATAAACATTCTTGAACTTACCTGCATATTCATAAAGAACCCCAGCTCAGCTGTTAACAGCTGCAGTCAAAAAGGTTTCAGTGACTGAGTAAAATGTGACAGACAGCCACACTACCCACAATGAGAAAAGACCTCATTATGGGCTAATTTGCATATCTCAGAATCATGTGGTATTAACTCTAGTGTTAATCAACACTATACTGTGGTAATCACCTATGGCGGCCTGTGCATCTCCTTGACCCTGGCAACACCCTCAATTATTCTCCTTCTCTGTCTGTACCCTCCTGCCAAAGAGGATTTGGGGCTGATCCTGACATGAGTCAGGTAGGAGGTGCCATTTCCCTGACTGCTAGTGCCCTCAGTAACCCGTCCTTCCTATGTGGTGTGTGCCTCCTGGGAGTCGACAGACATAGAAGCTGGGTCCATGATCTGTGTAGAGGATGCAATGGTCACAGTTCCTGTGTCCAGCAAGCCCTCTGTACCCCCTAACAGTGCCATCTCATACCTACCATCATCGTTAGAGGTTACAGACCCTCCATTATCAGGCAGTGGAGGATAATCACTTCTGAATACAACAAAGCACACTATCCCATGTAAGTATAACCCCACACTAGAAGTATAAATGAAAGTCAAGTATACAGATGGCTCTGCAAGTGCAACCCGTTAAGAATCAGAATCACATTTATTGGTCATGTATGCACTAGGAATTTGACTCCAGTTTCAATGACTCCACGTATGAATTACATAAACAATATACATACAACTATTAAGAACAAGATAAACAACATACATGCAACTATTAAGAATAAGAAAAAAAAGTAAATATACATATACATATGCATACAAAGTGCAAAGTGCAACTCATTGCAAGAAATACTGACATAAACTCTGAAAGAAACACATATTAACAATATGTAAACAATGCTGCAGAATCCTCACAGGCTTGAGAAAAGGAATATCCTAGCCTAATAAGATGAGTTAACCGTTTATGAACTTGATGGCCTGTGGAAAAAAATGTTCTTAAATCTACTTGTTTTGGTGTGTATTAATCTATAATACCTGGCTGATGTCAATAGTTAAAAAAAAAAGATGGTGGCCTGGATGTGAAGGGTTGGTCTTCAATCAAGCAGCTTTTAATAACTTGGCCAGTGAGAAATGGGTCAAGAGGGCATACAGCTACTGTTACAGAGAAAGAGCTCTCTGTTGGGCATCTCTTGTAGATAATCTTGGTTCATGGTGAAGCTCTGCACAAATATCCAGTATCACATTGAAAAACCATCTGTTAGTGTCACTGCCTCAGACAGGGACCAGAAACAGAAACTGTTCTGTGTCCATGACAGGTAGCTTGGTCTACAGCTCACCAGCCATTAACCTACCTTCCTATGCAATGTGGTGAACTTCTTTTTGGCAGCATAGTTGACATTTGAGTCAGTAACATCCTGATCTCGCAGGAAGTCAGGGGCGTTGAGGTTAGAGCTAAAGCACCACAAATATAAGCCTAGTCTTACCTAAAAATGCATCCTGGCTAGGTATGCCATCCACATATCTTGCTCTCTCCTGTTTCTTTCACTAAAGGCCCTGAAATTATTGCAAAGCATGCACAGCAGGTGGAGAGAGAGCTTTAGAGAGCTCTGAAGTGAGTACACATGCTTCATACATTTTCATAGGTTTGTTGTACGCACTAAGCTAGCTGCCCCCTTCTGAGTCATTTTAAATTTACCAGTTTCGTAAAGGTGAGAATTAAGCGCTACATGTTGTTTCTGTGAGGTAAATGACAACCATTATTCCAGCCCTCCCTGTAAAATCAATACCTTAAATGTGATTTTTATTTACCTATCGTTTGTTTCTGGGTCAGTCCAACTAGACTAGTATTTTTTTTTTTTTATATACATGGAATGAAATCTTTACATCCACATGAGCTACAACCAACTCAAGCAGATGGGGCCTCACTTTAATTTCTCATATGAAGGATGACACACTCAGGGGTACAGTTCCCCCCTTATGCTGCAGTGTTAAAAACCAACCTGCCTGGTGTGGGAATAGAATACACAACCTTCTGCACTAAAGACAAATGGGATACTTATTGAGGCACCAATATAGTAACCAGAGGTAAGAATCGAACCCTGTACCTTATGTGTGAGGTTATGACGCTGAAAGGAATGGATGGCTTAATGGTTAACAGGATGTTGAAGTAAGATAGTTGTAGTCTGTTCAGGTACCATAGTTGTTGTCTGGAGTAGTACAGGCTTTCTCCAGTATTGGTATTTCGATTTTATATTTCATAGTTCAGAGGTAACAGCATGACTGATGCTTTTGTTTCGTGTACATGCAAGCCTCTGGAGAATTGTACAAATGACGTAACACACTAAGGTTTTAATTTCAGTGTACATGTAATGATGTCTGTGGATTATATTCCTCCTTGGATGTCTTACAGTGTCTTAACTGGCAGTTTCGGGTGGGTGCTGTTCTTTTGATTATAATACCCTTGAGATGTATTTATGCACTGAATCTGTAAATTTCTCTCACAGACCCTCTTTCTTAATATCATTGGTCAGCCGACATTACTGAGTGTTTTACTGAAGTTTTCACACACATTGTACAGGTGACTCAACATGTTAAGGCTTCCCTTTCACATGACTGAAGGTTCAACACCCCCACCTCAGTTATGTATCTGGCCATATCTGGGATCAACAAACCCCAGCTCAGTTATATGATTCAGGCCATATCTGGGATCAACATCCGCCAACTCAGTTATGTATTAGGCCATATCTGGGACCAACGTTCCCCATCTCAGTTATGTATCAGGCCATATCTGGGATTAACATCTCACAGCTCAATTATGTATCAGGCCATATCTAGGATCAACATCTCCCATCTCAGTTATGTATCAGGCCATATCTGGGCTAAACCTCTCCCAGCTCATTAAGGTATCAGGCGTATCTGGGATACACATCCCCCAGCTCAGTTATGTATCAGGCCATATCTGGGATTAACATCCCCCAGCTCAGTTATGTATCAGGCCATATCTGGGACCAACATCCCCCCACTCATTTATGTATCAGGCCATATATGAGATCAACATCTCCCAGCTCATTTATGTATCAGGCCATATCTTGATCAACATCTCCCAGCTCAGTTATGTATCAGGCCATATCTTGATCGTCTCCCAGCTCAGTTATGTATCAGGCCATATCTGGGATAACCATCTCCCAGCTCAGTTATGTATCAGGCCATATCTTGATCAACATCTCCCAGCTCAGTTATGTATCAGGCCATATCTTGATCGTCTCCCAGCTCAGTTATGTATCAGGCCATATCTGGGATAACCATCTCCCAGCTCAGTTATGTATCAGGCCATATCTTGATCAACATCTCCCAGCTCAGTTATGTATCAGGCCATATCTTGATCGTCTCCCAGCTCAGTTATGTATCAGGCCATATCTGGGATAACCATCTCCCAGCTCAGTTATGTATCAGGCCATATCTTGATCGTCTCCCAGCTCAGTTATGTATCAGGCCATATCTGGGGTCAACATTTCCCAGCTCAGTTATATATCAGACCACATCTGGGATCAACATTCCCCAGCTCAATTATGTATCAGGCTATATCTGGGATCAATATACCCCAGCTCAGTCATGTATCAGGACATATCTGGGATCAATATACCCCAGCTCAGTTATGTATCAGCCATATCCAGGACCAATGTCCCCACATCTCAGTTACATATCTGGCCATATCTGGGGATCGACAAACCCCAGCTCAGTTATGTATCAGGCCATAACTGGGATTAACATCTCCCAGCTCAGTTATGTATCACACCATATCTGCAATCAATATACCCCATCTCAATTATGTAGCAGACCATATCTGGTATCAACATCCCCAAGCTCAGGTTTGTATCAGGCCATATCCGGGACCAACATCCCCTATCTCAGTTATATGTATCAGGCCATATCTGGGATCAACATCTCCCAGCTCAGTTATGTATCAGGCCATATCTGGGATCAACATCCCCCAGCTCATTTATGTATCAGGCTATATCTGGGATCAACATCCCCCAGCTCAGTTATTTATCAGGTAATATCTGGGATCAACAACCCCCAGCTCAGTTATATGTATCAGACCATATCTGGAATCAATATGCCCCAGCTCATTTATGTATCAGTCCATATCTGGGATAGGCCTCCCCCAGCTCAGTTATGTATCAGGTCATATCCGGGACCATCGTTCCCTATATCAGTTATGTATCAGGCCTTATCTGGGGATTGACATCCCCTAGCTCGGTTATGTATCAGGCCATATCTGGTATCAACATCCCCCAGCTCAGTTATGAATCAGGCTATATCTTGATCAACATCTCCCTGCTCAGTTATGTATCAGGCCATATATGGGACCAACTTTCCCCAGCTCAGTTATGTATCAGGCCATATCCAGACCATTGTCCCACATATCAGTTATGTATCCGGCCTTATCTGGGGATTGACATCCCCCAGCTCAGTTATGTATCTGGCCATATCTGGTATCAACATCCCCCAGCTCAGTTATGAATCAGGCTATATCTTGATCAACATCTCCCTGCTCAGTTAAGTATCAGGTCATATCTGAGACCAACGTAGCTCATTTATGTCTCAGGCCATTTCTGAGATCAATGTTCCCCATCTCATTTATGTATCAGGCCATATCTGGGATGCACGTCCCCCAGCTCAGTTATGTATCAGGCCATATCTGGCATCAATGTCCCCAAGCTCAGTCATGTATCAGGCTATATCTTGAGCAACATCTCCCAGCTCATTTATGTATCAGGCCATATCTGGGATCAACATCTCCCAGCTCAGTTATGTATCTGGCCATATCTGGGATCAACATCTCCCAGCTCAAGTTATGTATCTGGCCATATCTGGGATTAACATCTCCCAGCTTAGTTATGCATCAGGCCATATCTGGAATTAGAATCTCCCAGCTCAGTTACATATCAGGCCATATCTGGGATTAACATCCCCATCTCAGTTATGTATCAGGCCCTATCTCGGACCAACATCTCCCAGCTTAGTTATGCATCAGGACATATCTGGGTCCAATGTTGCCCAGGTCAGTTATGTACCAGGCCATATCTGGGACCAGCATCCCCCAGCTCAGTTATGTATCAGGCCATATATGGGATCAATTTCTCCCAGCTCAGTTATGCATCAGGCTAAATCTGGGATCAAAATCTCCCAGCTCAGTTGTGTATCAGGCCATATCTGGGATCATCATCTCCCAGCTCAATTATGTATCAGGCCAGATCTGGGATAAACATCCCCCAGCTCAGTTATTTATCAGGTCATATCTGGGATCAACATCTCCCAGGCCAGTTATGTATCAGGCCATATCTGGGATGCACGTCCCCCAGCTCAGTTATGTATCAGGCCATATCTGGCATCAATGTCCCCAAGCTCAGTCATGTATCAGGCTATATCTTGAGCAACAGCTCTCAGCTCATTTATGTATCAGGCCATATCTGGGATGAACATCTCCAAGCTCATTTATGTATCAGGCCATATCTGGGATCAACATTCCCCAGCTCAGTTATGTATCAGGCTATATCTGGGATCAATATACCACAGCTCAGTTATGTATCAGACCATATCTGGGATCAACATCCCCCAGCTCATTTATGTATCAGGCCATAGCTGAGATCAACATCCCCCAGCTCATTTATGTATCAGGCCATATCTGAGAACACCATTTCACAGCTCAGTTATGTATCAGGCCATATCTGGGATCAACATCTCCCAGCACAGTTATGTGTCAGGCCATATTTGGGGCGAGTGTCCCCCAGCTCAGGTATGTATCAGGCTATATCTTAATCAACATCTCCCAGCTTAGTTATGTATCAGGCCATATCTTGATCAACATCCCCCAGCTCATTTATGTATCAGGCCATATCTTGATTAACATTTCCCAGCTCATTTATGTATCAGACCATATCTGGGATTAACATCCCCCATCTCAGTTATGCATCAGGCTCTATCTGGGAGCAACATCTCCCAGCTCAATTTTGTATAAGGCCATATCTGGGATCAACATCTCCCAGCTCAGTTATGTATCAGGCCTTATTAGGGATAAACATCTCCCTGCTCAGTTATATGTATCGGGCCATATCTGGGATCAACATCACTCAGCTTGGGTATATATCAGGCCATATCTTGATCAACATCTATCAGGTCAGTTATGTATCAGGCCATATCTTTATCAACATCTCCCAGCTCAGTTATGTATCGGGCCATATCTGGGATCAACATCTCCCAGCTCAGTTATGTATCAGGCTATATCTGGGATCAACATCTTCCAGCTCAGTTATGTATCAGGCCATATCTGGGATCAACATCACCCAACTCATTTATGTATCAGGCCTAATCTGGGATCAATATACCCCAGCTCATTTATGTATCAGGCCATATCTGGGATCAACATCCCACAGCTCATTTATGTATCAGGCCATATCTGGGATTAACATCCGCAAGCTCAGTTATGTATCAGATCATATCTTGGATCAGTATACCCCAGCTCATTTATATGTATCAGGCCATATATGGGATCATCATCCCCCAGCTCAGTTATGCATCAGGCCATATCTGGGATTAACATCCGCCAGCTCAGTTATGTATCAGATCATATCTTGGATCAGTATACCCCAGCTCGTTTATATGTATCAGGCCATATATGGGATCATCATCCCCCAGCTCAGTTATGCATCAGGCCTTATCTGGGGTTAACATCCCCCAGCTCAGTTATGTATCAGGCCATATCTGGGATCAACATCCCCCAGCTCAGTTATGTATCAGGCCAGATCTGGGATCAACATCTCCCAGCTCAGTTATGTATCAGGCCATATCTGGGATCAACATCTCCCAGCTCAGTTATGTATCGGGCCATATCTGGGATCAACATCTCCCAGCTCAGTTACGTATCGGGCCATATCTGGGATCAACATCCCCCAGCTCAGTTATGTATCAGGCCGGGTACACGTCTAAATTTCAAAATACTGAAATACCGAATTTCAGTATTCCGAAATTAGAAACCCGAACGCTCACAAACCCGACAGTTCAGAATCGCGATATCACAATCCCGAACACAAACAGTAACAGCCAATATGGATATAGGCTTCGTCTATCATGCAGAAGTTGTACGTTGTGCCGACAATATCATGGCGTCCAGCACCATAACTCCACCAGGGAATGTGGGTGGAATATATACCAGGGTGGGGTCACAGAAAGGAAAGGATGTCCTCATTATAGAAGGGTACGTTTACCATCTCGAAAAGAAAGCACCGCAGAGAAATTATTGGTGCTGCAAGTGGAAGAGAGATATGAAGTGCAAGGGGAGGGTAATAACTACCCCCGTTGCAGCTGGGGAAGAACTGCTAAGGAGCGCGGTACACATGCATGCAGGGGACCCAACCGAGGCCGAGAGGTATTGTATGTGTGCAGGTCTGAAGGAGAGAGCGCGTATGTCACGGGATGCACCATGTTTAGTTGTTGAGGATGTGCTAGCAAGCACATCACTAGATGTCGTACCTCATCTACCTAATAGAAGGGCTTTGCTGCAACAGGTGGGGAGGGTAAGGCGGAAGGGCAGCAGACATATCCAGAATAGACATGTCACATTACAAGACGTGAATGTTGGGGACTATGCACTGAAAGCGGGCAGCTTTATATATAAGCGTAGCAGTGACCGTACTGGGGAACATGTTGTGTTGGTGTTCACAACAGTCAATAATTTGCATGATCTTAGTACTGCAACTATTTGGTTGATGGACGGGACATTTTTCTACAAGGGGAGATATGCAGGCAGTTGTATAGCATTCATGGTTTGATATGCTGTGGCGGGTACAGTAAGTCCGTACCGCTACTGTACTGTCTCATGACTAAGAAGTCGTTGCGGGCGTACAATGCCATGTGGGATGCTATTTTCCAGTTATTAGAGCAGTGTGACTTACAAATTGATCTCAGGTATGTACTGTGTGACTTTGAGATAGCCGCCAAACGGAGTATAGCGATGAATTTCAATGGGGTGAAATCGAAGGGGTGCCTTTTCCATTTTAGCTATAATATATGGCGGAAAGTCCAGCAGCTGGGACTTACTACGCTGTATAACACCAACCTGCATTTCCAGCTGAGTGTGAAGTGTTTGATAGCCCTGGCATTCCTACCAGAGGATGATGTGGTAAGGGCGTTTAGTGAACTTAAAGGCAGGTTCCCAACAGAGGACCAGGACCTTGTAAAATACTTTGGGGACTGCTATGTGTTGGGGAGGAAAAGAAGATTTACCACGAGGTCTGCCTGTGTCGCTAGGTTTCCACCTTTATTCCCAATTAGCTTTTGGAATGTGTTTGACCTGAATACCATGTGTCTGCCACGTACGCAAAACTCTGTAGAAGCGTGGCACCGGAGATTGAAGTGTTTGTTGGGGGCAAAGGCAACAGATTTAGGACTGCTTATGCATACATTGGCCAGAGAACAGGATAGGGTGGATGAACTTAGAAGCCGGCTAAGTGCTGGTAGTCCGCCTACACCTAAACGGCGTAGGGTTATGGTACGCCAGCAACAATTCAAACACATCCTGGCCAATCGTGAGTCATACACTACAGAGGAATTCCTGCTTGCAATAGGACGTTTACTTCAGTTATGAGCTGGGCATGTGTACTACTTATGGGGATTTGTGTTATGTATACTGTGAGGTGGTGTGTACATGGGTTCAAAGGGAATATATGCTTTATGGGGTGTTTTGCACATGGTGGAGGATGTTAACTACGGGAAATGGACGCCAGGGTTTGTTTTTCGGTATTATGGTACTTCGAGATTGTAGCATGCGCGATTGTGAACTGTCGGGTTTGTGAGCGTTCGGGTTTCTAATTTCGGAATACTGAGATTCGGTATTTCAGTATTTCGAAATTTAGAAGTGAAACCATCAGGCCATATCTGGGATCAACATCCCCCAGCTCAGTTATGTATCAGGCCATATATGATATCAACATCCCGCAGCTCAATTTTATATATATATATATATATATATATATATATATATATATATATATATATATATATCAGGCCATATCTGGGATCAACATCCCCCAGCTCAGTTATATATCAGGCCATATCTGGGATCAACATCCCCCATCTCAGTTATATATCAGGCCATATTTGGGATCAACATCCCCCATCTCAGTTATATATCAGGCCATATTTGGGATCAACATCAGCAAGCTCAGTTATATATCAGGCCATATCTGGTAATTTGGGGTGAGTCTTTGTTGCTCTTTCAAGTGCAGTACCTGTGATGTTGTAAGGGAATTCTTTGGCAACACTGCACGTTTCCTTCTTTCTGTACATTTCATTTACACATACACCATTACTGTGTATTTGACTGACAGCATGTGTCAAATTGTATAAGTAGGAAGTGAGCACATAAAGGATTTACTTTCTGAATTGTATGTGATGATGGCTGTTGGTTTGATACTCCCATTGGTTGTATAGTGTAGCATAATCGTTACTTGTTACTTTTGGGTGGGTGTTATAGTGCCTGTAATGTTATCATTGAAAAGGTACATATGAACAGCATTTTTACACTAGACCTCTTCTTCTCTCCTCTATCCTATTTGTCAGTATTTTTTGTATTACATTCTACTTATTTCACTTATTTTGGTTTTCTCGATTTCAAATTTATATAATATTGTTACTATTCATTTTCAAAGAGCATCAAGTCTTGAGATTCAAAGATGGCTGCCATTCTGTAAACACTACTGATCTGCATCTCTGCATATAACCTGTGGAAATCTACACCCTGAGATGGTATCAAGAACTTTTAAACAGTAAATCTTGGTTAAAATAACTTCAGCTGCATTCATCTAGTATCCAGGAGGTGAACAAACTAAGAGAAAATATACTATTCAACAGGATTATTACAGAGTATCTGTCTCTGAAGAGATTCTCAAACAAAGGAACTGTCTATTCAGAAGAATCTGAGTTTTACTGCTGACATAAATGTCGAGGGAAGATAAAAATATGGACACAACTACTACAAAAACGAAACTTTCAGAACTGCAATCACCTGAAAAGGATGTTACTTCGAAAAGGCAAAAAATTATTAAACAACAGGAACAATCAAAAACAGGGACTAAAACTAAGCCTGAATCAATGCTGAACATGGAGGATATCAGAGTTGCTCTGTTACCCATTCAGGAAGCTTTAAAAGAATTAACTGTACAAATACAAACTCTTGGAATATCCTGTACTCAAATTCTTGAGAGAATGGATAAAAGTGAAGCAAGGATAGCAGACAATGAAGATAAACTAAATTTGTTAGCAAAAAAATCAGATGCACATGAGCTTGAGATTCGAACTATGCAAGCCAAAATAACTGATTTAGAGGCAAGGTCTAGAAGGAACAATGTAATTGTCAGAGGAATACCGGAGTCTGTACAATATAATGACTTAATTACATCCATTTTGCAAATATTTACAAGTATTCTTGCAGATCCAGATGTGTCAAAACAAATAATCATAGAAAGAGCCCACAGAGCTCTAAGGGAATCACAGGCTTCTAGCAGTCCAAGACCTGTATATGTTAAAATTTTAAATTATCAAGATGTTAGCAAGATTCTCTCAAATATCAAAAAAAATGGAGGGTATGTTATTTGGAACAATAATAGAATTTCTGTGACTCAGGACTTACCTCTCCAGATCAGGCAAGCTAGACAAATGCTTTCCCCTTATTGTAAGCTTCTTATTGAAAAGCATATAAAGTTTCAGATGAAGTATCCGAATACTTTAATATTCACAGTCGAAGGGTCCAAATATTCGGTTTCGTCAAAAAACGAAGCAAAAGCTACCTTTTTGAGACTTTTTAAAGTTTTGCCTGCGTCTGAGACTTGATCTGGCTCTCCGTAGCGACTGGCATGGTATACGAAGCTGGGTATAGCTGCTACTGTGGATCGTGGTCCTGGTAATCATTTGTTTCCTTCATGTGCTGTGCTGGGCCCCTTTCTGGTGAGATAAGAGGTCGTTTTTTTTAAATCCTAGACTTCCGAGGCTGTTTCCGAAGATTTATTGTCTTCACGAAGTCGGCTCTTCTGCGTAGTGACAGGAAATGATTCTGTAGCTTCTAAAGAGGCTTTATTCACTGTGGCACGTCCGGGAGTGCGTCGCTGATAAGGATCCCCCTTCACGATCGTTTAGACTGTTCTGCAGGCTTGGGAAGCCGAAGAGGATTATGCTGGACTGATTTAAGTAAATGTAACACGGTAGAAAGCTGTAAATAGTTTTTTAAGCACATATGTCCAGGATACTGCATGCTTACTTCTCCGAAGGGTAAATAGGCTTCATTTGTAGATCGGAGCATAGTTGATGTTCTTGAAACCAGTATTGCTTTAGGTACCCGAGATTTATGTGTTCAGTACCTCCAATGTCTTCGGAATCGTCACCATTTGTGGTTTGTATGAAGTTACAGCTAGTGACAGCATGTTTAATAAGGATTTGAACTTGTTTTTGTTACTCCTTTTGCTCTTATTGGTATTGCTGGGGTTGTCTGGATGCTTTCTTTTATGTTGCTCTGGTTTCTGTTTGCGTGTTCTGGCATTTTGTGGCTTTGGCCTCTTGGTGCATAGGGTACTGTAGTTGGTGGATACATCAGGTTCAGTTATCTGGCTACTTTTCTGTTTTTTCTTGGAAGTGCTGTGTCGGGTTTTCTTACATCTATGTTTTTGAACTGTGGGTTTAGGGGGACCTCAGATGATATAAATTTCGTCTCTACTGCTAATGCTTTGTGGTTTAGGCTTCCGGTGTTTCTCAATCACTTCTGTGGCACGGTGATTGTACGGTCTCCAGTGCAATAGTCTTGTCTCATTGTCAAGAAAGGAATGTGTCATAATAATGCTGAATAAGGAATGGTTAGTCAGGAAGCATTTAGGGCAGGATTCTCTCTTAACATATTAAACGTTTGTATGTTGGGGCATAACACTGAAAAATGCTGATGGTATTAGCTTAAATATGTGAAAATGTATACCTAAAAGTCAGGATTGTTTCGATGCTTATAGGACTATATTTTTACAATAATGCAGGTTTTGAAATGTAAATAACCTTCTCTAAAAACTGAACTTTCAGTTTATTGTATAAGCAAGGGGTTTTTTGTTTTTTTTAATACAGGTAATTTGAATTGCTCACTTGAAGTTTAGTTAGAAATAAGGAATGTTAACTATTTTTACATAATAGATGTATATGTAATGTTTTGATTTGATGTTTCTAAACAGTAATAACTTTTTATTAGGATGAGACAATTATTACTTATATGATGTTTCTAGTTAGATAATTAATGATTTACTCACAAGTAACTGATATAAGAGATGTGGATCAATAGTGGTGTTTAATAGGGAATGTTTAGATTAGGCTTTGTAGAATTAGAGTTAGGTGTTATAGGTTTTGATTACACTATATGTTTCATTTATTTTTACCTGAAATTTATATCAAGGATTATGTTGCTAGTTAATGTAATTGTTTACTCTATGCAAAACCTATACATATCCTGGTCCAAGGGTAGAGTGGGTAGGCACTGGTATGGGACGGGATATCAAGAATGCTTCCAAATCATTTATATTGTCAAAAACTCTCTGGGTACACTTGATCTTTTCCGCTTAAAGATTTCAAAAAAAAAAAAAAAAAAAAAAAATGAATAACAGAGTAAAATGTGGGAAATAGACTCATGGAATATAAAAGGGCTCCAGAACTTAAAGAAGAGGAAACTATTTCTTCATTTACTTTTGCAGTCTGGGGCGTGTTTTACACTACTTCAAGAAACACATCTAACTAATGATCAATGGGCAGAGATCAAAAAAAGGAAATGGATTAGAGAGGTTATAGCTTCAGAAGGTAAGACCAATAGTGCAGGGGTAGCCATAGTTATTAAAAATCAATATCAAGGTAAGATTCTGGACTCTAAAATAGATAAGGAAGGAAGATGGTGTTTTGTTACTCTCTCTTCTAAGATACATGATAAACCTATATTACTTTGTAATGTATATGTACCATGTAGTAATCAACAATGTTTTATAGCATCATTATATCCGTTGTTAAACCAATATAATAATTATTATATAATAATAGGGGGAGATTGGAACTCTTATCAAAATCCAAAACTGGATAGGTCTTGTTCACAAAGGTCATTTAATAGGCAAGCGGTGGTTGCATTAAATGACTTGAAAGAAGATTTCCAACTATATGACCCTTTTAAATATACGAATAATCCTTCCAATACAAACAATTTTACTTTTTATTCACCGTGTCACAAAATGTGGTGAGATTAGATTTTTTGATTTCACAAACAATGATTAATTTTGAACCATTAGTTTTCATACATCTTGTGATTTTGTCGGATCATTCAAAATTTCATTACACTTTTCTAAAGACTCTAGGCATAATTTCTCTCATAGGGGCTATAATTGGTCTTTAAACCCAAATCTATTAAATAAGGAAGAAATAATACAGGAAATCACAGATGTTCTTAATAGTTTATTAGTTAAGTTGGAGAATTCTCAACATTCTCCTGATATAGAATGGGCAACAGCTAAGACGCAAATAAGGGGGATCTTCTTGCAAAAAGCTTCATATTATAAAAAAAAGTATACTAAAGAGATACAGGATTTGGAGGTTAAAATAAATTCACTTGATCAACAGTTGATTCTGAATTACAACACTCAAACAGAGGAGGAATTATTCAAATGCCAAAAAGGTCTTTTCTTAACTCAAAATAATAGGATGACGTTTTATGAGCATAAAATGTTAGTGAGGTATGCTAGTCATATTCAAACACCATCAAGGGCATTAGCTAGAATTATTAATCATTCAAAGTCAGCTTCTGTAATTTCGGAAATACAGCTTGGTAGCACAATATATTCTAAAACCGCAGATATTATAAATGTTTTTGAAAGAATATACTCGGATATTTACGCGGATCAAAAGGATCTATCTTTAAATGGATCTACTGAGGAATTTTTCCAGAAAATTAATTTTCCAAAAATAGATGACATTTCCCAAGAAGACCTAATTAAACCTATATCGAGGAAGAAATAACTGATAGAATCAAAATTTCAAGTCATATAAGGCACGGGGCCTGATGGCCTGACTGCTGAATTTTATAAAACTTTTTATGATATTCTGGGTAAAATACTATTGATTGTATTTAATTATATAATTAATAATAAAATTAATGATATCCATTTTAACGCATCAAAAACTATCCTTATACCTAAAATGAATACTGATACTCAAAATCCGGATAATTATAGACCAATCTCACTTTTAAATGTTGATATGAAAATTCTGACTTCTATCTTGGCTAATAGATTGAAAAGAATTATGAATCAAATAATTTCTAGCGAACAAGCTGGTTTTGTAACTGCCAGACAAACAAGTGATAATACATTAACATTACATTCATTAATTTCTTATGCTAGGCAAAAGAATTTAAATATTTATGCACTCATAATTGATGCGCAAAAGGCTTTTGATAGGGTTGATGTAGGATTCTTGTTTGACACTTTGCCACAGTTTAACATACCCAAGGAATTTATATCATGGTTACAAATTTTATATACTAATCCTTACACTACGTTGTATAGTAACAAAAGTTTCTCTAAAAGAATACAACTTAAAAATGGAACACGACAGGGCTGTCCCTTGTCTCCCTTGTTGTTTAATATATATTTAGAACCTTTATTTTTATATATTAAACAGAATGTATATCATAATCCACCCATATTATATGGAACAAAAATATCCATGGCGTTTGCTGATGACCTTAATATTTATTGCACAACGCCAATATCAGATACTGAAAAATTACTGAAAGCGGTGGAGAACTTTGCGGTAATATCTAATTACAAAATTAACCTTAAAAAAACAAGTATATTTCCCTTAAGGACTCCGAAACCCTTTTCACTTCTTTCATTGGTGGGACAGGTTAAATCTGAAGAGAAAATTAAATACTTGGGTATTACCTTTTCTACAGATGATAAGGAGTTTTATAACACTAACATTAAATTAGTCTGGGATCACATAATATTAGACTTTAAAAGATGGAAAAATCTAAAGTTACCGGTATTAGCAAAAGTTGCAATTATTAAAATGAATGTTTTACCCAGATTATTATATATATTTAGATCTGCTCAAGTATCCATTTCAAAAGGGTTTTTTAAACAAATTCATAGGGAATCCGCTAAATTTATTTGGGATCCAAAAAAGACCAGAATATCATATGACAAATTAATGACCCCAAAAAATAAAGAGGGACTAGATCTACCAAATTTCGAAATATACTATTTAATAATAAATTCAAACAGAATCTTGAGAATTGCTAACTATGATATATCTAGCAATAAATGGACACCAATGTGGGTAATTGTGAACTATAAACATATCTCGAATTTGAATATTAACCCCAAAGCAGTACCTTTTTTAAAAAAGGAAATGATTAAATCGTATGATATAATGGAGCATATTAAATTACACATAATCTCAGTACAGAGTTTGTTCGGATCTCTAAATCTTATCCAGCATATGATGGTGTTCCAGCCTTTTCATAGAAATCCTAACTTGAAAATTAATAATAAACTAATAAATCTTAAAACTTTTCCTCTTATGATGAATCTTACCTTACTTGATATTTATCCTTACTTAAAAGAATCCATTAATACAATAAGACAAGAAATGAATCTGCCCAAGTCATATTCAACTATTTTGAGACAGATTAAGGAACTAGCTATAAGTTATTTTGATGACTTTAAAATTAAAGATGAGGAAATAACAAAATGTTTTAACTT
The DNA here is from genome assembly GCF_019279795.1 of Protopterus annectens. Lineage (NCBI taxonomy): Eukaryota > Metazoa > Chordata > Ceratodontiformes > Protopteridae > Protopterus > Protopterus annectens. The sequence goes on from NC_056726.1 coordinate 1,081,674,619, forward strand.
ATGGCAATCTCTTCAACAAGATGTCAAATATATAACAGCCACTAATAAATTAATAAAGGATTTCAAATTTCAGAATTCAGTACTTATTTCAAAATATTGGAGGGAGAAACTACCACTTACAGAGGATAAGCAGTTCATCAAGGCAATTAATCTAACAACGAAATCAATATCTTTCCAAAAATTAATGTATACTCAACTTATGATTTTTGGAAATGCCTACTATACTGCCTCAGATTGCACAAGTTTAATTCTAAAACTCTCCAATCTGTCCATATTGTACAGATCAAACAGCAGATCTTCTTCATATGTTCTGGAGCTGTAAATGTATCTATAAACTCTGGAATTCGTTAAAACTGCAACTCCAAAAGATGGGATATCAAAGTTCAACACTTTCATGGGAATTCACGATATTACATATCCCTCCAAAACAACTTCCTAGGTCCCAAATCATTATATTTATTAATATTTACTTACTAATGAAACTTTATATAGCTACAAACTGGTTAAACCCATCTCAAATTTCATGGAACAATTTTAGGACTTTAGCAATAAGACATATATTAGCTCACAAATTACTTTTGAAGGACCATAATAAAAATATTAATAACCCAAAGATATGGGAACACATTTTTAATGTCATACTGGCATAATATATGAAGATCGAGTGTATTCTGAGACATATATACTCATTACGGGAAAAGATGTTAATAAGTAAAGATTGAGATAACTGACTTATGTTAAATTCTTTTATTATATATTTCTGTATAACTTGATGTTATATTTGGAGGCATTCATGTAAATATTGTATATATGTTTTTTTGGGATTGAACTAGATAGAATAGTTAGAAAGTATTAATAATTTTTTTTTTTTGTTTGTTTTGTTTAAGTTTGTATGGAAAATACTAAAACAATAAAGATTTATTATGGAAAAAAAAAAAAGAGCATCAAGTCTTATTGCACAACGAATGCAAAAACTGATGGTCTGTCTGTGACCACTATCTTTGTAAATCCCAGTAAATGTTAGACAAGAGTCTTTCTGCTCCATTTTTATATGCGTGTGCATGAATGCTTTTTCCTCCTGTTATTTACTTCCTATCTCTTCCTACATTGTTTCAATTCCTCGTTATGGTGTCTATGTCTTCAGTTCGTTCATAAGGTTATTTTTTTAACTTTGAGTGCTTTTTACAGTAGTATATTTGGTGTTATGCATAGGTTTTAGTTTTTAGTACTTTTATTACTGTAATGTGTGCTTAAACAGTGTCAACATTCCTTATTTCTGTGTTGCTTTCTTTATAATTTTTAATTCAGGCTTAGTAATATATTTGGGGGGGGGGGGTTCCAGTGTTCCGTTTTGTATTTTCATTTTTATTTATTTCTTTTTTACCAGTTTTCTTAGCTAAATAACTTTTCAAGATGGTATCAGTTTATTAGATTTTGAACTTTGTGACCAAAGATGAGGTCTAAGTAGCCTGTCGTACATTGCACCATATTTCTCCAAAATATAAAAGACTGTTGCCACACAGGTGGCTGGCTATCTTATTGGTTCCCTTTCCTTAGTCAGTTTATAAATACAACCTGTACTGAATATATACAGTGTGTACTATATCCAAATTTAAAATATCAGACCAGTTACCCCTTGAACTACCTGGCCCTTCAAACTTACTGACTTAACAAAACCATTACAAATAGTGCTATTACGTGGGCATCATGAGTTTGTAAGGATCAAGAGTCCTTACTTCACCCACTGCCCCTCAAGTTTAAATATACTAAATCTAAGACCACATAATTGTGGGGAAAATGAATAAATCCCATACCCCAGTGTTTCACAATTTCAACAAAACAGAGTACATGCATCCCTTTGCAGTATAAAGTACAGTTGTGTAATAAAGTTACCAAAACAACAGATATTCAGATACATCACTGTTGCAGTAGCCTAAGCTGTAGGGTTATATCCCACCAGGGTTATGACTAGCAGACCAGTCTTCCAAGTCATACGGCTTCTACCCTTTGCCCTAATTGGTGGTCTTCTTAAAAGAGTTCTGGAGAAAAGTGGTGGTTTTGGTGCCCAACCCTTTAGAAGTTTCATGTCTTAGAAAAAGGGGGGCTATAGCTCTAAGAATAAGGGATATGCTAGGAAAACATGAAAAAACACACCCATGTTAACACCTCATAAAAAGGGAGGGGTGGGTAGAGAGAGAGGGAAGGAGATGCTACTGCAACAGTGATCTAACAAAGTTGTATGGGTAAATTACCAAAGCTTAGCTAGAGAGGTAGGTAGGAGAGTGTTGATCCAGAGGCTACTGGAGAATGGTTATAGTCAAACATGTTACGGACCTGGAGAAGGAATTCAGTTTGTAATGTTTTGTTGAGGTATATAGAGTGGGCCTGATCTAAGCTCCAGTGAAATGTGAAATAGAACATGAGAAATGCTTAGGGGACCATAAGAGTCAGTAAACCTCCTGACAGTAAATTCACTATAAATAAGCACAGAATACAGTGACAACCCCAAAAACCAAACTTTCATGCCCCTATAAAAATATATACACTAAAAAGAAAGTTATAATCAATTTCTATAACTTGTACAGTTTTTTCATACATGCATTTTTCAAGAAAAAAATGTCCACAGACCAAAACATTTTGTTGCATTCTGTAAAATTACAATTTTCCAGCCTAAATTATCTTTTTTTCCTCAAGAAAAACGATAAACTGCTTTTTTTTCAAAAATAAATAAAAAATAAAGAAAGTAAAAAAAAAAAGTGGAAGGTTTTCCTTACGATCGTAATTTATCTTGCCAGCCTTGAAGCAGTGTTATCTAATTAGTGATCTGAAGAAGGCAAGTAGAGACATGCACTTCAGTGGCAGGAAAACACTGAGAGACCTGCTGCCCAAACTATTTTCTTGTCTGCAGGTCTCAGTAAGCCAAGCAGTAGTTAAGACATGTGGAAGGAGCTCAGCAGCTATGAAGACCAGTTTGCTAGTCATACACCTGGTGGGATATAACCTGTACAGCTTAGGATACAGCATTAATGATCTAATGATACACATCAATAAGCACATTGATTTAATGCAATCTGATGAAAGGAATTTGTAAAAAAATGTGATTCTTGCTTTATATTTTCCTACCATTACATGAAAATCGTGTACAGTTCTTACAATGTTCTGTTTCTGAAATAATGATTTAAGGCAAAGATGTGCAAGTGGTTATGGCTATGCATCTTGTCATAACACACCATTTTAGTTCTGAATTAAAATCTTTGTTCAAGTTATTATGAAATTGAAGTATTTTCTCCCACACTTGTCCAAAAAGAAAATTGGCTTCATCCCAGTAGGACTTACCTGGATAACAAAATACATAAGTAAATAAATGTGTGTGTGTGTGTGTGTGTGTGTGTGTGTGTGTGTGTGTGTGTGTGTGTGTGTGTGTGTGTGTGTGTGTGTGTGTGTGTAGTCAATAAGGCTAAGGGAGTGTGCATGGTACAGATATTGCCACACACCCACAGGTGCGATAAGGCATTATCCCCAAGGGACACAGCCCTACAATCTCTCTGGGTTTGTGGTAATATATGTACCATGCACACCTCCAATGCCTTATTGTACTTGTAAAATTGGCATCTGTATTTATTTTTCTGTTTGAATTCTATATGTAGACTATGCATGAAAATTCTATGTTTTGTAATGTATTTTCATGTAAAATAATACCTCTGCCTATTTTAAATTGATTGCTGCACAGGATTATAACTTTTTAAAACTGTGGAATTTTGGTATGGAGGTTTTAGAGTACTTATTTAAGGGAACCTTTGGTCAAACTGTGATGTGCTTTTGTATAGTCCAGTTTATAAACAGATGTTAACACACAACACTTTAGAACCTTAGTTGAGTTCTGGCAGATAATTTGCTTGCTGCATCCAAAAATATATTCACATGGGTAATAGTTTTGGTGACAACTTCCAAGAATGGAAAAACACATAGATGGAAACAATAATGCTTCACATCCTAATATTGCTTACAGCAGTTTATCTGATTTTATACCTGTTATCTTAATGTAATTGGGTTTCTATGATACATTTTAAAATATAAAAAAAGAAACAGAAAAAGTATTTGTATTCACACAGTGTTTTATTTTTAGATGCGAATGCATCTCACAAGTCCCCAGCCGCCTCCAGGAATAAACTGTTGAGACCATTTATACTCTATCAATACTCACTCTCATGATGGACAACCCTTTTGGAGAGTGACAAATCAAATCAGTCCAAGAGTCAATCTATGGTTACCCATCCAGTGATCCAGACTTAGTTTGAAGGATGCTATAATGTTATCTTATTATTAGTAATATGATGTGTTAAGATAGAGGGAGGGGTCCCAAATGTTGGGGAACCCAGGGCATAGATCACCTCACAAGTACCTATAATAAACTTAATAATGCAATAAGTAGTTCAAGTCTTTCCTAGTAGCGCGGACTTTAGGCTAACCATATTTTTGGTTGTGACCCTAAGGTCCTTTCCAGTTGCTGACTATATCTAGTAAGGTACATCCTGAAAGAGTTGTTTTACTCAGTAATTGGTCTAATTAGGGATACATATAGATGGATGATTATTTCTTTTGACCTACTCTGTCTTTACATGCAAGTTGTGCTAACAATTATTTTCTGACTACTTTTGTTACATGGCGGTTAAAAAAAAGACATTATCAACCCAGGTTCCAAGATACCAAGCCTTGTTATTCTGGAGTGACTATACTACACAATGAGGGAGAGACTTGTTTACTCAATGTAACAATATGACACATCTTCACATTTAAATTTTAGCTCCTTTTCCATGCACCACTTGCTTATAATGGTTAGTTCCTGCTATAAAATAAAATAAAATGTGCACCAGAAGACGTCATGACAATAATACAGAGTTTGCAATCACCTGCAGATGTAGGTACTCAAAGGTCCCAATTCGCATCCTGGACGATCGAGAAGCAGATGGCAAAAAGGATGGGTGTCAGTACTGAGCTTTGGGGCACACCACCATTAGTTATATTCACAGTTTCTGAGACAGCATCTTGCGTTTATCCACTTGGCTATCTGCCTGACTACATTTAGATCTACTTTTAATGCATTTAACTTGTTTATGATGACAGGATGTGTCATATTCTTGAATCCTTTAACCGGATCCAAATAATCTGTGTGAGCAGAGAGATTATGGTCTATAGCCAGTGAGACCTTTGCAAAAATGTTAAGTAGCCAATGTTTTCCTTTGACAAAGCCACAATTAATCTATGTTTAGTCTGATAAAGTTTTTGTATCACTTTGAGAGGTCAGAAGTTATATATTCTGTGGTTTTGCAAATCAGCCTAATCAAGCTGATCAGCCAACATTTTTCTGTCCCCATGGTAGGCCTGTACTTATGTAGGGGTGTAACAAAGCAGTTAGATATACTTCAGGGACAAATCCTGTAGCTAAGCTCAGGGTAAACAATTTCAGCTATGTTAGGAACCTGGGTGGAAACTCCCAGATATGCTCAGAATTAGTCCAAAATGATACAAAAATCACTGAACCCACAGACATTGCCAACATACTGGCAGACAGGTTCAGTGCAAACTTCACCCCCCTCTCCCCCCCTAAAGGAGAGATAACTATCCCAGCCGAATGTATCCTCCCGGACATCTCAAATGCGCAGGTGAAAGCTGCTCTCTCTAAAGCTAAAAACACAGCATCAATGGGACCGGATGGTGTCCCCGGCTGTGTGCTACACGAGCTAAATGAGGAATTAAACCCGCACATAAGGCAGCTGTTTAATCTCAGCCTTACCACAGGATACGTGCCCAAGGAGTGGCGTACGGCAACTGTTGTCCCACTCCACAAAGGCGGCGCCTCTATGGACCCTGGTAATTACCGCCCCATAAGCTTAACAAGTCTAGTCTGCAAAGCTATGGAGAGGATCATAATGGAGCTCATAAACAAAGATATAGGGGACTTGCAGACATCAGACCCGACCCAGTTTGGCTTTGTCAAGGGAAGATCATGCCTTTTGAACTTGGTCGACTTCTTCGAAACAGTCACCAAGGCCATTGATGAGGGAAAGGCAGTCCATACAGCCTACCTTGACCTTGCAAAGGCTTTCGACACAATACCCCACTCGGGTATTGTAGAAAAACTTACCAGCTTAAATGTAAACCCATATGTCACAAGATGGGTTGCAAACTGGCTTAAGGACAGAACCCACAGGGTTAGAGTTGCTGGCGCTGTGTCAGACTCCAAGCTGGTCACAAGTGGTGTCCCACAGGGCTCGGTCCTTGGCTCCCTATTGTTTGGCATCTACTTCTCAGAAGTACAGGCCAACATGGGAGGACTTTGGCTGACAAAGTTTGCAGATGACTGCAAACTGGGCCATAGTGGAAAGTGCAACGGACACGGATATCCTTCAGAAGGGACTCACGGAAACAGATAGCTGGTGCCAGAGCCATGGCCTGAAGTTAAACGCCAAAAAATGTATAGTCATACCCTTCGGGAAAAACAAGGTAACCCCAAGCTACCATATAGGTGGCAATCCACTAAGCACAGAAGAGGTTATCAGGGACCTGGGGACCCAGGTTGACAGTGGCCTTTCTTTTGACACTCACATTGCTAAAGTGGTTAGAAAGACCTTCTACATTGCCCACCTGATCATGAAGGGATTCACATCCAGATCTAGTGAGGTCATTGTTCCCTGTACTCTTCACTTATCAGACCAATGATCGAGTACAATGCCCCATTCGGGATGTATCTCACCGAAATCTGCAGCAATTGGAGAGACCCCAAAAGTTCCTCACCAAAAGGATAAAGGACTCCAAAATCTGTCATATGCTGCCAGATTGAAGAAACTCCAGCTCTATTCAGTCGCATACCGTCTGCTCAGAGGTGACATGTGCCTGACATACAAGGCCATGTCCAACCCAGAATTAATGGACATGCTCCACCTCAAAAATCCAAATCCACCAAAACCACTAGAGCAAGTGACTTAAACCTTAGCACGGATATAAATAGGACGTGCTGGAGGGATAGATTTATCACTCAGAGACTCCCTATGCTGTGGAATAAAATCCCGGTCCATGTGAGGCAGAGCACCTCGCTGACTCTGTTCAAGAGAAATCTAGACCTGTGGATGGGAGATCGTAGGTTTACCCCGGGAATCATCTCTGTGTCACTGCTGGACAGAGGCACAACAAACTAATGGGCACAGTATTTTTTCATATAAGGGGTGGCGTAAGCCACAAAAATTTGGGCTAGGCTTATAAATGCCTTAGGGCAGATAGCCTAGTATAAACCTATGAACCTATGAACCTATAAAAAGGGGTTCTATGTTTGGTGCTATTTATTAGGCATTTAGATAAGTTATCAGGCCCCATGGAAGTAGTATTTGTGGTTTAAGAGAGCACCTTCATTATGTGTTCCTTTATATCAGAATTTTAAACAATGAGCAAAAAGGTCACACAGGAAAACTAATTGGTTAACAAACAAAAAAAATAGACTTTCCACTGTGTGATGCCTTAAACCTCTTGTAACATAGGCATCATGAGATATATGCAATTTACCATTTAATTATATCAGGTGTTTCAGCTAAATGTCAATTCTGAATGTCCATGACTTTTTCTTTTACTTTTAAGTCTATTTATGGATAATTTCAGGGTAATAAAGCCAAACCCCTCTAGCTGTGGACATGAATATTTCTATCTTCTTATGGCATCATCATCATAGTATCATCAGCATAGCATAAGAGGAATGTCTGGCTTTTGGAAACACAGGGACATCGTACACAACTGATAGTCATAAACATTAGGGTGTCTATAAAATATCCCAACTAACAAACTACAACAATGAGTAAAAAGGTCACGCAGGAAAACCAACTGGTTAAAAAACACAAAAAGAAAACTCTCTTATGCTGTGCTGAATATCAGCTGGTTAGGACAAGCCTGTGTTTCCAAAAGTCAAATGTTCCTTTTATGCTGTGCTGATGATGTCATAAGAAGGCAGAAACATGCATGTCCACAGCTACATGGTTTGGCTTTATTGGCCTGAAACTGCCCATAAATAGACTTAAAAGTAAAAGAAAAAGTGATTGACGTTCAGAATTGCCATTTAGCTGAAACACTTCATATCCTTAAAGGGGTAATTTGCATATATCCCATGTTGCCTCTGTTACAAGAGGTTTAAGTTATCACACAATGGAAAGTCTAGCTTTGCCGAGATTTTTCTTTTTGTGTTTTTTAACCAACTAGTTTTCCTGTGTGACCTTTTTACTTATTGTTTTAGTTTGTTAGTTGGGATATTTTGTAGATACTCTAATGATTATGGATATCAGTTGGGTACGACAACCCTGTGTTTCCAAAAGTCAGGCATTTCTCTTGTGCTGTGCTGATACTGCCATAAGAAGGCACAAACTTGTATAGCCAGAGGGTTTGGCTTTATTAGCCTGGAATTATCTATAAATAGACTTAAAAGTAAAAGAAAAGTCATGGGCATTCAGAATTACCATTTAGCTTAAACACCTGATATCCTTAAAGGGTAATTTGAATATATCCCATGTTGCCTCTGTTACAAGAGATTTAAGGTATCAAAATTTGGGAAATTAAGATAGTAGTTTTGGGGGCAGAGTTTGCACTATTTTTATTTAGCAATTGTTTACCGGGAAAGTCCACCTTGGAACAAAGCCAATTTTCAGTGGAGACCTGGGGAGAAACTCTCCAGATGCATGTTTTTGTAATGTGGGAGGAAACCAGAGCACCCAGGGGAAACCCACACAAACAGAGGGAGAGCATGCAGACTCCACACAGAAGGCACTCCAGCCAAGAATCAAACCAGAGCACCTTTTGCTGTGAGACAACAATGCTACCACTGCACCACTGCACTAAATCTGTGCACTAGTATGTTTGCTGTGCTTAATGGGTCCTTTTGGATAAGTTCAGAAAATTGTTAGGTTCATTTGGTAATATAACTAAAGGAATAATAATTATCCTTGATTTTGGAAGGATGACAGATATCAGAGGAGCGCACTGATCAATAATGCCCAATTTCAGCCTCTGCCTGGGTGAAATACAAAACATTTCACAAATAAAAAAGTACAGAAATGCAAACAATAACAGTAGCTCAAACTAATTACATAGAAAAATTTGCATGTTCACAGGAATGTATAGGCACAGTGCAATGTATAATCAAGCAAAGTGTAATATACAATACATACATTAGTGTCTAAAGTGGGCCACTCTTCAGTGAATCTTGAATGAGAAGAGACTTTGAAAGGAGAAAATAGAGTTGGGATCTGAAAGTAGGTTAGATATTTGTTTTATTGGAAGTCATTTGACTTTTTCTAGGGTGACACAGTGATGGTCACAGAAAGGTGAGTTTGTAATGAATCGGCAGATGCTGCTTGAGATAGTCAGGAGTGTGGCGATGTTTTATTTGGAGACAGAAGCTCTCTAATTATGTGTCTCAGGCCTAGAACTGAATAGCATACTACCGTCTGCAAGGATAATGCCATGTTACC
>NC_056726.1:1081686624-1081694124 GCF_019279795.1 Protopterus annectens
GGAAGTTTAGTTACCAATCAAGCCATAGTCCTAGTTATTTGAAAGTGGGGGTTGCCTCTATGGCATGCATGTGTAAATCAAGGATACTTAGAGAATCAGGTGCTTGGTGAATTTTCTGTGGAGTTTCAAAAAAATAGTTTTAGTCTTTATGGGCTTGGGAAATAACTTATGGTTTATGAGCCATCTGGGGAACTCATACAAGTCTGACTATAGTTGGCACTGACTGTTGGTGCGAGTGACCTGATCAGGAAATTACTATATTCATAGGATCATAGGTTCATAGGTAGGTTCATAGGTAGGTAATAGGCTATCGGCTCTAGGGCCTATACAAGCCTAGCCAAAAAGGTACCCTGGCTTTCACCACCCAAGAAAATTATTTTCCTGTGCCCCTGTCGAGCAGAGCCGCAAAGGTGATCCCCGGGGTGAATTTCCTATTTCCCATCCAATCATCAAGATTTTTCTTGAAGAGTGCTAATGAGGAGCTTTGTTTGATATAGATAGGTAGTTTGTTCAAGAGCATGAAAAGTCTCTGGGACAGGAATCTATCCCTCCAGCTTGTTCTGTTTATTGTGGTGACAAGGTTTAAATCCCTAGAGCATGTAGCTTGGGTGGATAGGGATTTCTTTAAGTGGAGCATGTCCAACAACTCTGGGTATGACATAGCTTAGTATGTTAGGCAGAGATCGCCTCTGAGTAGGCGATATGCGACGTAGTAAAGCTGGAGTTTTTTGAGATGGTCTGCGTAGGGCATCTGTTTGAGGTCAGTAATCCTCTTTGTGAGGTATTTCTGCAGCCTTTCCGGTTGTTGTAGATGTCTTGTGAGATACATACCAAAATGGGCATTGTATTCTATAATGGGTTTAATGAGTGATGAGTAGAGGGGAACAATGACCTCTTTTTTCCTGGATGAGAAACCTTTTGTGATGAGGTGTGCCATGTAGTAGGATTTCCTGACTACTGTGGTGATTTGATTATCAAAGGAGAGACTACTGTCCTCCTGTGTCCCAAGGTCTCTTATCACACTTTTGGGTTAAGTAGCTGTGGTAGTTCATGGTTACAGAGTTTTTACCAAAGGGTATGACAATGTACTTTTTGGCATTGAGTTGAGGCCATGGCTTTGACACCAGGCATCTTTCTCAGCAAGGCCCTTTTGTAGGATGTCCACATCTTTAGGAGTTTCAATTATGGCTCCTAGTTTGCAGTCATCTGCAAACTTCATTAGCCAAAGACCTTCTGTGTTAGCCTGTACTTCAGAAAAGTAGATACCAAACAGGAGAGGATCCAGGACTGAACCCTGTGGTACTCCACTTTTCCTAGTCTGAAGTTGTATTTGGAGTCTGCTACTTTTACAGTCTGGGTTCTGTCAGTGAGCCAGTTGACAACCCATCTTGTGACATAGGGATTTATACCTAGTTTAGTAAGTTTATCTATAATTCCAGAGTGGGGAATGGTGTCAAAAGCCTTGGCGAGATCTAGATAAGTTGTGTGAACCACCTTACCCTCATCTGCGGCTTTGGTGACTGCTTCAAAGAAGTCAATCAGGTTTAGGAGACATGATCTGCCTTTTACAAACACGAACTGGGTGGGGTCCAGAGTTTGAAGATTACCAATGTCTTTGTTTATAAGTTCGATGATGATACATTCCATGGCCTTGCAGACCAGGCTCATTAGGCTAATGAGGCAGTAGTTCCCAGGGTCCCTGGTGGCTCCCCCTTTGTGGAGTGGGATAACCGTTCCTGTGCGCCATTCAGTGGGCACAAAGCCTGAGGTGAGGCTATGATTGAACATGGTGCTTACATGGGGTGCCAGTTCATTCTGTAGTTCATGTAGATCGCAGCCTGGGATGTCGTCAGGTCCCATGGATGCTGTGTTGTTGGCTTTGTAGAGTGTGTTTTTTACCTGTGCAGCCGTGATTACAGGAACTTTGCATTCTTCCAGTATGAAGATGGGAACTTTAGGGGGTTGGGGGGGTAAAGTTAGCACTGACCCTGTCTGCCAAGATGTTGGCAATATCAGTTGGTTCTGTATATTTAGTGCCGTTGTGCGGTAACTCAGAGCAGATCTGAGTGTTGCCATTGAAATTCTTGACATAGCTAAAGAATGCTTTGTGGTTGACTTTAGAATCAGTGGTGATTTTGTTTTCATAACTAGTTTTGGAGGATTTTATGAGGGATCTCAGCTTCTTACTGAGGCTAACCAGGGAGTTCTTCCAGTCACAGGATTTTACTCTTTTTTGCAACAGTTTCTTTCTTCTGTTGTAGAGTTTCTTTATGGCAGGGGACAACCACATTGGCTTCCTTTGTTTTGGAGGTTAGCATCTCGGTTCTGTTAGGGATAGCATGAGGCAATATGGTGGTCAAAAGTCAGTTTGCTACCAACCTGGGTGCCCAAGTCCCTCACAACTGATTGGGTGCTTAGGACCTTGTTATTAATGTGATAATTTGTGGGGACATCACTCTCAGCAAATGGGATGGTGATGTATGTTTGCCATTCAGTTTGAGGCCATCTTTCTATCACCAGTTATTTGTTTGGGTGAGACACCCTTGGAGGATGTCCACATCACTAGGGGAATTGATGACAGCACCTTGGCCAGCCATAGCCACTGTTTTTTGCCTGCACCTCAGAAAAGTATATACCAAACAATAGAGCCCCCAAGACCGATTACTGGAGTGCACCACTCTTTAGGGGCCTACTGCTTGAGGTGGCTTCCCCTATTTTGACTAGGTGGGTTCTGTCAGTGAGCCAGTTTGCTACCCATCTGGTAACATATGTATTAATGCCTGTTTGAGGGAGTTTATCTATTATACCCGAGTGGGGAATAGTATTGAAGACTTTGGCTAGGTCAAGGTAGGTGGCGTGCACCATCTTCCCCTCGTCCCATGGCCTTGGTGACTATCTCAAAGAAGTTGAACAAATTTAACAGGCATGACTTCCCCTTGACAAAAACAAACTGTTTGGGATCGAGCGTTTGGAGATTGCCAATGTCCTTGTTAATGAGGTCCATGATGATCCATTCCATGGCCATGAAGATCAGGATAGTTAGGCTGATGGGTCTATAATTTTCTGGATTGGTGGATGCTTCATCTTTGTGCAAAGGTATGACAGTGACTGTCTTCCATTCAGCTGTGATGAAGTCAGTACTCAGGCTTCAGTCAAATATGGTGCATAATGGTGCTGCAAGTTCCTGCCTGAGTTCATGTAGGATGCAGCCTGGGACGTTATCAGGTTCCATGGAGGCTGTATTTTTTGCCTTTAGCAGGGCAGTGATGACTTGCTCCTTAGAGACAAGGGGAGGGGGGAAGGTGCTGGGGATGTCGTTATTTACTGATGGGGAGGTTGGCTATACAGTATCTACGACGTTTGTGTATGTGATGCCCTTGACCACTAGTTCTGAGCAGATCTGAGGGCTTCCTTTGAGATTGCAGACATATGTGAAGAAGGCCTTATGAATGTCTTTAGTAGATGTGGCCAGTTTGGATTCAAAGTTTGCTTTGGAGGATTTCACTAGTGCTCTTATTTGCTTGCTTAGGCTAAGAAGAGATTGCATCCAATTAGGCACCTGCTTCTTTTTGGTCTTAAACAGCAATTTATATCCTTTTATTATAGAGTTTATTTATTACAGATGTCCACCAAGCAGGTTTACTCTTCCTTGTGGAGGATGATTTTGTCCTGTCTGGTATTCCTGATTCCATGCAGCTATATAAATGCTGATATAGTACTTTGATGTAGGTTTGGACATATGTGCCAGTTCCTATGGAGTGGGAGGGGGCTGTGAAGCTGTATATACCTTTCCTCAGGAGGTTGTAATCAGCTTTGGAAAAGTTATTTTGTTTGACCCTAGCTGGGGGGGGGGGGGTCAGGGGAGATGGAGACTTCAAAAGTGGCTGCTTTGTGGTTGAATCTTACCAGGGAGAATAACACTGTAAGGATGCTACAGTGGTAACTTATGTTGGTCAATACCAAGTCCTCTTGTGGGGGTGTTGACCAGCTGGTTGAAGGCATTTGCATTGATGAAATCAAGGAATCTCTGGGTATTTGTGTTTTGGCATGAGTAGTTCTTCCAGTCTATGGTTGGGTAGATAAAGTCACCCAGGATCAGGGTAAAGGATTAAATCTTGATAGATTTGAAGGGGTCCAGATCAGTGAAGTGGGTATCTTGAGTCAAATTTGGGGACCTGTAACTAACTATGATTTGAGTAAAGTCCAAAGCAACCAAATCTATGATTTGAGTAGGGGTCTTGTCAATGGTTAACTTCACCTGGAGAGTTTCCTGTGGATCATACTGTTTGACTAGCCTGAAGGCATGTTTGTCTTTAATATATATTGCAAACTCCACCTCCTTTTGCTTTGCTGCCCACGGCTTGGGGTCTGAATGTATGATAGGATGAGTAAACTGGTATGGCTTGGGTACTGTCCGCAGCTTTGAACCAGGTTTCTGTGACTGCACAAATGTCAGCATCTTCCAGGGTTAAGAATGCTTGCAATGAGTGCAGTATTATGTTTAGACTCCTAGCTTTTATCAGCATGACCTTAAATTTGTGTTTTGATGGAATTTTCATGTTGGTAGTTTTGATCTCATGGCATTACCTAAAAAATGCACTATGGGGGAGGCAAGAGCCTTGAACACAAGCCTGAAGCCCAAGGGAGACAGATGCAGGACATCTCTGGCAAAGTATTGTGGTCTGTTGATCATGTCTTCCCAAGCTGTCAAGTATTGGATCCCCTTGGAATGACACCAACAACTAAGCCAATTGTTAAAGTCAATCATTTTCTGTTTGTATTGAGCATCATTCCGGGTGATGTTAAAATGCTGTTTAAGGCTAGGAATATACCTGCCTGGAACACATATTCGGTGAGCTCAATCATGTCTGTCTTCATATAGTCCAAGTAGGTACATCTCAAGTCATTCACGCCAACATGCCAACAAGTACTAAGACAGAGTCACAATAGTACCTGTTGAGAGACTTGAGTGCATGGGTGATATGGTGGATTTTAGCACCTGACAAACAACTAACGATGATTTTCCCCTTATCCAGCCTGGTGAGAGGCACATCTGTATATCAAACAATGGAGTTAGGTTTATGTTTAGGCCTTAGTGGCTGTGAGACACAGGTGTGTGGACTGTACATGGTGTGTGGTATGGTGGGCTCTGAAGCTTGTATCCATTTTTGCCTCTGATGTCTCCTTTGTTTGGGCTTTTCTTTGTTGAGAACCTCTGCATATGTGGGTGTGTGTAGGTGTGGGTGGTGTTTGAGGTGTGATGTTTCTGCTGACTACCTTCTCAGTGCCAGATATACTGGCTTGTAAGGGAGAGAGCATAGACTCTAGGTTCTTAACGTAATTGCATCTCTCACAAATTGTGTTCCCAGGTACTAGTAGTACAGGGTTGTCCGTGTACATGAGGCAGTTGCTACACTATCTCAGGATGCACATATCAACCAAACTGGCAGGAGAAACTGTAGTAAATTGTCCATCCATAGTTGTCAGAATCTGAGGGAGAGAGGCCAGAGAGAGCACTAAGGAGGTAAAAGGTAGAAGGTCTAACAACAGAATTACTAGGCGATCACAAAAGTGCTAAGGGAAATTCTGTAGCTGGAATATCTCACAGTGGGTTAAACAGTGCAGCTGTGGTGTATGATGTGCAAGCAAGCCCAAACCAGCTCAAACACAAGGTTTAAATACCACAAAAAAAGAAGGTTCTAGTAACACAGAAATCCAGCCAATCCTACTAGCTCCTGCTTTCTTTACAAGCCTGTGCCAGATAAGGTCCAGGCAGCCCTGCTACTCTCACTATCAGAGGTGATAGGCCACTACCAACACAATATGGTTGCCAGAAACACAGAAGGCAAAGACAAGATGTCTGCCAGAAACACAGAAGGTAAAAACAAACAGCTCTGTATGCAGCAAACCTTGTATCCAGACCATGCTACTCAATTTAAGGGTAAGAACACAGTAAAACTCACAAAACGAACAGGTTAGCCACTTACAGACAAAAACAGAACTTACAGTAAGAAAAAATACAGTTAAACAGTAATGAAATGAAGTAAAATCCAGTTAAACAGTAATGAACTGCAGTAAATAGCAATGAAATACAGTTAAACAGTAATGAAATGCAATTAATCAGTAAATTGCTTTAAACAGTGCAAATGTGATAAAGTAGCTCACAATCACAACAGAAAAAGAGCTCAAATAAATCAGCAATTCAGTAGAATACTGACATCAATTTAATCAGGCTACCTGACAAGCAGTGTCAAATGTGGCAAACTAAATGCAGTTGAAAACATATGCACAAACAGCAAAATGAAGTAGGAAGAGGCACAATATATTTTTAAGTAGAAAGTGAAGAGATAGAAGACAACTCAAGGTTAAGAAGCTAAAGGGCTGGGCCTTCACAACTGATGTCACTGTACTCAGTAAAATGAGCCGATGCAATGGGTAGCCCTTCACAGCTGATGACACTGTACTCAGTAGAATGAGCCGATGCAATGTCTGGGCCTTCACAACTGACGACACTGTACTCGGTAGAATGAGCCAATGCAATGGGTGGGCCTTCACAGCTGATGACACTGTACTCAGTAGAATGAGCTGATGCAATGGGACTGGGATGAGTGTCCAGTATCAAATTTATTGTAAAGGCAGGCAACTCAAGACCCACCAAGCTTAAGACCGCAACAACAGTTGGGTGGGTGAGTGGGGAAACAAGATCACAACAGAGGTAAGGATTCAGCTCATTAAGCCAAATAAAGTTGCATAGTTTAAACAGATATGCAGCAAATATTGTTTTAGTTAATAAGAAGCACAGAAAACAGTTGAAAATAAGTACTTATCCTTTGTAGTCACACAATTATCGCAATTAAACATGTGATGTGTAAACATTCAAGAAAGTGGCCATAACTGTTCAGTACAGATATTGGTGGTAATAATGAAATCAGTAAGAGTGGACTTTTGTGGCTGAAATGGTCTTTGCCTTTAATGGTTCTCATATTTTGTTTTATTGCTTACTGGAAATATGTTCAAACTATAAATTTAAAATACAGTCTAACAAACGTTGTTGTATTCAACAAGAAATATAATTCAAAAACAATCAGGAAAGTGAATCAAAACATCATGCATTTATGCCTGCTCATAAAAAATCTGTGAAGGACGCACATGGTTTGAAACCAGCCTGGGCCCGAAGGTATACTCAATCCGCTAATGGCCAGCTATATTTTCAACAAATGCATGTTTCAAGGGAAAATGCATTAATGCTTCCCCATGCAAAGTCTGCTTTTGAAGAAAGGCGCTTTTGTTTTGTTTAGCAAATAGCCATCCGTGTTTGTGCTATAACATTGGAAAAAAGTTTTAAATTAACTACAAATCTCTGTAATCATTGTAAAGCTAAAAAAAAATGGCATGCAGACTGACAGGTTTGGATAGTGTTTCTGTTAGCCAGGGAGAAACAGCCAAGTAATAGGTCAAAGAAGTGGCTGCGGACCCTGGTCCATTGTCTTGCCTAGAGCC
>NC_056726.1:1081696624-1081729124 GCF_019279795.1 Protopterus annectens
ATATAAGTAGTGGGGGTTGGGGTTCAGGGGGGGCTTGCCCCCCTGTTTGCAATCCCAAACAAAACTAAGACTCTCTGTACCAAAGGCAAGCGTCCAGTCTGGTGGACCCCAGCCATAAACAAGCTCTACAACAAAAGGAGGAAGCTACTACAAGATAGAGCAAAATCCTTGAAAGGTAAGACACCTTTGATCATTATAAGTAAAAAACTAAGAGCTCTCATAAAATCATCCAAGGCAAATTTTGAGAGAAAAATCGCCAAGGACTCTAAAGACAATCATAAGGCCTTCTTTAGCTATGTTAGAAACCTAGGAGGAAACTCCCAGATATGCTCAGAATTAGTTCAAAATGATGTGAAAATTACTGAACCTACACACATTGCTAACATACTGGCTGACAGGTTCAGTGCAAACTCCCCCCCCTCCCCCCCAAAAGGAGAGATATCTATTCCAGAGGATTGTAGCCCCCCAAACATCTCCAACGCCCAGGTGAGAACTGCCCTCACTAAGGCAAAAAACACAGCATCCATGGGACCGGATGGTGTCCCCGGCTGTGTGCTTCATGAACTCAACGAGGAATTAAACCCACAGTTAGGACAGCTGTTTAATCTTAGCCTCACCTCAGGATACGTACCCAAGGAGTGGCGCACGGCGACTGTGGTCCCACTTCATAAGGGCGGTGCCTCCACAGACCCTGGAAATTACCGCCCCATTAGCTTGACAAGCCTTACCTGCAAAGCCATGGAGAGGATCATAATGGAACTCATAAATAAAGACATAGGGAACTTGCAGACTTTGGATCCAACCCAGTTTGGCTTTGTCAAAGGCAGATCCTGCCTCTTAAACTTGGTTGACTTTTTCGAGACAGTCACCAAGGCCATTGATGAGGAAAGGCAGTCCATGCAGCCTACCTCGACCTGGCAAAGGCCTTGACACAATACCCCACTCAGGTATCATCGAAAAACTCATCAGCTTGAATGTAAACCCATACATCACAAGATGGGTTGCAAACTGGCTAAGCGACAGAACCCACAGGGTCAGAGTTGCTGGAGCCATGTCAGACTCAAAGCCTGTCACAAGTGGTGTCCCACAGGGCTCAGTCCTGGGTCCACTCTTGTTCGGCATCTACTTTTCTGAAGTACAAGCAAACACAGGAGGGTTATGGCTGACAAAGTTTGCAGATGACTGCAAACTGGGCCATAGTCGAAAACACATCTGACACAGATATCCTCCAGAAGGGCCTCACAGAAACGGATAACTGGTGCCAGAGCCATGGCCTGAAGTTAAACGCCAAAAATGCATAGTCATACCCTTCGGGAAAAACAAGGTTACCCCTAGCTACCATATAGGTGACAATCCACTGAGCACAGAAAAGTCATCAGGGATCTGGGGACCCAAGTTGACAGTAGTCTTTCGTTTGACACTCATGTTGCTAAAGTAGTTAGGAAAACCTTCTATATCGCCCACCTGATCATGAAGGGATTCACATCTAGATCAAGGGAGGTCATCGTCCCCTGTACTCATCACTCATTAGACCTATGATTGAGTACAATGCCCGTTCGGAATGTATCTGACCAGACACCTGATGCAGCTTGAAAGGCCCCAAAAGTTCCTCACCAAAAGGATAAAGGGTCTCAAAAATATGTCTTATGCTGCCCGACTGAAAGAACTCCAGCTTTATTCAGTCTCATACCGCTTGCTCAGAGGTGACCTGTGCCTGACATATAAGGCCATGTCAAACCCAGATTTGATGAATATGCTTCACCTCAAAAATCTAGATCCCTCAGAACCACAAGGGCGGAGACTTAAACCTTGACACGGTTATAAATAGAATGTGCTGGAGGGACAGATTCATCACCCAGAGACTCCCTATGCTGTGGAACAAAATCCCGGTACATGTGAGGCAGAGCACCTCGCTGGCCTTGTTCAAGAGGAATCTTGACCAATGGATGGGAGATCGCAGATATACCCCAGGGATTACTTCAGTGTCACTGCTTGACAGAGGCACAGAAAAATGATAGGCATAGTTTTTATTCAAACTAAAGGGGTGGCGAAAGCCACATAACTATGGGCTAGGCTTATAAATGCCCTTGGGCAGATAGCCTAGTATGAACCTATGAACCTATGTAGTGTAGGTCTGTTTGTGTTTGTGTGTGTTTTGTTTGTTGTAGTGTGGGTAGAACGATGTATGTGTTGTGTGGTGTATGGTGTGTATGTGTTTATAATTGTGTGTTTCGCAATTGTGTGCTGTCGGGATTATGGACGTTCTACATTATGATTTCGAAATACTAAAATTCAGTATTTCAGTATTTCGAAATTATAAAGTGAATCCATATATACATATGTACATATATGTCTGTAATTGCATTTCACAATTTTGGTAGATGTTATAGATATAATTGTGTACTTTTTAAACATATCACACACACACACACACACACACACACACACACACACATGCTGACATGCACACAAACACAAGCATGCACAAATATCCAGACGCGCACACAGACACCCAAACACACATTCATAGACCCACACATACACATACACACACACACTCACACACACACACACACACACAAGCACTTGCAGGCACAAACACACACATGCACACACACACACACACACACACACACACACACACACACACACACACACACACACACACACACACACACTAGAAAGACTGCCAGACATCAGCATGCTGAATTTGTTCAGCCTTAGCCTATCCAAACAGTCTGTGCATAATGCCTGAAGAAAAACTACTTTGAATTGTCCACTCATGGCAGGCTGCAGTATGGATCCCAGTAGTTATAGGTGCATTAACCTCACCAACATTATATTGAGAGGTATCAGACATATTATATAAGAACTCAGTCCTATACTCATGATAGGCCACAGTATGGATCCTGGTAGTTATAGGTCCATTAACCTCACCAGTATTATACGTAGGGCTACTGAACATATCATAGCAGATCTCAGTCCTGTACTGAGTTCTGCTATGACCAAATGAACAGACTGAAGGCCCAGTCACTGTATGCTGTATCCTATTAGGCTGCTGATAGGTGACTTTTGCCTTGCCTGTAGAGCAGTCTTGGTCCCTGCTCTAATGGATATGCTGCACATCCGCAAGTCAAATGGGACAAGATTCACTCACTCTAGGGATCTTAACCTAGCCTGCAACATTAACAGGACATACTGGAAAGACGGATATGTCCCCAGAGATTGCCACTTCTCTGGAACAAACTCCCAATTCACGTAAAACAGGGCTTTTTTATACCACTATTTAAGTGTAACTTAGACAACTGGATGGGAGACCAGAAATTTACCCTGGGAATGTCACCTATGTCCCTCTTTGATAAGGGGAGTTAGTGCTAATCATAAACTCACTCTGCAGATATAGACCATACAACTTGGTCAATAAGGGAACAAAGGTATAACATGGCTAGGCTTTTAAAGGCCTTAGGGCCAATAGCCTAATGACCTCCTATGAACCTATGAATCTATGAATGGTAGGCTGAAATATGGTTCCTGGTAGTTATAGGTCCATTAACCTCACCAGCATTATATGCAGATCTATTGAGCATATCATAGCAGAACTCATTCCTATACTTACGGTAGTCCGCAGTTTGGATCCTAGTAGTTATTAATCATTTAACCTCACAAACACAACATGCAGACCTATCAAGCATATCATAGCAGAACTCATTCCTATATTCATGGCAGGCCACATTATGGATCCTAGTAGTTATTGATCTATGAACTTCACCAGTGTTACATGCAGAACTATCAAACATATAGCAGAACTCATATAGCAGAACTCATTTATGCAGACATCAGCAGCTTAATTGATCTTGACACCCGTCTGTTTGGTTTTCTGAACTGTAGGCCATGTCTTCTGAATCTGTTAAGCTTTTTTATAAAGTTTACAGAGGCTTTGGATATTTTTCAGTCAATGCACACCACTTGACTTGGACGGTGCTTTTGGGGAGCACAGTGGTGCAGCAGTTAGCATTGTCTCCTCACAGAAAGAGTTTCTCCAGTTTGATTCCCAGCCTGGTTGCCTTCTGTGCAGAGTCTGCATGTCCTCCTTGTGTTCACTGGTTTTCTTCCAGGTGTTACGGTTTCCTCCCACATTCCAATAGCAGGTATCTGGATCACTTCTCTCTGGGAATTTGCTGAAAATGGGCCCTGTCCCAGTCAGACTTTCCTGTTAAACAAATGTCAAATAAAGGAAGAAAGAAAGACAGAAAGAACAAAATAAATTGACACAACACTTCCCCCAAAACTAGTATTATTACTAACATTATACATCCTACATAAGCATTTCACTTGCGACTCTTATTCAAAAACCCTTCCCAAATGACCTTACTACTTCTGTGCATACACTTCTGTTTCTTGTTTCCTACTTCCATGTCTCCGTCTAATTTTAACTGCATTTAAAATGATCTTTCTCCCTCCCATACTGTTTTGCGCTATATCCATTCATTATCACCACCCTCCATAATAGTACCTATCTATTCCACATTGTATCTTTTACTTTTCTCAAATAAACCCTCATTTATTCTTATTGTGACTACATCATTATACTCCAGCCTTTAATACCCCTCTATCCCTTACATTCCTGAGAAGATACCAGGACAACCTAACTCTCTTCCTTTACAGAAAATACTTATCTCCTTACCTATCATAGGTTCATAGGTTCATAGGATGATACTAGGCTATTGGCCCAGAGGCCCTTATAAGCCTAGCCAAGAATTTGTCCAATGTTACCTCAAAGTCAGCACCTGTTTCTCCTGTCCAGCAAGGACACAGGTAGGATCCCAGCTTTCAGAACCCACCATCACCCAATCTCCTGCTGCACTACAGCTTCCTGTTCCCTTCTTCATTGCTACTTCCCCACCACCTGACATCTATAAAATACAGATTCCTGTACTTATTTATGTTACTGTTCAGCTAATTTATTATTCTTATTTATATATATTTATTTCTATAAGTTTCACCCAACAAAGATGTGGTGTTTTGCTACTAATTAGTGAATAATAAGTGAAGGTAGTTTTAATTGCAACAAGACTTGTTACTTTGGTACAAAGAACATGAAGCTGGTTTTATACGCAACAGGGAAGTAATTTTAATCACAGCAATATTTTTTTACTAATGTTTGTTATTTAATTTACAAATAGTTCTTACTACTACTGCATGGAGTTTTATCTTAGCTTGAATAGCTCTAAAGGCTATTCTTTCATATTTTCTCTACTTAATTTGACCTTGAATAGTTGGACCCTGCCCACTATCTGATCATCTAAACTAACTGAACTGCGGAGTGCTCAGTTTACCTTCAAAATGTTGATGGTTGGAATGTCGAACTCGCTTCTGCGAACACCGAACTGCACCTTCTCAAAACCTCGAATGCCGAAGTTCCGAACTGCAAAATCTTGACCCCTTTTTGACCCATGTTAGCACTTGCTTGTAGGTGTGGCGCAGTCAGAAATGTTGAAGTTCTATTTTTTGGGGGGACATTTCGGCGGTACTGGTGTCATGGAAACATTTTGGTGGTGCCGCCATTTGACTGTGTACAGTTGACATTTTAAAGGTAAACCAGGTGCTCATGGAGTTTCATTTCTTAACTCTTTATCTTATCCTCTTTTCTTCTCTTCCTGCTGTGCCGTCTGTCATCCTACCATGACTCAATCATATATTGAACATCTCTCCAGTTCTGTCCCAACAACCTATCCATACTTCCTCTTTATACTCTCCAAACATTGTACCAGGCCTATTTAATATTCCCCTTCAGTTTTTTTCCAAATATAGAATAATTAACTACACTTCAACTCAAACTAAAACAAAATTAAGTACAAGAATCTCTCCAAAAACAAGTATGCATAATTCCCCAATATACTAAAATCCTTTCAGGAGGAGGTATAAACCCTAATTCTGCCCCCACCTGTCACAATGAACAGAAAGATAATTCTCTACCACACTCATCTCTAACCCAACAACAGCCAGTCCCAAGCCCCAGTGATATTTTCTGCTCTAGTAAATGTTAGAACCATAAGAAATAAAACTGCTGAACCACATGCCTTTAGTATCCAACATAAACCTGACTTTCTCTCTCTAACTGAAACTTGGCTTAAACCCAGCATAAACAACTCCAAAGTTATACCTCCTGGTTATAATATAACCTGTAATGACTGTATAAAGAGGAAGGGTGGTGGAATTGCTTCAGTATTTCCCAACACCTACCACATTTCCCTTTCAGTAAACCAACGCCAAAATTCAGTTCAGCAGACCTTTTTATTGCTTTGCTGAAAATAAATAATTATAAATAAATATGTGTTACTGTCCTTTATATCCCTGATGACAATGCAGCTATACTGGATGATATACTACATTGGACATTCATAACATTTCCACAGAAAAATTATTACTAGGTGATGGGAATGTCAATTGGTTGACATGAACTCTAGCTCCCCTACATCTGGCATGAACCTATATGGTTTCACACAACTAATCAGTAGCCCCACTTATTATAGTAAGACATCCAATTCTGTATTACGCTGCAGCCTAGTATCAGACCCTAGTAAATACACTAGCACAGGTAAAATGTCAGACTCTCTCAGTGATCATCTATACAATCAGACATCTCACACATCCAGGTAAACAACATATTTATAAAATAACATGCAACCTTTCC
Organism: Protopterus annectens; assembly: GCF_019279795.1. NCBI lineage: Eukaryota > Metazoa > Chordata > Ceratodontiformes > Protopteridae > Protopterus > Protopterus annectens. Next base: position 1,081,703,319 of record NC_056726.1, read on the forward strand.
AAGTTTAACCCATAAATGTTCATTACTACACTATCATCTATGAACTGGAACTTCCTAAAAATCCTCCCCTTAGATGATGTTGTAAATCAATTCAACTTCTCTAAATATCCTAAATAGCCTTGTACCTCCTAGCAGTAAGTGACTAAAAACAAATAATGCAATTTGACTGTCCAAAAAGAGCAGAATGCTAATGCAGGATAAAAAAATGCTTGGAAAGGACGGCAAAAATATAAAATACCTGACTATGTTGAAAACTTTAGAATGCTTTGCAATTGTACCAAAAAGCAAATAAATGAAAACAAAAAACTATACTATAAACATTTTTAGAATAATACTAAACACAACCCTAAAAAATGTTGGGCATCGATTAAAGAAATCTTACATCCTGACCAAAAATTCAACCCAAACACCTCTCCTGATAACTCACCACTTGAAACTGCAATACAGTTCAGCTCTTATTTTACTGATAGTACAGCATGTCTAACCAAGGATTCATCAACATCTAATCCCAACCCTACCCAACTGACACATATCACCACATTTACATTCATCTTCAAGCCTGTGCCCACATCCTATATAAAACTACTTTTAAACAAACTTAAACCGTGCAGTTCTTCAGTCCATGACCTTCCAAGCAAGTTCCTAAAAATAGTAGCCCGTAGCATTGCTTATCTAGTCTCAATCCTTATAAATAGGTCAATCCAGGAATCCCATGTTCCCTCTCTCTGGAAAAAAATCGCACATTATCCCTCTGCACAAAGGAGGAAATTCAACAGACATTAATAACTTTAGACAAATATCAGTGTTATCTCCCCTCACCAAAATACTTGAAGAATGTATTCAAAAACAATTGCTAGACTATCTCCTGCAGGAAGAACTCCTGTCCCTTACACAACATGGCTTCTGTCCTTCCCATAGTACTAGCACTGCCCTTCTAACTTATATAGATACTGTCAATAATGCTAGAGATAATGGCACACTGGTCTCTTCCTTAGTTCTAGACTTGTCTAGAGCCTTTGACACAGTTTGTTACAGCAAACTTCTACTTCAAATGTCCTTACTAGGTCTCTCTCAGGCTATCTGTCCAATAGGTATCAGTCATAAAATGGCACTCCATGCTTTCTCCTTACCTCCTACTCAGCATCAATGTACAGCAAAGCACTATCCTTGGTCCCCTCATCTTTAACATTTTCACCAACACCCTGTATACTTCCCCACAGCAGGCCACCCCCATACAATACACAGATGATTCCAGTCTCATTTGTACATCTGACAACATGGCACACCTCCAAAAATTACTTAGCAAGTTTTGACGGCCACTGAAACATGGCTTCATAACTCACAACGCATGCTCAACCCAAAATGACCAAACTACTACTCCCCCCCAAAAAAATCCCCCTCTCATGAAAAAACAAAATCTAAAGTCCTCTATGTTGATAACACAACCATTGAAGTAACTTCTCATACCAAATTATTACGGATTATAGTGGATGATAATCTTACATTTGACCTAACTATACAAATTGGATAAGAAAAACTCATCAAAAACTAGGGATACTTTACAGAGCCAAAAACATTCTCACCAGTGCAACAAAAATGACACTTACGTTATCCGCTCCCCACTCTTCTTTTTGGTGCTTAAATCCTTACTAACCTCCAGGCTTCACAAAAATGAAAACTTGGACAATGCTATAACAAAGTAGCTAAATTTGCAGCAAATACACCTTTCAGAACCCACTACTGTTTAGCACTAAAAAGCTTAACTTAGTTAGAACTGCCTCATCAACTAACATATACACAGCTTCTTACCACCTATAAAATTATCCAGCATCCATCTGCTTGTCCAGCACTAAAAAAGATTCTACACGACTATGTTCCCAGTCAGCCATTGATATCCAGTGACCAGAAGCCCCTGTCTGTCTGCAAACCTATCAGATCTGCTGGGCATTATTTGTACTTGTACAAGGGTTCTAAGGCCTATAACTCCCTACCTGTATCCATCAGGTCAATACCCTCCCATCTTTCAAAACCACTCTGAAAGAGTTCCTAGCTGAATCTGTTCTTATTCAAAACCAGGATAACCTATATCCCTAAATGTGAACAAGTACCGTTTCATTCCTTATTTCTCCTTACTCTCCCTTCTTCACTTACTTTCTTACTTCTATCAAATTATCTTTCATAACTTTCTCTCTAAATATACCATTAGCATGTTTTTTTTCCTCATTTCATATTGCATTTCCTGTTTGCATTAGACTAACTTACCTTTAATTTCTCTACAAACTGTCTAAAATTTTTATAAATATTAAATGATTGTTCATGTAACTTCTATCGATTCTTAACCAATGTTTCTATAGTATCACTAATTTGTTATAATTATTTAAACTGCAAACAGTTTCTTTTATTTATGAAAATATTAAAAATCATTCTTCATAAAACATTTTCTAATAATTTGGAGCTTTTCTCCCCAGGCCTCCATAAAAATGGGATTCTACCCAGTAGGACTTCCGATATTAACAAGTAAATATATAAATAAAATAAAAAAAAAAATTAGGTCTACTTAATGTCAACACCTACATTATCTTTTGGATTGCAAACTGAACTAATGTTGTGGAAGTTGCTCTTTCCCTCTCTGAATGTAAAACTGTAACTAATACGGCTCTGAGTGTAACATTATAACTTGTTGTAACTACTATGGTACAACAGGAATCAGTGCTCGATTATCCGAAGGTACAATTATAGCTAGTACAGTTCGACAGGAATCAGGGCTAGCCACTCTGAATGTAAAATTTAACTACTATGTTATGACAGGAATCAGTGCTGGATAATATGAATATAAAATTGTAAATAGTACAGTATTACAGGAATCAGGCTGGATACTCTGAATGTAAAATTGTAACTAGTACAGTATGACAGGAATCAGTGCTGGATAATCTGAATGTAACATTGTAACAAGTACAGTATGACAGGAAGGGTCTATATTAGATAATCAAACGTTTGGAAGTTCAACTCTCATATGGTCAACACCATATGATCGAACTTCTAAAAGTCCGAATATCTAATTTGTGTCTTTCGGCGTCTTTCGGCTTTTCCCGGATAGTGGTCACCACAGTGGAACTCCGGTCCGCTAATGATTGGCAGTAGAGTTTTATGTGCTGGCTGGCCGGGCCTAACGCACAACCTTCAATGAAGGAATGCCCGTTCACGCATGTCGCCACACAGAAGGCACTCTAACTGAGAATCGAACGGGCAATGTCTAACTGTGAGGCGACAACGCTACCGCAGCACCACCACCACAGTAAAAGTCTGAATATCTAATAAAAACAAAAAAAAAACCACACACACAAAACACCTACCTGTAGGTTTTAAGCAGGGGGCCAAGCTCTCCAGCACCCCCCACACACCCCCACTTCTTAAATATACCAAGTCCGAGATCGCACTACAGTGCAGAAAAGGGAAATATTCCCTTATGGAGATCTCCATTACAAAGTCTGAACATTCAAAAATCTGATCATATGGTGTCAACCATATGAGATTCAGAATTTTGAATGTTCTAACATTCAATATAGACCCTGACATGAATCAGTGCTGGATAATCTACAAGCAAAATTGTTACTAGTACAATATGACAGGAATCTGTGCAGGATAATGTGACCGTAAAATTATAACTAGTATGGTACAACAGGAATCAGTACTGGGTACTCTGAATGTAAAACTGCAGGCAGCTAGTGTAGTAAGAGAGGAATTGGTGTTTGGTACTCTGAGTGTAAAATTCTAACTAGTACAGTACAACAGGAATCAGTGTTACCCTGTCTGAATCTAAAATTGTGGCTAGAATGGTATGACATGAATCAGTGCTGGATACTCTGAATGTAAATTGTAACTAGTACGGGACAACAGGAATCAGTGCTGGATAATCTGAATGTAAACTTGTATACACCACGGTACGACAGGAATCACTGCAGAATACTCTGAATGTAAAATGGTAACTAGTATGGAACAACAGGAATCAGTGTTGGATACTCTGAAGGTAAAATTGTATGTAGTACGGTAAGACAGGAATGAGTGCCGGATACCTTGAATGTAAAACTGTAACTAGTACAGTATGACAGCAATCAGTGTTTGATAATCTGAAGGTAAAATTGTGTCTAATACAGCACAATAGGAATTAGCGCTGCATAATCTGAATGTAAAGTTGTAATGACTACGCTATGACAGGAATCAATGCTGGATAACCTGAATGTAAAATTGTAAATAGTACAGTATGACGGGAATCAGTGCTGGATAATCTGAATGTAAAATGTTAACTAGTACGGTATGATAGGACTTAGTGCTGGATACCCTGAATATAAAATTGTAACTAGTACAGTAAACAGGAATCAGTGTTACCCTCACTGAATGTAAAATTGTAGCTAGTACGGTACAACATGAAACAGTGCTGGATAATATGAATGTAAACTTGTAACTAGTGCAGTATCACAGGAATCAGTGCTTGATAATCTGAAGGTAAAACTATAACTAGTATGGTATGTCAGGAATCAGTGCAGGATACTCTGAATGTAAAATTGTAACAATCACTCTACAACAAGAATCAGTGTTACAATATCTGAATCTAAAATTGTAACCAGTACGGTACAACATGAATCATTGCGGAATAATCTGAATGTAAAATTGTAACTAGTACAGTATGACAGGAATCAGTGCTTGATACTCTGCATGTACAATTTTAACTAGTACAGTACAACAGGAATCATTGTTAACCACTCTGACTATAAAATTGTAGCTAGAATGGTATGACATGAATCAGTGCTGGATACTCTGAATGTAAATTGTAACTAGTACAGTATGACAGGAATCAGTGCTGGTTAATCTGAAGGTAAAACTGTAACTAGTACGGTACAACAGGAATCCATGTTACCCTCTCTGAATGTAAAATTGTAACTAGTACAGTATGACAGGAATCAGTGTTGGATAATTTGAATGTAAAATTGTAACTAGTACGGTATGGCAGGAATAAGTGTTGGATAATCTGAAGGTAAAATCCTCCAGCATCCTCCACATCATATCCTATCAGCATGCTCTTCAACAGGTCCATTTAAGAATCCTGCATACCTGATATCTTGAAAAAGGCATCTGTCCTTCCACTTCATAGAGGCAGCAATAACTCTGACATCTCACACTTCCATCCTATTGCCTTTCTCTCCCCCATCTCAAAATACTAGAGAAATGTATTCATACCCAGCTGCTCAGCCATCTGATAAAACACCAAATCCTCTCTGCCACCAAACATGGCTTCAGGCCTGGTCAACCACCAACACTGCCCTCATTTCCTTTTTGGATACAGTAAAAAGGGCTCGAGATGCTGGCCCCTTAGTCTCAGCACTCTTTCTTGATTTATCAAAGGCATTCAACACCATATCCCACTCCCTTCTGCTTATTAAACTCTCTAACCTCAACCTATCTTCCCCCACCCTACCACGGTTTACTAATTACCTCGGTAACAGGCAGCAATCTACTATATGGCAACAGTCCTCTTCCCCTTTCATAAATACTAATACTGCTGTCCCCCAAGGTTCAGTACTGGGTCCCCTCTTATGCAACATATTTGTTAATAACTTTCATACAACTCTTACCTATAGTACTGTTATTCAATATGCAGATGACTCCACTATCATCTGCTCTTCTAAATCTGCCACTGTACTACAGCATCTCACCCAAGAAGCATTTTCATGCACAGAAACCTGGATGTCCCAGAACCATCTCACCCCCAACCCCAATAAAACAAAACTTTTACCCCCACAAAATCAAACTCTGACAGATCACTATTCTCCATTGACTCCCAAACTAACGCTATCATTGAAATTGCCCCTACTTCCAAATTGCAAGGTGTCATCATTGATGACAGATTAACTTTCGATCCTCGCATATTCAGCAACATCAAAAACACCCATCAAAAACTAGGTGCCCTGTACAGGCACAACTATTTTCTCGGCCTTTCTGCTAAAAAAGCCCTGGCCTCAACCTTCCTGCTTCCTACTTTGCTATATGGCACTCTCATCCTCTCCAATCTGCAGTGCTCCTTGAGAACAAAGCTAGACTCTTGCTACAACAAAGTCGCCAAATGTGCTACTAATGCAAAATGTTCTACCCATCACTGTACCTCTCTGCATCAACTAAATTGTCTAGAATCCCCCCACTATCTCTCTTTTCTACAACTAACCACTGCCCACAAGCTAATCTACCACCCAGAAACCTGACCTTCCCTCTCCTCCAAACTGACTATGCACCATCCTATCCAACACCTCAGGTCTGAAAACAAAATGCTTCTGTCTATCAAGAAACCTAAGCTTTCAGCTGGCCAAATGTTGTATTCCTGCACTGTATCCAAATTATGGAATAATTTCCCCCCTCACTCAGAACTATCAGTAATCCTGCCTCCTTTAATAAATCCCTCAAACTCCATCTCTCCTCTCAATGGTTATCCTCCTGCACCCAAATAAATAACCCCAACAGCGAACTAATCTCCTCTGTGCCTCACCCTCACTGTTCTAACGCTCTTTTCTTTCCCTCCTTGGCCCTCTGTTGTCACACTATAATTAATCCCCCTCTGTTATGTTCCTCAAGATGCATATTATACTAATGTGTGGTTAGAATGTATACCACTTATTAAGTCTACTGCAGCCTTTTACACTAATGTGTGATTTGAAGGTACTCCAGTTACTAAGTCTATCTTACCATGACTGTAATACTACTGCTTGATGGTCTTTAAGTGCATTAATACTTTATATGTATGAATATTTTCAATTTATGTCATTTTGTGGAGCTTTTCTCACCGAGCCTCCACTGAAAATGGGTTCTTTCTAGGCCCAGTGGCCTTTCCCGGTTAACAAATGCACTTTTAAAAAGTTGTTTTTTGTTTAAATAAATTGTTTAACTGTTGTGGGCTACACACTAAAGTGTCATAGCCTTTTCTGATTGCTTGTAGTCGTTTAAAGCTGTGTTAAGTGTACTTTTTACTGTTTTTGCCTTATCTTTTAAAAAAAATAAATAAATATATTTCTTGTTTCCCACCTTTCTAAGCTAGTATAGTCCAGTTTTCAGGCTAGTGCTGAATTCAAGGCTGTGTTACAAGTTTCTGAGTTGCCCATACCTTACTGGGATAGAGGGAAGTTTCTCTGTTCACCTGTGAGAGAGGGGAACTTTGAGCAGCCATCTGTCCCTGGAGGAGTGGTTCCAGCCCAGAAGTTAGTAGTTTAAAAAACGCGTTTCACGGTTTTGTGCACCGGGCAGCACTGGTTAGCTAGGGTTAAATTATTCCCGGCTCCACTAATTCTCCTCTTCAGTTTTTCACTTGAAACTGGTCCAACTCTCAATCTAAGCACTCAAAAAGCATCCTACAGTCCAGCACTTGCTCAGACCTAATAGCAAGCACTAATATATCCCAACACTTGACTGCCCAGCAGGGCAAGGCTCTTTATCTACCCCTCACCAACCAAGCAACTAAGCAGCTCACCCTATTATTCAGGCATGACCAAAGGGCAACTTCATGGTGAATCTGGGTATCCTGAGGCAATGTTACAATTGCCTCATGTACACAGACAGCCCTCTCCTCCTACCACAAAACACTAATATATGTGAGAGATGCAATTATACAGCCAAACTGGAGGCTACGGTATCTCCACCTATCACTGGAACAAACAGTCTTAAGGAGAAGGTTAACACTTGCACCACACCTCCAGCCTCACACAGACCTACTAAACCAGCACTGGCAAAAGTACACATAAATACACAAAATCATACTCAGAGTCTCTAAATAAAAACCTACAAAAGCATCAGAGAGCTCCAAAGCAGACACCCACAAAACCTGCACCTCCCGTTACAAACCAGACAACACATAAAACACAAAATCAATGTGCCGCACAATCACAGCACTTAAGGCAAAATAACATACCTAACACACTAGTAATAGGTGACTCAATAGTCAGGCACACTGACGCCCCACTCACTAGGTTGGACAAGGAGAAGGTTACTGTTAGCTGCCTGTCGGGAGCCAAAATCAGCCACATAACACAGGCACTCAGGTCACTCCAGAACAAGTACAAATATGACTCTATCATTGTTCATGTTGGTGTGAATGACCTGAGCCATACCTCCCTGGACTATATGAAAGGAGACATGGAAGAGCTCTCTGATCATGTAGCCCAGGCGGGTATGACCCTGACCCGGAGTAGCATCCTGCCCTCACTAAGAATGATACCTCAGTATAAAGAAAAAATGATCAATTTCAACAATTGGCTAAGCTTCTGGTGTCATTCAAAGGGGATCCAGTGTCTGTCAGCCTGGGATGACATGCTCGACAAGCTGCATTGCTTCACAAGAGACGGCTTGCACCTGTCACCCCTTGGCTTTCGAATACTGGCCAAAGCTCTTGATGCCCCCATAGTGCTTTTTTAGGCAAGGCTCAAAATTCAAACCCACCTCCGTAAACAGCACAAGTAAAAAAATGAGGGTTATTTATATATATATAGGGAGGGTGGCCTAATGGTTAAGGTGTTCACCTTACAAACACAAGGTACAGGGTTTGAATCTCACAGGGGATAATTGGCTAGGCTTAAAATGGCTCACAAGGGCAGTTAGCCTAGTACTAACCTATGAACCTATGAAACTATGGACCTTATGCTAATCAACACCAGGAGTTTAAATCACAAAATGCATGTGCTCGAAGCACTCTTAAGTATGGAGAACTTTGACATCTGTGCAGTAACTGAAACCTGGTTCAAGGCACTAGAGAGCACTCCAGCACTACTGGGCTACAACTCATACCACACATTTTGGCCACAGAACACGGACCAAAACACAAAAGGGGGGGGTGTATACATATTCATCAAGGATACCCACACCTCCAGGTTAGTGGCACAGCATGATACCTCTGAGATCATCCAGGTGCAACTAACATCGGGCAAATCTGCAATGCAAATTGCAGCCTGCTACAGATCACCTTCCATGACCCAGGACCACCACTCCGCCTTTCTGGAGACACTGGAAAACATGAAGGTCCTACAGAACACCCTGATCTTGAGAGATTTCAATTACCCTACCATTAACTGGGAAAACTACTTTAGTACAAACTTCCAGGCTCAGCGCTTCCTGGAATTTATCAACTCAAATGCCCTGGATCAGCTGGTAAACTCCCATACCAGAGGCCACAACATAACATGGGCGACAGGTGCTCCATATCAACCCGTCGCTCAGACCATAAACTAATCACCCTGGATATCCACACCCCCAACCAAGGAAGCCACAGTGAAAAACTTTTCTAAAGCAAACTTCACCTTACTTAAGGCAGAGATGGTAAGTTTCACAGCCCCCATGCTAAAGGATAACACTGCCCAAGATGCAGAATCCTTTACAACTGCACTCTATGAGCACCTACAAGGATGCATGGATCGTGCCATCCCTAGTAAAACCAAGACTTACCCCTAAGAGAAGGAAACCAGTCTGGTGGACCCTGCCATAAACAGGTTATACAACAAAAGGAGGAAACTAGTTCAGAAAAAAAGCAAATCCCAAGAAGGAAAGACATCCCTGATCAGTATCAGTAAGAAACTAAGGTCCTTCATAAAATCATCCAAGGCTAACTTCAAAAGAAAAATAGCTAAGGATTCGAAAGATAACCACAAAGCCTTCTTTAGCTATGACAAGAATCTATATGGCAACTTGTAGATATGCTCTGAGCTAGTGCAAAATAGCACAAAATGTACTGAACCTACTGATATTGCCAACATCCTGGCAGATAGATACAGTGCAAACTTCACCTCGCTCTCACCTTCAAAAGGGCCTACAACAATACCGGAAAAGTGTAGTGTCCTGGAAATTACAGAAGCACAGGTGAAAACTGCCTTTTCAAAAGCCCAAAACACAGCATCAATGAGGCCAGATGGTGTCCCAGGCTGTGTCTTGCACGAACTACAGAATGAACTAACCCCCCACCTAAACACGCTGCTCAGCCTCAGCCTCTCCACAGGCTATGTGCCCATAGAATGGCGCACAGCAATGGTTATTCCGCTCTATAAAGGAGGGGCCACAACTGACCCTGGTAACTATCACCCTATAAGCCTGACTAGCCTGGTCTGCAAGGCTATGGAGCGCATCATCATGGAACTCATTAACAAAGACATTGGGAACCTCCAAACAATTGACCCAATCCAGTTCAGCTTTGTTAAGGGCAGATCATGCCTACTAAACCTGGATGACTTCTTTGAGACAGTTACCAAGGCCATAGACAAGGGAAAGGTGGTTCACACAGCCTACTTTGATCTCACCATGGTGTTCGACACCATTCCTCACTCGGGTATTATAGAAAAACTTACCAGCCTGAACATAAACCCCTACATCACAAGATGGGTTGCCAACTGGCTTACAGACAGAACTCACATGGTAAGAATAGTGGGCTCCAGGTCTGACCCTAAACCAGTCACAAGTGGTGTCCCACAAGGCTCGGTTCTGGGACCCCTACTGTTCAGCATATATTTCTCAGAAGTACAGGCAATCACAGGAGGACTATGGCTAACCAAGTTCGCCGATGACTGCAAACTGGGAGCCATAACTGACTCTCCAGCTGACACGGACATCCTCCAAAAAGGCCTTACTGAGACAGACACCTGGTGTCAAAGTCATGGCCTCAAGCTAAATGCCAAAAAATGCATAGTCATCCCGTTTGGGAAAAACAAAACACCCACGAATTACCACATAGGCGGCAGCCCCCTTAATACAGAAGAGGTAATAAGAGATCTGGGGACCCAGGTAGATAGTAATCTCTCCTTTGACAATCATATTGCCAAAGTAGTTAGGAAATCCTTCTATGTGGCCCATCTAATTACTAAGGGGTTCGCATCTAGAAATAAAGAGGTTATAGTGCCTCTCTACTCATCACTCATCAGACCCATCATAGAGTACAATGCCCCCTTTGGGATGTACCCCACAAGACACTTCCAACAGCTTGAAAGACCACAAAAGCACCTCACCAAGAGGATTACTGGCCTCAAACATATGTCCTGTGCAGCCTGACTGAAAAAACTCTGGCTGTACTCAGTGGCATATTGCGTACTCAGGGGTGATCTCTGCCTGACTTACAAAGCCATGTCCAACTCAGAATTGATGGACATGCTCCACCTAAAGAAATCCAAGTCACTGCGAGCCACATGCTCTAGTGAGCTAAACCTCACTACAACAATAAATATAACATGCTGGAGGGATAGATTCTTGTCACAGAGACTCCACATGCTTTGGAACAAAATTCCTAACTACATTAGGCAGAGCCCCTGACTAACACTCTTCAAGAGAAGCCTTGACGAGTGGATGGGTAACAGAAAATACACCTCTGGGATCACTTCATTGGCTCTGCTTGACAGAGGCTCAGTTAATTAATCAATGGGGCGGCGAAAGCTGACACACTCTGGCTAGGCTTATAAATGCCCTCAGGCAGATAGCCTAGTACCTACCTATGAACCCATAAGTAAATAAAATTGTATGTAGTACTGTAAGACAAGAATCAGTGCTGAATAATCTGAATGTAAAATTGTATCTAATACAGTATGATAGGAATTAGTGCTGGATAATCTGAATGTAATATTGTAACTAGTACTGTAGGACAGGAATCTGTGCTGGATAATCTGAATGTAAAGTTCTAACCAGTACACTATGACAGGAATCAATGCTGGATAATCTGAATGTAAAATTGCATCTAGTACAGTATGACAGGAATGAGTGCTGGATTCTCTGAATGTAAAATTTTAACTAGTACAGTATGACAGGAATCAGTGTTGGATAATCTGAAGATACAGTTGTATGCTGTATGGTAAAACAAGAATTGATGCTGGATAATTTGAATGTAAAACTGTATCTAGCACAGTATGATAGGAATTAGTGCTGTATAATTTGAATGTAATATTGTAACTAGTACTGTATGACAGGAATCGGCACTGGATAATCTGAATGTTAAGTTTTAACCTGTGCAGTGTGACAGTAATCAGTGCTGGATACTTTGAATGTAAAATTTTAACTAGTACAGTACAACAGGAATCAGTGTTACCCTCTCTGAATGTACAATTGTAACTAGTACAGTGTGACAGGAATCGGTGCAGGATACTTGGAATGTAAAATTGTACCTAGTATGGTACGACAGGAATCACTGCTGGATACTCTGAATGTAACATTTTAACTAGTACAGTACAACAGGATTCATTGCTTAATAATCTGAATGTAAAATTGTAACTAGTACAGAATGGAAGGAATCAGTGCTGGATACTCTGAATGTAAAATTGTAACTAGTACTGTATGACAGGAATTGGTGCAGGATACTCTGAATGTAAAATTGTAACTAGTACGGTATAACAGGAATCAGTGCTGGATAACCTGAATATAAAATTGTAACTAGTACAGGATGACAGGAATTGGTGCAGGATACTCTGAATGTAAAATTGTAACTAGTCTGGTTTAACAGGAATCAGTGCTGGATACTCAGTGTAAAATTGTAACTAGTACAGTATGACAGGAATCAGTGCTGGTTAATCTGAAGGTAAAATTGTAACTAGTACTGTATAACAGGAATCAGTGCTGGATAGCCTGAATATAAAATTGTAACTAGTACAGGATGACAGGAATTGGTGCAGGATACTCTGAATGTAAAATTGTAACTAGTACTGTAAACAGGAATCAGTGCTTGATACTCTGCGTGTACAATTTTAACTAATACAGTACAACAGGAATCATTGTTAACCACTCTGACTATAAAATTGTAGCTAGAATGGTATGACATGAATCAGTGCTGGATACTCTGAATGTAAATTATAACTAGTACAGTATGACAGGAATCAGTGCTGGTTAATCTGAAGGTAAAACTGTAACTAGTATGGTACAACAGGAATCCATGTTACCCTCTCTGAATGTAAAATCGTACCTAGTATGGTATGACATGAATCATTGCTGATAATCTGAATCTAAAATTGTATCTAGAATGGTGCAACAGAAATCAGTGATGGATTATCTGAATTTAAAATTGTAACTAGTACTGTAGAACAGGAATCTGTGTTACCCTCACTGACTGTAAAATTGTAACAAGTATGGTATGACATGAATTAGTGCTGGATAATCAGAATGCAAACAGGTAACATGTAAATGGTTCCACTCCCAGGCCCCTGCTTACACTTATCAAGGGTACCAGAACTAGTCAGAGATTTGGGATGCATGGCTAGGCTTAAAAAGACCCTTGTGAATATTAGCCTAGTAAACACCTATGAACCTATGAATCTAGGAACCTATGAAAGTAAATTGTAACTAGACTGTATGACAGGAATCAGTTCTGAATAATCTGATTGTAAAATTGTAACTAGTATGGTACAGCAGAAATGAGTTTTACTCTCTCTAAATGTAAAATTGTAGCTTATATGGTACGGCATGAATCAGTCCTAGATAATCTGAACATAAAATTGTAACTAGTATGGTACAACAGAAATGAGTTTTACTCTCTCTGAATGTAAAATTGTAACTAGTATGGTATGACAGGAATCTGTGCTGGATACTCATAGGTTCATAGATTAGTACTAAGCTAACTGCCCTTGCGAGCCATTTTAAGCCTAGCCAAGTATCCCTTGTGAGACTCAAATCCTGCACATTGTGCTTGCAAGGCAAACACCTTAACCATTAGGTCACCCTCCCAACCCAATGTAAAATTGTAACTAGTGAGTGTGGCATTGTAACTATTTCTAACTAGTGAAGTACAATATGAATCATGGCTGGTTACTCTCCAGTTTGACTTCTATTTTATAGTAATACTAGCCAAGATCAGGGAAATGTTGTTGACCAAGTCTGCTGATGAATTCAAGCTGGGTACTGCTGCGTCCCAATCATCCTCTGATACCAAACAGCTCCAACAAGGGCTAGAATATGCACATATGTGGTGTAACAGCAACAATTTTAACTTAATGTAAACAAATTGCATCATAATGGCATTCCCACCTTGTATATAATAAGTTAACCCCATCCCCAGGCAGACATGAATATAAGAAACATAGGCACTTACACGGATAATATTCTCATATTTAGTTATCATGTTTCTACCATAGTCAGGAATCCTCTATATGACCCTGTTAATTTCTATGGAATATTTTCAAGATCCAAGGGAGTTATCGTTCCTCTGGACTGTCCTTTTGTCAGACACAATGCCAAATGCAATGTCCCCTTTAGAATGTTATGTACAAATCCAAGTATATCCCTCAAATGGCAAGGCCCAAAGATTGCTAATCATGAAAATTAAATTCCTTACATCCTTAAACTATCTTGACAGATTAAAACAACTCTCCTAATTATTTTTAGCCTGCCAGCTTCTCCGGGTTGATCTATATCACACTTTTTGTCCTATCTGACTTTCTGACTCTTCATAAAACAAGAGGCTCTTCAAACAACTGCATTAGGGACCTAAATTTACACCAACAAATAACCATATCATTAGGTAAACCAAATAAGAAAAAATAAAACAAAGAAAGGGCAGGCCAAGGGGTAAACACTCTGTTGCTAGAAATATATAAATAACTAAAGTAATATAACAAGTAAGCAACGGATGAACCAGGCAGAAGCCAAGCAGAGAAATGCAGCTGCTATAGCAACAAGACACAGTCACCATTTCTTCCAGTAAACAAAATACTCCATAAGGAAAATCAAGGCAGGAAAAACACAGTCACAAATTCCTCCAGTAGTAAAAAGCAATCCAGGATATTTATTGTAACAAAAGGTAAGCGATTCCGCAGTTAAGCTTCATCAGACCAAATACAAAAAGCTGAAATGCACACCATTTATACACATAGTAATAAAGCACCACCCAATCGTAAAAATACATCAATTAAAAAGCACATCAATTAAAGTTAAACTGTTAAAGCTGAAAGACCACATTACCTGCAAATACTGGACAAAAAATAAATATATGGAAATAAAAACATATATGTATAATAAATATAAATATATACATGTGTAAACACACATATAAATATATATATATATATATATATATATATATATATATATATATATATATATATATGTATATATGCATTTTCCTTATGGAGTATTTTGTTTACTGGAAGAATTGGTGACTGTGTCTTGTTGCTATAGCAGCTGCATTTCTCTGCTTGGCTTCTGCCTGGTTCATCCATTGCTTACCTGTTATATTACTTTAGTTATTTATATATTTCTAGCAATAGAGTATTTACCCCTTGGCCTGCAATTTCTTTGTTTTGCTTTTATTACTATATTATTAGTTGTGGTCCAAGGGGACATGGCAGCTGAACAACCCTTAGGTATCGAGTTGGATTACAACCCTAATAAAGTGAATAGGATGGAAGCTCCATTTTTTGAGAGATTCTCCCAGTACTTGTTGAGAGACAGGAGTTGCCTGTGGCAATTGGATGTTCGTACTGTGGATGATGACGTCCGGCGAGATAGAAGACTTGGAGTCCCTTCAACACAGCATTGAAGAAATTGAGCATGATTTTTTGAAGCTGAAAAGACTACAAGCCCAGCGTCTCCATTTTGAGCTGTGTTCGGAGAAGAAGATTGTGCCACGGGGACTATGGGTGTTTATCATGCCTACCCAGGGCCCACAGTATCCTGAGTTGCTGGCACATTGGCAACAACTAAATTTGGAAGTAAGCGCTAAATACATGCGTTTACTTAGTGACTTTTTCATTCCTGAAGAGGAAAGACTGAGAAATTCTTTGAAAGAGAGGCAGGAAGCCCTCGTTAAGAACTATCATTTGGACACTTTGAATCCCTTGTTTGAGAGCTTATTAGATGGAGTTGCAGTGTTTGAGCGTAAGCTCATGTATCAGAAAAAGACAAAAATTTTGAGGGATATTAACGATTTTAGGACAGGCCACGTGTTTATGTGGCCATGACCTGGACATAATGTGGAGAGGAATGGTGTCTCTAGTTCACACGTTAATCGTGTTATAGAATCTTTTGACAATGTTCCTTTAAATAGAC
Organism: Protopterus annectens; assembly: GCF_019279795.1. Taxonomy (NCBI): domain Eukaryota; kingdom Metazoa; phylum Chordata; order Ceratodontiformes; family Protopteridae; genus Protopterus; species Protopterus annectens. The sequence goes on from NC_056726.1 coordinate 1,081,719,351, forward strand.
GCAATGTTGAACCTGTTGTTAATGATGGTAACGGCAACCATGAGTCTGAGCCTGTCAATGGTTCTGATATATCGTGTTCCAATGGTATGAATGGGGCTATTATATGCACTAGTGCTAACCAGGAATCTCCTTGCAGAGACCCTGGGGCAGATACATTGTTAAACAAAATGGACCAGCTTGCAGGTGTTAATGGTTGTGATGATATTTGTCCTGAAGCCGGTTCTGCGGATAGTTTATACCCCAAAGTCATAGTTAATAATAATAAAAATAGTAGTGATTTTGGTCAGGGGTAGAAAGGGTGGTTAGACCCAAGGATAGAAATGTTCAATCTGTCGATACTGAAGCCTTTAATATTATGAGAAATGGCACCATAGGTGATCTCCCTTTTCCCCTACCTGTCCACTCGGACAGAGGAGGAGGACGTGGACGATCAGTCAGCAGGAGGTGCCAGAAGCGCAAGTTATTTGGAGAACAGAATCAGAATCAAACTTTAATAAAGATATGTGGGAAGGCCCTGAATCATTCATTTGGAATATTTCTACATATGAACTTTCATCTGAGGAGAGACGTGTTCTTTGTAAGGGCCTAAATTTTATACCTACAAGTAAGAGTAGGATGCCAGATACAATATTAGATTTAAAGGTGTTCTGCAGGAATATTATGTTGCGTTTATTATATGGTGGTACAGGTGTAGGACATGCATCTAATAATGATGTTGGTTATCATCCCTCCCTCAAGAAATTGAGTAGCTATGTTCCCAGTAACCATCCTTTAGTGGAAGCATATTTGAAACTGACTGAAGAAGATATTTTTAATTTTTATGACAGTCAGAACAATCAGAGGACATACTCTAAACCTAATATTTCATATGTTGAAAGAAAAGCCTTGAAAGAGTTACAACATAACAACTTTATTGTGATTCGTCCAGCAAATAAAGGTAGGCTTATTGTTGTGATGAATAGGTCCCATTACTGTCAATCTATGACCTCCATGTTTGAGGACGTACACAGGGTTATTTCATCTGTAATCACAAACATCCTTCAAAAAGGTCTCACAGAGACAGATAACTGGTGCCAGCACCATGGTTTAAAGCTAAATGCCAAAAAATGTATAGTCATACCCTTTGGCAAAAACAATGTGCCCACAAATTACCACATAGACGGAAACCCATTAAGTACAGAGAAAGTTATTAGGGACCTGGGGACCCAAGTTGATAGCAATCTCTCCTTTGAAAACCACATTGCCAAAGTGGTTAGAAAGACCTTCTACATAGCCCACCTCCTCACAAAGGATTTCACATCTAGATCAAGAGAGGTAATCGTGCCCCTTTATTCATCCCTCATCAGCCCCATCATAGAATACAATGCCCCTTTTGGGATGTACCTTACCCGACACCTGCAGCAATTAGAAAGACCCCAAAAGTATCTCACCAAGAGGATCAAGGGTCTCAAACAGATGCCATATGCTGCTCAGTTAAAAAAACTCCAGCTCTACTCAGTTGCATACCGCCTACTTCGAGGCGATCTATGCCTGACATACAAAGCTATGTCAAATCCAGAATTAATGGACATGCTCCACCTCAGTAAATCTAAATCCCTTAGAGCCACACGCTCGAGGGACTTGAACCTCAGCACAGAAATAAATAGAACTTGCTGGAGGGACAGGTTCATAACCCAGAGGCTCCCTTCACTCTGGAATAGAATTCCAGTTCATGTGAGGCAGAGCACCTCACTGAATCTCTTCAAGAAGAATCTCGATAGGTGGATGGGGGATTGTAGGTTTGTCCCAGGGATTACTCCCGTGTCACTATTAAACAGAGGCACAGTAAACTAAACCTTAAAAAGGTCACAGTATACTCAAATCAAGGGGTGGCATAAGCCATACAGAATCGGGCTAGGCTTATAATTGCCCCAGGGCAGATAGCCTAGTATGAACCTATGAACCTATGTAAGTAATTGTATATAAGAAATGTTTTATTTTCTAAAGGTAGTTAACCGTTTGATTCTACTTATACAAGGTCTGCCTAAGATACATAAACACCTGACTAACCCACCCATGAGACCTACTGTGGCAGGTGGAGGGTGGGTCACAGAGCCACTTTTACTTTATGTTAAGAAGTTTTTTGAGACCAGCCATTAATTTGAATTGGGTGGTTTTAAGGGACTCAAAACAGTTTTTGTTAGACCTCTATGAATGTACTAAAGGTATTATTGATGGTGAAGATGTTATTTTTGTAACTTTTGATGTACAGTCCCTGTTCACCATGATTCCTAATGAGTTAGGCATCCAGTATATACATGAATATTTTCTGCTTCATGATGATTATACTTCAGCACAGGTCGATCTTATTTGCTATTTTTTAGAGATTGTCCTTGACAATAATGTCTTCACCTTCGATGGTGAAATGTATTTACAGAAGCATGGTGTAGCTATGGGGACATCATGTGCCAATAGCTACGCCAATATGTTTCTTGCACACTGGGAGAATACCATCCTGTTTGCTACTCAGGGCTTTAAGGAGCATGTCCTATTCTATCGGCAATTCGTCGATGATTTGTTTTTGCTATGGAGAGGCTCGTTAGATGATTTAGTGGATTTTCATGAGACCATGAATGGCCTGACCAGCTGTTTGAAGTTTACATTTAACTGGTCATTTACTCGTATTGAGTTATTTAACTGGTCATTTACTCGTATTGAGTTTTTAGATCTCTATATTGATAAATGACACGATCATACTATCAATACTGGTGTCCATCGTAAAACCTGCCATAGGAATGCCTTTTTGTGTAGGTCTAGTATGCACCCCGGTTATATTTTTTGGAACCTGATTAACTCATTAACCCCGAGTACCTTCTCATGACGCATCTGTGCTTAACACCGAGCGCACCATGAGAAGATAGGAATTCCATTCTGTTAACCCCGAATGCCTTCTTCCAGCGCACTTAACTTCACAGTCAGATAGTAACTCCACTGCTGAAAATTAAGTTGAAAAAGTAACTGAACTCTGCCAGTTACCTCGTCAGCTTAATTTTCAGCATAGAATTACCTGGTGGTTATATTTGAGTTTTCGGAGAAAATCGGCTTGCAAGTCACTATGTACTTTCTTCTGATAGCAAGCCGATTTTCTATGCAAGCCATTCGAATCACAGACGTAAAATCCTTTGTTCGAAACGGAAGTATGTGGACATGAAAGGCTGACCAGAAATATGCTTTAATTTCATAAATGTATTCAATTGTACAATCCATAAAGAGATAAAATGTGTATACAAGGACAGTTCTTCAAAGGTAATAAGGTCCTTGCTCCTGATCAGATGAGGGAATCTATTCTTCACAAATTACATTTCGGCATAATTAAATGTAAAGAAAGAGCATGTAACGTACGCATTTGGCTTAGATTGTCAGAAGATGTTGAAAACATAGTCTGGAGTTATGAATTCTGTTCTAATTTCTGCAACCGAAGTGTTAAAGATGAAATGATTTCACATGGAATAGATGGCAACAAACCTACCTTGGAGGAAGGCAGGATCTGATTTTTTAACTCCTCCACCCCCTGACGTAAAATCCTTTCTTTCTTTCCCAATAAACAGGGGTTCCAACAGTAAAAGTTCCCTTTCTTTTTCTTGCTTTTGCAGGAATTACTGCTGGATCCCTCTCGTTATCCTGCTGATTACTTAACAAACCCGGGTAGTTTTGCTGCAGTTACGGGTCTCAGAAGAAAGACCTGCACCGGAGATCTGTGTGTATAAACAAACTGCAAGCCTCTCCTAAAGACCATTTCATCTCTCGTATATAAGGTAAGATAAGGCCCTGCTGCTGTAGCATGGTTTTCTTGCTTATGCCCTGAAAACGCCCATTCCAATTAGGTTGTCTAAAGTTTCTTACAACCCCTGCTAATGCTATGCCTGCAATAAAAAATGACGGAGGTCATGCCACTGAGGGAACTATTAGTCTCTCTCGTGTTGCTGGGTGCATTTGTTTTGTTGAGGGACTGTTCCTCATAATTTCAGGTATGTTGTTACTATAGCCTCCATGGCTCTTGCTTGTACGATGTGTTTATTGTTTTTTTAGTGTAATGTGAAGTAGGGTTTCTAAGGAACAGTTTGTCGCTATGAAGTGTGTCATGCATTTAATGTTTTGCAGTAAGACTTAAGGCTGAAAAGTAATGCCAAACAATCATAGTATTTGCAAAATACGAAAAACCTTGTTTTACAATGTTCTTTCATGTGTTTTATTTTTTTACTTGCTTGTCTTATCCGTCACATGATCACTGAATGTTAGCGAGTTTGTAGGGCAAGTTGTGAAGTATCCATTTGTGTTGTTCAGGTTTCGCTCGTATAAACATTGATCACAGATAACCTCTCAACCGTACATATTCATGCTAAATGTCTTGATTTCTGCCTCATATATTTTGCATTATAATAATTTCCGAATCTATACCCTTTATAAAAGTACTCCTAACTCCAATCCTGTTATTTTATCAGCGTTCTAAGCTTGTAGGACTGAAAGTGTTCGTATCTGTTGCTTTGCACCTACTCTTTTATTTATTTATTTATTTTTTGCTTATCTGTATGGCACACAACTCTCTAAGTGCTTGTAAATTTGATTTCCCCACTGGTGGTATGATTCCTGTAATTTCTACTTGCATAACATACGTCTCTGAACAGATCCCGGGTCAGGCTTGAAAGCAAGCATTTGTGTTGATGTCAAACACATGAAAAGATTGTGTCCTGCCTAGCTGCTAGTTGCAGAGTTAGGAGTTAATGTACTTTAGTATTTGGTGATAATTCTTCTCTGTATTTTATTTTCTTGTGAAGGGGGTCTACCTTTGTTGAGGATGCATTTTGAAAATATGTATGTTCTGGCACAATTTTTGTGACTGCACAGACGTCCTTTCTCTCTGATAGAGGAAACATTTCTCTGAAATTGTAAGGGGTTCTATATCTAATGTTGTGTTTTGTAAACTGTATTGTGTGCAAATAAATTACCCACACCAAGAAATGTGTACTTAGAACCCCCCTTCATCTGTAACTTTGGCCAGTTGGAAAGTCATAATACTGCATGTTGTTCTGATTTATAACATGAAGCACCTGTGATTTGATTGTGGAAGGTGTAGTTGCATATTTGGAGATGACAAGGTATTGGATATAGTGAGATGTTATATCTGTGATATGCCCAGCTGTCAACAAAAACTGGAGACAATTAGAGACAGTTAGAATATTACCACTTTCATCTTGAAATGTTGGCAGAAGAGAGTATGAATATGGGATCCATATCTGATATTATTGATGGACTTTAACGAGTTGCCCCAATCAGAGTCATACATATGATTGAATTCTGCACAGGTCCTTTCACATTTGGAGATATACTATGGGCATGTGAATATGCATGTAAGTTTATTTGCAATGTGTTTTCTACATTTAAAAATAATCACCATTGCTGTGTGCCAAGCAGTTTTAAAACTGACAAGATATGGGGGGTCTTGATGGGCAGCATTTTATATGAATTCAGTCTGTGGGCTAAAGAAGATAACTGGGTATTCTTTATATTATATAATAGATGGGAATTTCTGATTTAGAAAACATTTATTTTTACTAAAAGGCTACACAGCTTTATAGCTTCTAGCCAAAGTTTGCTTGCTTGCTCCAGAAATGACTTCCTCTTGCAAATAGATGCTTTTAATTCTCTGTGTGCATCAAAACATAAGTTACCATCCCTTATCAGCTGTGGTACTACCCCCCATACTTCTCTGCACCAACAAAGCTGCAGTATTGCTTCCTGCACTCTATGTACTTTACTGCTTTACCGAGTGTGTACTGTGTACCTGTGTTAGTTTTGTTGCTCTGCAATAACGTTTGAACAGTTATTATTTCAGATAGTCTTTTGGAACACCAATAATTGTGTTCTCTGTTTTACTTTGATAGCCCTTTTGTTAGCCAAGGTTATCCACCAACCTTTTAATACCTTTGTCTTTTTATTTTCATTGTCGTAAACGTTTATGCGTTCCAATTTTACTATTGATTCTCACTCAGAGACAGGGTCCTCTGGCTTTTTTGCAGGTATAAATTTTCAGTCAATGCTCTGACTCTTTCTTGCAGGGCTCTAATAACCTGGAAGAGTACCTTATTTATTTCTTGTTGTTGCTGGTTTTCTATTGGCTGTATAACCATTTTTTTTGTGATTAGAACGGCTTGCATTTTTTATAGACCTCCATTATTTTTATGAGTTTTTGTTTCTGATAATATGTATGAAATAATTTTTCATCTGAGTTTCAGATTTATTACTAATATGTCCATTATTCTGCCTAGATTTTATATATTTCCGAATTCTTATTTATAAGTAAGATATTTAAAAGGACCCCACTACTGAAATGTTTAAAATTAAGCTGGTCATTTTTTGTCAACCGAAGAATATACACCCTCTACAAAACATTTTGGAACCATTACCTATTAAATTTTACTTTAGGGAACTTCACTAGGCTTAAAAATGGCCCTTTTGTTTGTTAGCATAGTATTCTATTATGATACATAAAATTCCTAAGAGGCCTAGTATCTCCTCTTCAGCACCTGAGATAGCTTCTAAAAGTTTTCTGTTAAACTGTTTCAGGAAAATATCAAAATGACTTCTTTTCCCTACCTAGATGAATCCAAATCTCCAGTTTGCACTGCTTTATATGATTCAGGCCCATACACAAAAGTGGTCATTACAGTAGATTCAAAACCCTTGATTCCAAAACTTTAATGCCAAGGCAGGGGTGCACCCTACAGTCTTTGAGTCTGACTATGACAAGTTCACAGTAACGTTTTCAAGCCTCAGACAGGGTTTCTGGTCTTCCATCAGATTGCCAGTGTTGAAATGCATAATGTCAAAGTAAATGTTGCAGCTGTTATCAGTAGCTGATCCCTTGATACTGATCCTGCAATTGGCATTGGTGAGTCTGAGGCTTAACCTCTCAGTGTCAACGGTGTCTTTAGAATCAATGTTTGAAATGAAGACCTCAGTTCTGATGTTATTACCTGCCTTTTCAGCACTGATGGGACTGTTGACCTCAGTGCCTCAGGTCTCAAGCCAGGCCACCTTAATGCCAGTGGTGTTTATGGTGCTGGTCTCCATAGCCAACAAGTACTGTAGCTCTAATGACCCCAAATCTTTTACTCAGCATCAATACCAGCATTACCTTCAGCACCAGACAGGCCTTCTACTGAGCTAAAGTCCCTGTAAACTGATGTGCAGGAAAATAGAGGTCTTTCAGCAGCCCTCTAGGGCCTTTCCAGCTGAGAAGTGAAGGACTTCAGCACCTTTGGAATCACCCTCTATGGGTTTCTCTGGAAGGCTTTATACCAGAGGAAGCATGTGGAATTGCCCATCAAACCACTCACATCTTCCTTGGATGATAAGGATGAGATTCACTTGTCTCTTCCAATTACCCTGGGTTTTGGAAACACCTAGAGATGATGTATCAGACAGGGGGACTGGTCCATTGAGCCTGTATCCATCCCACAGTGGATGTTGCAGAAGACCTTCAGGATAATCTAACGGTCTTTCTGAGTTGTTCCACTATTGGTGGATATTTTCAAAGTAGCCATCAACTTCATATAGGAGAACCAGAATAATGTAGCCTTTGTCCTCAAGAATATATCAAATGTCATGAGACTTCCAAACTGGAAACTTTGGTTTCAGCAGCTGCTCTCATGAGAGTTCCCCTACAGCACAGAGTCAAAAGCAGTGCATTCCCATTTTCATGCATTCTCCACTTTTTCGTTGAGGATGTTCAGCTCCATAACCAACCAGGCTAATTTCCATAGAAATATCTCTTGACAGAATATACCAGATTATCTCATGGTTGTCAGATGAACTGGTCTAAGACAATCTGCTAACATAATCACCAGTAGTGTCAGTAATGGTGAAACTTATGCTCTGGGTTTCTTACAATGCTACATAAACATAAGCCAAGCTCCATGATCCAGCAAAGAGATTCTCCAGGGTGTGTGGCCCCAGCTAGCAAATTCTGCCAAGGATGCCAATGTGTCAAGATGACATTTTTTAAATGTCCCTTTTCAAGTACTGAAATTATTTGACCCTGAAGTTAATGCTCATTTGGAAATTACGGAGAAAGAAGATAACACTCGTGGCTGTTGTCATCGTGTTACACAACAATGTCTCTTCTTCAGGAGGCAAAAGAGGCCCCATTAAAATGTTTTTCAGGCATGGGTAATGACTACAAAGCTCTAGCAGGTGGTCATCTGCTCTGAGGCCATGCCCAGCTCTGCCCCCTGTGGAAGACATCAGTCATCTATCCCTCCATCTCTGTGCATAGTGACCTATAATCAAAGACAAATATGATCAGGACAGTGATTTCCTTGGGTTCCAAAATTCCATTTGTCGTGAATACCATTTCCCTGTTCTCCATCCTGCTGCTGGCTATCCCACCCTGTCAGAAGATTGCAGTAAACAAAGGGGGGCATAATCCTCCTAAACAAAAGAGCCATCTAGAAGGTACCACCAATCCAGAAAGTGTGTGGATATCACACTGGGTTCTTTTTGTGTGCCAAAAAGACACATTGCCTTAGACCAGTTTTGGATCTAAACAGCCTAAATATATTCATCCATGAAGAACCTTTTCATGTAGCCTTGGTGCAGTTCCCTGTATAGCCGAAGGAGACTATGTATGCTTTCTCAGCATGTAAGATGCCTACCTCCATATCAGATTTTCAAAGGAATCTAGGTTTGTGGACTTGAGTCACAGCTAGTAACTTTCAGTTCTGAACTTCTGTTTGGCCTGGCCTCATCCTCCAGCGTGTTTTGCCAAATGCACATCAGTAGTAGCAGTTCACTGGAGTACCTCCATGTCTAGATTACTGACTTCTGGCTATCATGTCTAATCAGTACATAGAGTAATGAGGGAGTAAGTTATTCCATTCTCTGGGAATAATGCTGAATCTGACAAAGTCACCCATGAAACTGCTTACATAAATGCATATTTCAGTCACATTAATGTTTGTAAAGTTCTGGGAGGCACTAGCAAACTGAATATCTCTGTTTTTGAAAGTCAGTAGAAACAATAAATCCTGCCTTGCTGAAGACCTTTAGTTGAAACGGAAGATATCATCTTTTCATACTGGATTCCATAGACTTACAACATATGAATGACTGCTGCTGTTTACTCAAACTTTAGTTAGTAATACTTTTAATAATATTGTTGATCGAGTACACATTTAAGGCATTTGAGTGGGCCTCTGTTGTAATTGGTTAAACAAAGCAGCAATTACTTTGTCTTATATTACACCTGTACCCCGAATATAAGGAATGGCTACTCAACACATATTCTGATGCAATCTCCCACCTGCGCATTGAGTGTTCATTTCTGATTTTTTTTCCTGTTGGTGCTTGTACATACCAGGAAATTTTATTGAATGGTCGTTTTTGGGAAGTCTTTCATTCTGGTGCCTGTGCATACATTATATTGAAGGGCTTGACTGGGTGAATGCTTCATTTTGGTGCTTGTACATACTAGGAAATGTTACACACGTTTCGTTTGGGGAAGTGTTTAATTTTGGTGATTGTGCATACCTTAACATTCTACTGAAGGCGTTGCTTGGGTGAAGTGTTCACACTGGTGGTGTCACATACAACGAAATGTTACTGTACTGTTTTTCAGGGGAAACATTTTATTGAGGTGCATGTATACCAGGACATAGTAATGTTACTTAGGGAAATAATTCATTGTATTTCAGGGAAGTGCTTGTGGATACATGGTCAGACTGCTGAAGTGACCGC
>NC_056726.1:1081734124-1081761624 GCF_019279795.1 Protopterus annectens
TGAGAGATCTCATCCCTGAGGTACAGTTCCAACAGTAGGTTGTCAATTTGTTTAAAGTTCTGTTGTACCTGGTTGATGTTGACCTTTTTGTAGAACTGGTTATTCATGAGGGATGCTTCAAGTGTTTGGATATATCTCTCCTGCTCCATCACTACTATCCCGGATCCCTTGTCAGCCTTCATGATCCGTAGGGATTTGTCCTGACTCAGTTCCTTCCAAGCCTGTCTTTCTTCCCTGTTCAGGTTGTGCCACTTTGCTGAGGGCTTATCAGAAAGGAGTTTCCTGATATCCCTTTCGCAGGTACTCGCAAAGAGGCTCAGTGTGTTGGAGAGTGCAGGAGTGTACAGGCTCTTCATGGTAAGGGGTCTGTTGTCATCTTCCGAGCTTTCCTCATCTTCTTCCTCTTCATATTGTTGTATATCTAATTTTAGTTGTAACTTTCTCAGGTAGCACTTGAGGTCCAGGATAACATCCGCCGTGTTGGCTCTCTGCGCCGGGATGAAAGAAAAGCCTTTCTTCAGTACCTTATGATGGCTTTCCGAGAAATCTCGTGTGGTGAGGTTAAAGATGTCACCTACCCCTGCTGGAGACCTGAAGTCAGTGCTATCAGGTGCTGGTATCAGTGAATGGGGAGGGTGATCAGGGTGGTCCACCCCAGTAATACTAGTACTGTATCCCGTTCCCGCTCCTTCTTCCCCTGTGATTGTTGTTCCCCCTCCTTCCCTCAATATTGTTGGTGTTGTGGTTCCAGTTTCGTTGTTTACCCCCAGGTCTGAACCTGGTATAAGTCCTGGTTCTGGTTGTGAGTCCTGCTGAAGATAAAAAAACATTGTTGTTGCTACTTGTGCTGTTGTTGGAAGACTGGTCGTTGATTTGTGGGGTCTGATAAACCCTTTCTTGATTGATCGCACTGTCCGGTGTCCTGCGGTTTGTATTGTTGTTGTCCTCATTGTTGTCGTGGTGGTCACGTTCACTGGTGTCTGGATCTCTCTGTGTCGGCTGATTCTGGAGAGGCATTTCTGGTCTTGGCTGTCCCCTAGCAGGAGCATGTACCATCATCTGGGAACTACTCCCTGCTAGTGGGCTGGATGTGATGAGGAGTCTGTCCACCTCTGGTGTGTTGGGTCCATTTGTGGGTTCTTGTAATTCTGTCGTAGGCCTTAGTTCAGTTGTGGACAACAGATTGTTTGTGGGATATCTGTCTGGCCTTCTCCGTGTGTGTAAGGAGCGTGTGGGCCTGATCGGGTATGCTTTTCCTTCCTCATATTGTTTAATGTCCCTAAGCAATTTGCCTTTCTTGCGTTCAATCAGTGCCGCCACATGCCTAGTAATTTTGTGCGGTACATTGTCCCACATTTCCGCGAAGTCAATAAATGTGGGATCCTGCAGGATGTGTGTTTGCAGATCATCTATTTGAGACTTGTAGGTGGCCATACTCTCAGTATTACTTTGGATGAGTGCTTTGATAGCTGCTAGCCCAGATTCATTATATATTTTGATCAGTTCTTTGTGAAGCTGAGAGTTTGGAGTAGTCCTGTTAGGAAATTTGTTACACCTGAGACCCTGTGGGACTATATCCAGTTCTAAACACCTTTCCAGATAGAAGTTGTCATGCTCCAGGTTTTTGTAGGTTTTAATCAGTCTCTCGAATCTGGTAATTAGAGATCTGGCGCTCTGTGAGACCCCACTGTTTTGACTGTACTCCAGTTGTGCTGTTGTATTCTGGACCGGGCAACAGAAGGGATTAATTTCCATCTGCGTGAGTATCAGGTCAAGAGCCTGTGTGGTCCTTATTTCTATCCCAGTTCTGTTGTTAATTGTGGCCCTGGGTCCAGAGTGGTCCGGGGGTTCAGTGCGGTCCCTGGTGATCCTTTCATTTGTAGGTGTTAAAGGTCTGCTGTTTAGGTCCTCGAAGAGATCCTGCGCCAAACGAATTCCTTCCGATAATTTTGTAAGAACTGTTGTTGGATCAATTGGTGTCCTGCTCCTGGTTGCTTCTGTCTTCAGTTGGCTACTAGAGCCTGAGTTGGGTGCTATGTTTCCTGCCATACTGTCACATGGAGTAGAAGACTTATAACTAAAATTAACCGCACTCAAAAAAATTGAACGAAGAGAAGAAATTTTAACTAAGAAATGAACTTCGTGACAATAAAAGCATTCAATAAAATAGTAAATAACACCAACAACTCTTGTAGAACTTTAGCGCTTTTGTCTTATTTATTATCAAGACTTCTTCAGAAAGACATGTTTCATAAGTATGAGCAACCATTTTCACTTCCTTTATATACATTAGTTCTAGCAGGCCATTTAAATTAACAACAGTTCCTTTCCAATAGAAAAGTGTGAACAAGCAGGGTGCTGTGTGCATTTTCATTAACATTATAATTGCAGTTACATAAGGCAAATTGGTGAACAAGCAGGGTGCTGTGTGCATTTTCATTAACATTATAATTGCAGTTACATAAGGCAAATTGGTGAACAAGCAGGGTGCTGTGTGCATTTTCATTAACATTATAATTGCAGTTACATAAGGCAAATTGGTGAACAAGCAGGGTGCTGTGTGCATTTTCATTAACATTATAATTGCAGTTACATAAGGCAAATTGGTGAACAAGCAGGGTGCTGTGTGCATTTTCATTAACATTATAATTGCAGTTACATAAGGCAAATTGGTGAACAAGCAGGGTGCTGTGTGCATTTTCATTAACATTATAATTGCAGTTACATAAGGCAAATTGGTGAACAAGCAGGGTGCTGTGTGCATTTTCATTAACATTATAATTGCAGTTACATAAGGCAAATTGGTGAACAAGCAGGGTGCTGTGTGCATTTTCATTAACATTATAATTGCAGTTACATAAGGCAAATTGGTGAACAAGCAGGGTGCTGTGTGCATTTTCATTAACATTATAATTGCAGTTACATAAGGAAAATTGGTGAACAAGCAGGGTGCTGTGTGCATTTTCATTAACATTATAATTGCAGTTACATAAGGCAAATTGGTGAACAAGCAGGGTGCTGTGTGCATTTTCATTAACATTATAATTGCAGTTACATAAGGCAAATTGGTGAACAAGCAGGGTGCTGTGTGCATTTTCATTAACATTATAATTGCAGTTACATAAGGCAAATTGGTGAACAAGCAGGGTGCTGTGTGCATTTTCATTAACATTATAATTGCAGTTACATAAGGCAAATTGGTGAACAAGCAGGGTGCTGTGTGCATTTTCATTAACATTATAATTGCAGTTACATAAGGCAAATTGATGAACAAGCAGGGTGCTTTGTGCATTTTCATTAACATTATAATTGCAGTTACATAAGGCAAATTGGTGAACAAGCAGGGTGCTGTGTGAATTTTCATTAACATTATAATTGCAGTTACATAAGGCAAATTGGTGAACAAGCAGGGTGCTGTGTGCATTTTCATTAACATTATAATTGCAGTTACATAAGGCAAATTGGTGAACAAGCAGGGAACGACCAGTCTTCCAACAACAGCACAAGTAGCAACAACAATGTTTTTTTATCTTCAGCAGGACTCACAACCAGAACCAGGACTTATACCAGGTTCAGACCTGGGGGTAAACAACGAAACTGGAACCACAACACCAACAATATTGAGGGAAGGAGGGGGAACAACAATCACAGGGGAAGAAGGAGCGGGAACGGGATACAGTACTAGTATTACTGGGGTGGACCACCCTGATCACCCTCCCCATTCACTGATACCAGCACCTGATAGCACTGACTTCAGGTCTCCAGCAGGGGTAGGTGACATCTTTAACCTCACCACACGAGATTTCTCGGAAAGCCATCATAAGGTACTGAAGAAAGGCTTTTCTTTCATCCCGGTGCAGAGAGCCAACACGGCGGATGTTATCCTGGACCTCAAGTGCTACCTGAGAAAGTTACAACTAAAATTAGATATACAACAATATGAAGAGGAAGAAGATGAGGAAAGCTCGGAAGATGACAACAGACCCCTTACCATGAAGAGCCTGTACACTCCTGCACTCTCCAACACACTGAGCCTCTTTGCAAGTACCTGTGAAAGGGATATCAGGAAACTCCTTTCTGATAAGCCCTCAGCAAAGTGGCACAACCTGAACAGGGAAGAAAGACAGGCTTGGAAGGAACTGAGTCAGGACAAATCCCTACGGATCATGAAGGCTGACAAGGGATCTGGGATAGTAGTGATGGAGCAGGAGAGATATATCCAAACACTTGAAGCATCCCTCATGAATAACCAGTTCTACAAAAAGGTCAACATCAACCAGGTACAACAGAACTTTAAACAAATTGACAACCTACTGTTGGAACTGTACCTCAGGGATGAGATCTCTCAAGACGAAAAAGATTTCATGCAGGTCATAACACCCAGCCTTGGAAAATTTTTCGGAATCCCCAAGGTTCACAAGAACCCTGAAAATCCACCTTTCCGCCATGTGGTATCGAACCGAAGGACAAAAACAGAAAAGATTTCAAAATACGTGGACCACATCCTTAACCCCATTGTACAGAACAGCAAATACTACATCAAGGACTCCTGGGCTTTTCTAAATGACATCTTCAAACTAAGGCTGGATGGAGGGGAATATTTACTGGTCACCCTAGATGTAGAAGCACTCTACACAAACATCCCCCACGCCAAAGGACTGACCCTCACCAGACAGTACCTGAACAGGCACTCCAACCTAAGCGGGACTAAGATTAATACTATATGCAGGTTAACCGAAGCAGTATTAAGAAATAACTTCTTTCAATTCAACGGGAAGATTTACCACCAACAGAAAGGGGTAGCCATGGGGTCCAAAATGGCCCCAGCATATGCAAACTTAGTCCTCAGTGCCTGGGAAATGGATAAGGTTGAATCACTACCCGGGTTCAACAACACCATAATGTACAGGCGTTATATTGATGACGTCTTTTTGTCTGGAAGGGGGACAGACTTTCTCTGAGCAATTTTCTGGAAACCCTTTTCCAGAGTCTGGACTTCCTGACCCTCACAGTAGGACATATCGGAACCACCACTCAATTCCTGGATATCCACCTCACTATAGACCTGGAAAATGGACAGTTTGACTCCAACATCTACTGCAAGCCCACTTTCCGGAATAACTATCTAGAGTTCAGCAGCCAGCATCCCCATTTCATGAAAAAGAATATTGTAAAAGGACAATTCATCCGGTTATCCAGACTCATTTTTAGGGACGAGGTTTTCATCAAGGAAGGTTTTTACCTCAGAAACTTGTTCCTAGAAAGAAAATACCCAGAGTATCTAGTGGACAACCTGTTCCAAGAGATCATACAGCACAGACACTCCAGGTACCCACCAATCCTGGAAAAGGGATTCACAGCAAGGGCACAGAACGGACCGAACAAAAAGGACTGGGTGTCAAGTTTCCCTCTTCCAATTTCCACCGATATGTTTGGAATTAGAGGGGTCCTCACCAACAATTGGGACATCTTGGGAGGAGAAGAAGGTCTGACAAAGTTACTTGGGACATCCCCAAACTTCTGTTTCAAACGAACCTCTTCTTTTGGTGGTGCATTCGAGAGGAATAAAAGCCCATCCCCACAGAGCGAAGTATCGACAGAACCTGGAATGTCTGACTGCAAGTGTGTTGCCTGTGTACACATACGAAAAACAACAATGTCACCTTCCAAGACTGCAACAGAACTGTCGGTCTACATGACCACTATGACTGCAACACAAAAATGTAGTCTACTGTGCTTTCTGCGAACACTGTGGGAATTTCTATATCGGCAAAACGAACAGGAAGCTGAGTAGTCGATTAAAGAACACACTGCAGCAATACATAAACAGGACAGTTTGAATGCCTTGGCTAAACACAGTACTATTTGCCCAAACTTCACAGGATTCAAATTCACAGTGCTGGAAAAAATAACAGAATTTGTAGGGGACATGGACACATTCCTGCAAGTCCGGGAATTAAAATGGCAGATAGAACTGAGAGCTGATGTCTATCCAGGTCTCAACGAGACACTGAACATTAAATGTGCACTTAAATGGTATAGAGATTGAAATGTGATAGGGTTTGAAGAACTGTGCAAGAGGGTTTGAAGAATTGTGCAAGTAGATTTAATGTGTTTATGGATTTACAACTGTGCAAGTGAATATAATGTGTTTCCTCTCTCTCTCTCTGACTTTTGACTCCCCCATACCCCCTACACACATGCTCCCAATCACCAGGCTAGCCCCCGTTGACCCCACCAACTATACCCCCCGGTCTCACATTTTCACGCAGCCATTCAAGGGGTGATACCATCCAAACCAGCCCACGGGTGGTACCATCTGCACTGACAGTTTTCTGGGGGACACTGTTATTCATAGGCTCCTTGTCATGGGCGGCCCCCTAACAGCCCCCCCTCAAGTCCACACCGCATTCCTCCCACTCGCCCATCAGGTGGCACACCCACACATTTCTCTACACACACACCGATGCCAAAGCATAGTAGGACACTCTACCTGACTCCTCCACCTTCCTCCATTCCCTTCTTTACTTACCTTTAGAGGCAAACACTCATAAGTTACGTGTTTATATTAGAATCATCACAGCATGACTGTCATCTTTCCTGGCCCCCCAACCTTTTTTTTTTTTGCACACAATCCCTTTTTGCACACAATGCCATTTTTTTGCACACAATCCCTTTTTGCACACGATCCCTTTTGCACACAATCCCTTTTTGCACACGATCCCTTTTGCACACTATCCCTTTTAGTATGCACACGGCACCACAAGGCTATTACTGTCTGACCAATTTGCCTTATGTAACTGCAATTATAATGTTAATGAAAATGCACACAGCACCCTGCTTGTTCACACTTTTCTATTGGAAAGGAACTGTTGTTAATTTAAATGGCCTGCTAGAACTAATGTATATAAAGGAAGTGAAAATGGTTGCTCATACTTATGAAACATGTCTTTCTGAAGAAGTCTTGATAATAAATAAGACTAAAGCTAAAGTTCTACAAGAGTTGGTGGTGTTATTTACTATTTTATTGAATGCTTTTATTGTCACGATGTTCATTTCTTAATATATATATATATATATATATATATATATATATATATATATATGTATGTATGTGTGTGTGTGTGTGTGTATATATATATATATATATATATATATATATATATATATGTATATATATATATATATATATATATATATATATATATATATATATATATATATATATATATATATATATATATATATATATATATATATATATACATATACATATATATATATATATATATATATATAAATATAAATAAGTGCATTGCTTTTCACGTGCTTCTGTGCAGGTATATTACATCAGAATGTTGTATTGCATTGTGTTTTTCAGGTGTGATTTCAAGTGTAAAGCAACACAGCCATCACCAAAGATGCCATCTGTTGAGGAGAAAGCAAGCAGCATTTACCTGTTGGGTGAGGAAACTGACTGTGATGGTTGTAGCAGTGGTTCAGACAATGGTATGCACCTTGATGTACCACATAATGCCAACCAGAGTGAGGATGATGATTATGACTCAGATGATGACATTCCACTCGCACGTCTGCGTGAAAAGGCCATTGCCTGTGATACGGATGATGCTCCTGTGCCAGCCATTCCTGAAAGACCACTACCAGTTGCCAAAGCAGACATGACCAGTAATTATGACAGTGAACAAGACAGTGAGGATGAGGTGCCACTTGCACACCTAAGGAAGGTGCCCACACACAAGTTGGCCACACACAATGGCCACCAAGGGCATTCAGAGTATGATGCAGATGATGACATGCCTTTATTTGTGTTCACGAAAGCACCTGGTCTGACTGACACAACTTTGCAGTCCTCCACAGTGCATGGCACTGCAAGTGCTGATAAGGGTGTGGATGTGCCTTCGACTGTGCATGATGTGGGAAGCAGTCCACAGTATGGTGATTGTGATGGAGATAATCCTCTAGATATGAGTCCAAGTAGCTCCTTGTCAGAGACTGATATGGGTGCGCCTCAGCAGGGAACATGTGTCAACAGTTCACTACCAACTGTAAGCAGTACAGTTGCTACTGGCATTGAGAGAGCACCATCTCTCAACCCTTCAGCCCTTCCCATTTCCAACTGTTCCTTGCGACCCAGTCAGGTACGCCGAGCATGCCCACCATGTAAGATCACGTGGGAAAAACACCTCCAAACTTTAAACATTGAGGAATCTGTGGGGCCAGTAGGACCAATAGTTCACTTGGGCTCAGAAAGCACAGAGATGGACTTCCTGAATTTGATGTTCCCACAGGAGCTATACACCCGTATTGCTAATGAAACAAATCGCTATGCTGCACAGAGGCAGGACGCAGCAGGCAAGGTTGATACGCGGTGGAGTCCTGTTTGTCCAGGAGACATACACACATTTCTAGGTGTCAGAATATATGTCTATTGTACATGTTCCTGAATTGAGGCAGTACTGGGAAATGCACCGTGTATACGGTCGCTTCCCAATAGCAGAGTACATGACCAGAGATAGGTTTGAAAAAATTCAGCAGTACTTCCACTGCAACGATAACAGCCTGAGCTTAGCACAGGGTTCTGTGGGTCATGATAAGCTACATCACGTACAGCCAATACTGGATGCAGTACTTCATGCATGCAGGACACATTACAATGTGCATCATGAGGTGGCTGTAGACGAAGCCATGGTTGGTTTCCGTGGACGCTTGACATTTAGACAGTTTATGCCTGGTAAGCCTGAGAGGTATGGCCTTAAGGTGTGGGTGTTGGCAGACATGACCAATGGGTATGTACGTGAATTCCAGGTATACACTGGAAAAATGGAGCAGAATACAGAGGTCGGGCTGGCACACAGAGTTGTAGTTGACTTAACTAGGGGACTGATTGGCAAGAGCATCACATTTACTTTGATAACTTCTTTACCTCTGTTCCACTAGCACAGCAATTGCTAAAAGATGATCTATACTGTTGTGGAACCATGCGCACCAATAGGTCAGGATGGCCTCTTACATTCAACAGACAGGCCATTGGAAAAGCAGCTCGAGGCTACTACAAGCAATTGCAGAGTGGACCACTGCTAGCTACTGAATGGAAGGATAGCAAACCAGTATTCCTCCTGTCAACTAACTGTAACCCAACCTTGCCAGTCTCCAGCACATACATGAGAAAGCGTAATGGAAGAAAGACATCAGTGCCATGTCCACCAGTTGTAAACATGTACAACAGTTACATGAATGAGGTGGACAGAGCAGATCAGCTGAGGACACAGTATCCCAGTGCCAGAAAGGCCCACAAACTGTGGCTGTACTTGTTCTGGTTCTTATGGGATGTGGCCATTGTCAATGCTTTCATTATATTCCATGAAAGTATCAGACATCAGCAACTGTCATGCTCTGGACGTATTATTCCGGCAACACAGTTACAGTTCCAAAGCAACCTAGGCTTGCATCTACTTGCCAGTTACACAAAGAGGAAAAGATGCACTGAGATTACTGTCCCAGAGGCTGTGAGCTGATTTGAGCATGGCTGTCACTTTCCAGTGAAATGGCATAAATCAAGATGCAAAAACTGTGCCAGCAAGGGTAAACGTGCTGAGCCATCATGGGGGTGCCCAACTTGCAAGGTCAACCTGTGTGTTGAATGCTTTGGAGAGTACCATGGCCATAAATTTCTCCCATAGTGCTGTGGGCCTTGGGTGTGCCACTGTGATGTAATGGTTCCCTCTGGCAAAGGACACATGCAAAAAGACACAGCCTGGGTCAGTCTAGGTCTTTTGACATGTTGCCTTGATGTAGCTCTCCACTCAGTCTCCCTCCCTTCAGGTGTAGTCAGTGTATGTAGGTCAGGGCAACAGGGTTTACATTAGCTCCTCCCTTCTGCTCCTAATGGCCATTGCAGAAAGGACACATGTAAATGGAAAAGGCAGAGGTAAAGCAGAGTGCCTCACCTGCTTTTTCAGTGTACATGTGCTCCTTCTGTGCCCCCATGTCAGTTAGCAGCCAAGCCCTTCAGCACCAATGCCATGAAGGTCCCTCTTCACTTTTTTTTGCCAACTGCTCTTAGGTTGGTGGGTGCATCACAGGGGGCATACCCAGCCAGCATGGATCTTGTGATCCATCGGGATCACAGTTGGGAACTTGGAGACTCTACAGCACAGTCCCATAGTGCTGCTGTCCTCGGTAAGCATGGGCTTGGGTGTGCCACTGTGATGTAATGCAAAAACATGCAAAAAGACACAGCCTGGGTCAGTCTTGGTCTTTTGACATGTTGCCTATGATGTAGCTCTCCACTCAGTCTTCCTGCCTTCAGGTGTAGTCAGCGTATGTAGGTGAGAGTAGTAAATGTATGAAGGTCAGGACAGTAATTAGTGAGTTACTTCAGTCCCTCATCCCTTAGGTCCATTGCTGAATGGGCAAATGTAAAGAGAAAAAGGCAGAGGTAAGGCAGACTGCTGACACTGAAGGAGGTCATGAGACCATAGTGGTATCAGCAGTCTGAGTAGGCAGCCGGCACAGCTATGGGACACTACAGATAACCAACATCTGGAGCCCCATGCCTGTCCTTGGCATATTAGTGGAGCGGCGGTCCTTACCCTGCTTTTTCTCTTTACATGTGCCCTGGCTGTGCACCCTTGTCAGTGTCCACCCATGCTTTATTTCAGATAAGGTAAGACTGTCTTCTGCTGTTCAGACATTTACAGAATGCGTTCATGCATGGCTTGATGCACAGGGTCGGTGAATCAACAATATACCATAACGGCATCACCGCCGAAGATGTTCACCGGTTCAGAAGGTATGGCATTCACCTAACTGAGGAGGGCATTGCGTTGTTCTTGACCAACCTCCACAACGGCGTGAGGAGAGCCATGCATGATTGTGAGAAGAATGGAAAACACCCATGACCAAGTTGGACCAGTATAGTAAGTAAAACACTATTATGAAATGTGTTGTGTAAAATTAATTTCTCTGAGCTTGGCAAATAACTGTTATGGAAATTATGATTTTTTTTTCATATTTTGGTAAATAACTTTGCAAGGGAGCATCTGAATGTGCTAAGTAATACCTAATTTTGCAAAGATTATTTATAGTTCTAACATCATAAAAGAATGGTGCTTGTATGTTGTACTCATAGGCAGATATCAAAGTTTGTTTGGAACTTATGGTTATAGAAATTATTATTTTTTTCTTCATATTTTGGTAAAGAACTTTGCAAGGGAGCATCTGAATGTGCCAATTAATATCTCATTTTGAAGACAGTATTGCTGGTTCTAACATGGTAAAAGAATTGTGCCTGTATGTTTGACACATGTTCAGATATCAAAGTTTGTTTGGGACCTACGGTTATGGAAATTATATATTTTTTTTCATATTTTGGTAAATAACTTTGCAAAGGAGCATCTGAATGTGCCAAGTAATATCTCATTTTGAAGACAGTATTGCTGGTTTTAATATGGTAAAAGAATTTTGCCTGTGTGTTTGACACATGTGCAGATATCAAGGTTTGTTTGAGACTTATGGTTATGGAAATTATGATTTTGTTCATATTTTGGTAAATAACTTTGCAAGGGAGCATTTGAATATGCCAAATAATATCTCATTTTGAAGATAGTATTGCTGGTTCTAATATGGTAAAAGAATTGTGCCTGTATGTTTGACACGTGCAGATATCAAAGTTTGTTTGAGACTTATGGTTATGGAAATTATGATTTTTTTCATATTTTGGTAAATAACTTTGCAATAAGTAATATCTAATTTTGAAGACAGTATTGCTGGATCTAATATGGTAAAATAATTGTGCCTGTGTGTTTGACACATGTGCAGATATCAAAGTTTATTTGAGACATGGTTATGGAAATTATGATTTTTTTCATATTTTGGTAAATAACTTTGCAAGGGAGCATCTGAATGTGCCAAGTAATATCTCATTTTGAAGACAGTATTGCTGGTTCTAACATGGTAAAATAATTGTACCTGTATGTTTGACACATGTGCAGATATCAAAGTTTGTTTTGGACTTAGGTTATGAAAATTATGATTTTTTTCATATTTTGGTAAATAACTTTGCAAGGGAGCACCACATTGTGTGAAGTAATACCTCATTTTGAAGACAGTGTTACTCCTTACATCATGGTAAAAGCACTGTGTCTGTGCACTGTACACACATACAGATATCACAGTTTGTTTAGTCTTGTACGAATATGAAAATTATACATTTACAATACTTCTCATTATTATGCCCATATCTTTGCGAGGGAGCATGGTGATCACACAAATGATGCATCATTTTGAAGCTGACATTCAGATGCACAACTTCTACACTGATATGTAGGCTCTGTCTGTTACAGGTGATGAGATATTATGCTTTGTTTATTTATCAATTATGAGAAATAAAATACTAATCATATATCTGTGAATATCTCATGAAAGGAGCGTCACACAGTTATGGTTAAGGTATCATTTTAAAGCTGACATTCATACTAACAAATTAAATTCAAATTGCATGGGTCTGCATGGTACATAGACCAAAATATTGTGCTTTGCTTTTCCAAAAAGTTAAAAAATTTGCACAATATCAGCATTCCTTGCCAAATATTTAATTAGGACTTTGATATGCACTATCAACATTTACACTGTTGGAAAGGTCAGTGTCTGCTGAACAACTTTCGCGTTTACATTTTTAGTGTAGCTCTTATAGTTAAAGAGTTATGAACATTTGTTTTCTGTATGGTATTACAAATGGATTTTCTGAAAATGAGCTCAGGCTGCACTGTTGTTCCTAAGGTGGAATTAAGCAGGCAGCTTTTCCTGAGCTGCTCTGGAGTGAATGAGTTAAAGGACAAGGAATGAGGGCCTCCAGATTAAATTCTACCATGGATGGTTTTGTGGAAGAGCTGGGCAGTTTAGAGAAGAAATTATTAGCCAGGGGGTATAGCCTTGGCGAGATTAGTAGATAGTGGTCTAATATAGATCAGTTAAGGTTTACCACAGCAAGTCTGTACTTTGGACCAGTATGTGAGGCAAGTGCAATTAGTGGTAATGAACCTAGTGTGGGGTTAGGTGAAACTAGGATTCCTCTGTTTTATACTAGTGACCATAGAGATATCACTAGCTTATTTGCACTTAACTGGCCTATTTTACAGGTAGATGATGATATAGGTAAGATCGTAGGTGATAAACCTAGGTTTCGATTTAAGAACAGGAAAATTTTGAAGAGGCTACTTTGCCATAACAGTGGTTTAAGTACCACAGCTTTTACTCCTGGCTTTACCACACCATGTGGTGACTGCAATTTTTGTTCCTTTAGTAACACCTCTGACACTTTTCATCATCCAGATCTCTGTAGAGAATACACTTTTCATGCTCATGCCAATTGCATGACTCCCCATGTGGTTTATTTAGCAGAGTGTGATGCTTGCAGCTCCTTCTATGTTGGTAAGACGAACTGGGTGCTGCGTGATAGGGTGAGGGAGCACATTTACCACATTAGAAAGGGCTCTACACACAACGCACTCTCTAGACATATATTGGGACTTGGAGAATCTCATACATTTAACTTCAGGGTCATTGAGACTATTTCTCCCAGTGTTAGGGAAGGTGACATTATTACACACACAGAACATAGGGAGACTTGTTGGATTATCACCCTTCGTGCAGATAGAGAGAGAGGTCTGAATGAGAGGGCTTCTATTAAGCCCTTATTAAAGAAAAGAAGACTTCAGAGGTAAATAGGAAATAGTAATGGTTATTTATTCATTTATTTATTTGTTTTTTATTTTATTTTATTTTTTTTATTGTTGCTTATGAGAACATTAGCAGTGTATATTTTTTATATATATATATATATATATATATATATATATATATATATATATATATGTGTGTGTGTGTGTGTGTTTATACATGTATATATTTATATTTATATTTATTATACATATGTTTTTATTTCCATATATTTATTTTTTGTCCAGTATTTGCAGGTAATGTTGTCTTTCAGCTTTAACAGTTTAACTTTAATTGATGTGCTTTTTAATTGATGTATTTTTACGATTGGGTGGTGCTTTATTACTATGTGTATAAATGGTGTGCATTTCAGCTTTTTGTATTTGGTCTGATGAAGCTTAACTGCGAAATCGCTTACCTTTTGTTACAATAAATATCCTGGATTGCTTTTTACTACTGGAGGACTTTGTGACTGTGTTTTTCCTGCCTTGATTTTCCTTATGGAGTTTTTTGTTTACTGGAAGAATTGGTGACTGTGTCTTGTTGCTATAGCAGCTGCATTTCTCTGCTTGGCTTCTGCCTGGTTCATCCGTTGCTTACCTGTTATATTACTTTAAATAAGAAAAACTAATGGCAGGGGAGTATTGTTGTTCCCATATGTGTGTCTTTCACTTTTTGAAGTTGCCACCAATCATTTTACTGTAGCAAATATATATGAGGCTATGCAACCTAGACAACAATACCCATGTTTGTGAATCACTCTGCTTCTCTTATCTAAGTCTGTTTATCTGGAGACAATGACCTGCCAGAATTAATTTGAGGAGTTATGTAGTGTTTGCATCTGTCTACAACCTCAGCTATGCAACAGTAGTACCAGTTTGATTGAAAGGTCCCCCAAATGTCTACCCGGAAAATTTCATAGCAAAATTCTGCAGAGTTAAAAAGTTGTAACAAAGCACAACAATCAGCCAGTTAAAATGGGCAGTGAAACAGTATTAACTTAAATATATTAAAAAGCATATAACTATCATACAAAAAGTAGTAAATGAAAAATCCAAACAGAAAAAATACAGATGTCTACTTTATTACTGCAATAAGTCACTTCAGGGTGCACATAGTACAGATATTACTACATGTCCAGGATCATAAGACACTTAGCATTTGAGCTCATGCCTTGCAATACCCCTGTGCCTGCTATAGTTTATATATTGTGCACATTCCCTTATGCGTTATTTCACACACACACACACACACACACACACTATATATATATATATATATATATATATATATATATATATATATATATATATATATATATACACAAATATGCATCTATAGTTTGCCATCTACTACATGTTGACTTGTAGCTTACCATAGGTCAGTAGCTGCTTGCTGATGTCCACATCTTAGTATGTGATCTAGTTAGATCTCCAAGATCAGCTGGATAACAGAAAAATAATTTATTTTCCCTTTTTCTCTGAGTTTATGATGTAGTGTATTTTAAGAATTTGGATGGGGGCATGTTTAAAGGTAGAGTTGCTATGCAAAAATATAATTTTATATTGTATTCAATGTTCTGTGTTTGTTTTGCAGTTAGTTA
The DNA here is from genome assembly GCF_019279795.1 of Protopterus annectens. NCBI lineage: Eukaryota > Metazoa > Chordata > Ceratodontiformes > Protopteridae > Protopterus > Protopterus annectens. The sequence continues at coordinate 1,081,749,468 of NC_056726.1, forward strand.
ATCCTAGGTTTTATGGATCCATTTGAAATGTGTGTCCATTTGTCTGTGTACATGTACATATATGCCCTCGTCTATAGGAAGGCATTTATATGCATGGCTATAAATGCATCCATGTACTCAGGATCTACCTCAGGTGGTAGTTGCTAACCACGTACTTGCTCAGTTTGGGTTTGTGAAGGGCGGCTCATGTCAGGGGTTTGTGCAGCTTGGGTTTGTGAAGTGCAGATCATGTCTCCTCAACCTGATAGACTTCTTCAAATCTATCACCTGAGCGGTGGCTGAAGGTAAGGTAGTCCATACAGCTTACCTTGATCTAGCCAAGGCCTTTGACACCATCCCCCACTCAGGACTCATTGATAGACTCACTAACCTAGGCATTAACTCTTAAGTCATAAGATGGGTTGCCAACTGGCTCACTGACAGAACCCACACGGTGAAAGATGCGGACTCCACGGATCTGACTACCAGGCATTTACAAGTGGAGTCCCATAGGGATCAGTTCTGTGTCCTCTCCTATTTGGCATCTACTTCTCTGAAGTTCAAGCCAATACAAGGGGACTTGGGTCAACCAAATTCATGGATGACTTCAAACTGGGAGCTATTATTGATTCTCAAGCTGAAGTAGACATCCTACAAAAAGGCCTCACACAGATCAATGACTGATGCCAGAACAATGGCCTTAAGCTCAGTGCTAAAAAGTGCATCATCACTCCCTTCAGGAAAAACACAGTGCCCACAAATTACCACATCGATGGTGGCCCACTTAACTCTGAAGGTGTGATAAGATATCTAGGGACACAGGTAGACAGCAACCTCTCCTTCAACAACCATGTTGCCACTGTCATTAGAAAGTCCTTCTACGTACCACACCTCATTACAAAAGGTTTCTCATCCGGGAAGAAAGAAGTCATAATCCCTCTATACTCATCCCATATTAGACCCATTATAGAGTACAATGCCCCATTTGACATGTACCTCACTAGACACCTACAACAACTGGAGAGGTCACAAATGTTCCTCACAAAGAGGATCTTAGGACTTAAACACATACCCTATACAGAAAGACTAAAAAAACCTCCAGCTTTACTCCATCTCATATCACCTACTTAGAGACTATCTCTGCTTGACATACAAAGCCATGTCTGACCCAGTGTTGCTAACACATGCTTCATCTGAAAAAGTCTCAATCCCTCCGCACCACACACTCCAAAGACCTCAACCTCATCACCACAATAAACAGAACCTGCTGGAGGGACAGGTTCCTAACCCAGAGACTATTCCTACTCTGGAATAAACTCCCCCATTCACATCAAACAGAGCACCTCACTAGCCCTCTTCAAGAAAAATCTTGATGAGTGGATGGGTCATAGGAAATACACCCCGGGGATCACTTCAAAAGCCTTGCTTGATAGGGGCACAAGGAACTAATGTCTGGCAGCAGGGTGACTGGGAATATTCTTGGGCTAGGCTTGTATTAGCTCCAGGGCTGTTAGCCTAGTACTCACCTATGAACCTATGCTCCATCTACTTGTTTGAAAGTCAAACACTCTAGCTCCCACTCATCCAATCTCCCATAACTACTTAGTCTACCCAAATGCCCAACCATATAAAATTGTATGGCCCTACCAGAGTCCTAACTTGAACCATAATACCCCTACTCAATCCCTAACCCCCCATGTCTTTGATTCTTTACCCTAAAACTCCACTCCATTCATAGGTTCATCGGTTCATATGTGTTTACTAGGCTAATGACCACAAGGGCCATTTTAAACCTAGCCATGCATCCCAAATCTCTAACAAGTTCTAATACCCTTGATAAGTGTAAGTAGGGGCTTGGGAGATGAAGCATTCACAAGCAAGGCCTGAGTGACAAACCATTTACAGGTTGCCTGTGTCCATTAGAGACATAGGTGCCAGACCAGGGATGAATTTCCTGTTTCCCTTCCAATTGTCCAAGTTGACTTGAATTGGGTTAAGGAGGAACTCTGCTTTACATGCACTGTTTCATAGATGGAATAGTTTCTAAGATACATACCTGTCTCTCCAGCAGGTCCTATTTATATCACAGACAAGGTTTAAGTCTTTACAACAGGTAATTCCGGTGCTGCTTGTTTTGTGGATATGCAGGAGATCAGAGTGGGGTCAGACAATGCCCTTTATGCCAAGCATAGATCTCCCTTCAAAAGCCGGTAGGAGACAGAATACAGTGATAGGGCCTTGAGGCAATTTGTACAGGACATTTTACTTATGCCCTGTATTCTTTTAGTGAAGAATTTCTGTAGACATTCCAATTGTTGGATATGCCTGGTTAGGTACATACCAAAGGGGGCACTGTACTCAATGATAGGTGTAATGAATGCCAAATACAGTGGAACAGTGACTTCCTTGGACTTAGATGCCATACTTTTCTTTATAAGTTGCACAACACAGAATGATTTCCTCACTATTGTAGACACATGATGACCTAAGGCTAGATCACTATCTATGTGTGTCCCTAAGTCCCTGACTTCTGGGTCAGCTCTACAGGGTATGTTGTCAATATGATAGTTACCAGGGGTGGATGACTTCTTGAAGGATACTATTATGCATTTCTTGGCATTTAGTTTCAGTCCATGGCTCTGACACCAGTTGTTTGTCTGTATCAGCCCCTCTTGGAGAACATTTGTGTCAGTGTGGGATTTAGTGACAGCTCTAATTTGCAATCATCTGCAAATTTAGTCATTGAGAGACCACTGACATTGGTCTTGACTTCAGATAAGTAAATGCCAAAAAGGAGCAGTCCAAGGACTGATCTCTGAGGGACTCCACTTGTGACTGGACTCTTTTTAGAGGTGGACTCCCCAATTCTAACTTCATGGGTCTTGTCTGTGAGCCTGTTGGCTATCCACTGGATGACATATGAGTTTGTATCTAACCTCTTGAGTTTATCAGCAATGCCTGAGTGGGGTATTGTGTCAAATGCCTTGGCCAGGTCAAGGTAGGCAGTATGAATAATTTTGCCTTCAAACATTGTTTTGGTTACCTTCTCAAAGAAGTCTACCAGGTTGAGTAGGCATGATCTGTCCTTGATAAAACCAGACTGGGTTGGTCCAGTGTCTGGAGGTTTACTATATCACTATTGATCATTTCCATGATAATTCTTTCCATGACTTTACATATAAGACTAATGAAACTTATGAGTCTGTAATTTCAAGGGTCTGTAGATGGCCCTGCTTTATGTAGAGCGATGACTGATGCTGTTCTCCATTCATGAGGCACAGAGCCTGTTTGGAAGCTGCTGTTAAATAGTAATTCCATAGACCCTGAGAGCTCATGCTTCATGCTATTTTGAAGGCATCCTGGGATATTGTCTGGGCCCATTGATGTAGGGTTCTTGACCTTAGAGACAGCATTAAGGACATTTTCCCTAGAGATGGCAGGAGGAGTTATATTTGATGGCATTGCCTGAAGGAAGGTTGAGGGGTGAAAGAGGGGTAACGTTGGAGTTGAATTTATCGACCAGTAGGTTTGCAATATCTTCTGGCTCAGTATTGGTGGCTCCATTTACAATGAGCTCTATAGCTCTGTACACAATTGTGTATTGCCTTTGACAGTGTGGACATAGCTAAAGAAAGCCTAGTGGTTGTCCTTGGCCTGGGAGGCCAAATTGACCTAAAATGTGCCTTTGGTAGACTTTATTTGTCCTCCGAGTTGTTTGTTTAATTTGATGAGTGTTTTTATCATGCTGGGTGCTGCACCTCCTAATTTTCGCCATGATTTTCTTCCTCCTGTTATACAACCTACTGATTTTGTGATTTCACTAGGGTGGTTTGTTTTTTTGAGTTAGTTATGTACTTCTTCCTGGTGGATACAGCTGCCTCTATGCGTCTATTAACATGCTTGTACAGGGTTTCTGTGAACAGTTCTGCATAGGCATCAGTGTTCTCAGAGTTTATGGGAGCTTGCATTTTTGCCAGGTTATCACTTAATAGCAGGAGATTAGCCTTAACGTACTTCCTGAATATTCCAGGTTTAGCTGGGGTTCCCAGTTTTATTTTTACTTCAAAAAAGACCATTTTGTGGTCAGACCTTGCCAGGAAAGACATTACAGTAGGGGGTGCGCAGCACTCTCCAATATTAGTGAGGACCAGATCCGGTATGTTTGCACCCCTAGTTGGTGCATTAACTATCTGGTCCAGGGTGTTTGTGTTTACAAAATCCAGGAATCTTTATGCTTGTATGTTTGATGTCATATAGGACCCTGAAAATCTAATGATGAAGTATTTAGGCAGATATTCTAAAGTTAGAAATAAATCAACAGTACTTACAGAAAACAAAGAATTAGCTTGTCAAGAATGATGAAAAGAGGGGAGTCGTATGAATGGCTGCTGCCTAGCTACTACTAGTGCTGGTCTCAACACAGATTCACTCTGTTGGAATACAGTACTCCTTTGTTTCTTTTCTCACCAGAAGCAAAATGTTAGCACCAATCCCAAGATGAGAAGCAGGCCACAGCCTGTTTGGTGATCCACAGTCTTGTCCCAGGTGATGCAAGTTTTGGTAGGCTTGTTGTAGCCTTTTTCTGGTAGATGTCTTAAATAGCAATCAGACCAATCAGGAACAATAAACACAGATGGTCACTGTCCATCCAGAACCTGTCAAGAATCAATGCACTCTGCTCCTTGTCCTTAACCCTAAAATCCTCAATTTCTGCCTTAACCTAAAACTGCAAACCTTTCGTAGACCTAAATTCCCTGATCAGTCCATAACCCTAATACCCCCCCCTCATGCTCCAAAAACCACAAACTCCCTTCCTGCTCTCTATAAACCCCCTTCCTGCTTTCTAACTCTAAAACTTCTCTCCCGTTCCCTAAACCTAAATCCCCTTTCCGCTTCACTGCCCTAATCGATAATCTCTTTCCCTCCCCCACAACTGCTGTACTTACCTCACTCAAACTGGAATAATGAATCCCCGTAATGTGCAACATCTATTTGCCTGAATTTATATTCAAGTTCAAGATTGAATGTCAGCCTTAAAGAGCTACAAAATGCTCAAGTCCCTGGCTTTGAGACAGTCATGTTCATACATTTGGGACTCGAGTGCTTGTAGTAGAACCATGCACTCCTGCGTGCATGTGTGTGTGTGTGTGTGTGTGTGTGTGTGTGTGTGTGTGTGTGTGTGTGTGTGTGTGTGTGTGTGTGTGTGTGTGTGTGTGTGTGTGTGTGTGTGTGTGTGCGCATGTGTGTGTGTGAGTTGACAGTACCATCTTCATAACGGGCAACCATACAATGATTCAGTAACTGCCTATCCTTCTCTGTGGAATTCACCAACAGCAATGAAGGTTTTCCATGAACAATGTCAGTAGCATGTCTGAATTGCTTAAACTATACAACTGATATTCAACCTCTTGTGTGACAGAGATATCACAGCAACAAGTTGTTTATCATAGAGAGCCCAGTAAATAGAGAAATCTCAGTTAAAGAATGACGGAAAGGCTGAATTAGGCTGAAAAACAAATTGCTGATAATGAATCATTTAACTGTCATTGTTAAATGGGTGCAATACTAAAAATACACTTCCTGCTGCGTTTTTTTCACCATGTCTTTTCAGGAAGTTTGAAACCCAATCTTATCTGTTGCAACATTTCCATAAAATAAAACAATCACCAAGTGGAGAGAAAGAAATATGCCACTTCTCACTGTCTTCGTTATTTCATTCTGTAAGTAGTTTATATTTTTCATTATTTATAAAAATTGTATGCATTCATCTTTTAAGGAAGACACAATCCATGTTAAGAATCATAATAGCCCGTCATAGTAAAAATGCATTTTTGTATCTAAAGCTATTGGGTTAGATGTTTAAATTATATCTGAGCTCTTGTTAAAGTGGGTATAATTTTCATGTATGTACCTTTTCAAAATCTTTAAAGAGTGCAGAGATGATGCAGAAAACAAAGTAGAATATTGGTGGTGTTCCTGTAGGTGTGTCAGTTGCAAAGGCAACACTCTTGTACCATTTATCATTAAATGATGGGGTAGAGCAGTCATCAGTCATCATTTTATTTTATTATGTTAGTGTATGTTTCAAACTCAATATTTTGAAACAAATCAGGCAACAAATGACATCAGGTCCACTCACACTATTAACATACAGCAAAACTGAAAATGTTTAAGACGGTTACTTTTCTCAGATGTACAAATAACACCCTTTCAACCAGTTTTTTCTTTTTCTCTTCGTAGTTTTTGTTTGCTAAATTGTTGTGATGTACTTCATACATATAGGATGTACTTTGTCTTGTCCTAAATGTGTACATCCAAACAAGGACAGAGAAGGAAGAAAATTGAAAGACATGGCAAATGTTTAAATATATCTGACCATTGCATTTTGACAGGGTGAACACAACCATGGGACTTGTTACTGTGACATTTCCAGCTGTTCCACATAAAGAGTCGGGCATGTGGCAATGTAAACCAAGAACGCATTAACTGTTCTGCTGTTCTTAAGTGAACCACAACACTGCGTAATATTTTCTGAAAAGATGTTGCAATCTAGTTTTAATAACAAGATAGAATGAAGTAAAATGTATCAAGATACTAGATAAACAGTAGAGTCAGGGACACATTGCAATAAAGTAAATGCCAAAGAAACTTTTAGTAAGCATACATCATAAACACACCTCAGAATATATGCTGCACTGATGTTATATGAATTTTTTAGAACAGCATTTAACAAACCATGCAGCAAAAGTGGGATATCCTGTTTTTCTACACGTGAAATTATGATCTGTATTGCACAGACTGCTGTTCAAATTATTGAAATGTATCAGACTACAATATAATCATCGTTTTATTGTTGTAAAACAGCATATAATTTTAAACCATTAATCAAAAAAAAATCTGCTGCTGATTATACCATTTAATTATGGTGACTCACAAACCTAAGAAATCAAGGGTAATGTTTCCAAATGAGTTTTGTTTTATATACTGCATTTGTCTGTATTTAACAAGGAGAATATCAATATACAAGAATACCTGGTAGAGAGGTCACTAAATTAAATAACATACCACACAGAGGTGTTCTGAGAAGATCTGTAGGCTGAGGGTCTCCCTTCTCCTGGCACATCCAATTATGCCCACATTGGAGGGAATCATTGTGATATGCAGATGGCCTCTGTGTTTAATTTTTGTTCAGAGTTTCTGTTGTAATTTTTTTTTTATAATTTTATAGGCACTTTTTAGAAAAAATAGTGGCATTCCCTTTAATATAATGTAAGAAAAAGCAGACCCGCATCAGAAGAACCATCAGCTTTAATGTAAAAAATCCACACCGACTAAGGGCTTTCACCCACAATTGGGCTTCTTCAGAGTCAGTACACAGAAATCAAATGATCACTTAAATACCAATTAAACACAAATAATCACATATTTAAAAAAATTAACCTTGTAATGTCCAGTTCATTTCAACCCTAGTATTTGTTTGTATATCAAAAATACATATATAAATGTATCACTAAAAAGTATGCCACACTAACTGAACACACTACAACTGTTAAATTTAAATTGAACTACTGGGAAACCCACTTTCACCATATACTGTTAAAGGACATCAATTATATAATATAAATATAAGAACCAGTGCTGGCAGCAGCACTACCAGATTTTGAGGCACTATTAGCCCCACCAATATTTCCTAGTGGGGTAGTTCTTGAACAGGGTTCTGGTTATGGTAATTTTAACTCTAAATTACAATTATTTGAGAAGTTAACTATGAAATTTAAAACACTTCAGATGTACAATGCATTCTTGGAATGCTCTATAGAGTTAAACCAGGTGCCGAGGGGATTGAGAGGCTTTAAATTACCCATGGGTATTCAAGAAAACTCTGAGGCATTCCAGGATTTGCTGGTGCTATACGTCCACACAGAGTTAAACTTGATGCAGATTATTATTAGAGACAACACAGCTAAATTAACTAAATTAAAAACTGAATTGTTGACCCTAAAACACAGTATTTTTAATGATTTATTGTTTGAAATTAACAAGGCAAGATTCGATAAAATTTTAACTGATGTAGACAAATTTGTCAAGAATGATTTAGAAAGAAAACAAAAGAAAATTATCAGGGAAACTTTAGAATACAAAGAGAAAAGGGCATATCCCGCTCGAGAAAGGTATACCAACATGAATGGGGATGATGGTTACCAGGAGACAGTAAGAGATTCTAGTCATGAATCAGGGATTATGCAAACAGATTTATGTGATAACAATGATGCTTTTTTAGACAGTCCACAACCGCTGAGGCAGTCAGACTGGTTAAGGAACCGGGCACAATTCCAGAGTTATGTGGATACTAGAACCCTGAGATGGCAGAATTATCCACCAAGGGGGAGATAGGGAGGTCAACGTCAAACACGTTACGATCATTGGCACAACCAACAGAACTACAATGATTAGATTTTTCTCTACAGTGCAGCAATGAAATGCAAAATAATGGGTCCACTCTCGATATGTTTTCTGATAATAGTGATGAGTTTATTTTTGATGTGTTGAATGAGGTTGATTGTATTGACAATACAATTAATTTTAAGTTACAGGGTGATCAGGATTTAAAAATGTATAACTATTCTGACTTTATGATTACTGAGCATCATGTATGTCTGTTCAAAAGAGGTTTTTTATTTGTCCCACTTTTAGATATGAGATAGAGAGACTTTTGAGTAACCTTAGATTGTACACCAGGCTTCTCAATGTAAGACTGTTTTTGGTAATAGTACTACTTTAGAATATGACTATACGTATATAAGCCTGAAAAGAAGTAGTGCATTTATTCCACCCTAAAACGCTGCTGTTATGATTTTTGAACGTCTGTGTGGTGCACAAATACGCAGATGTTTACAAAGAGAAACACTATTTAAAGATAACCTTACCACAGTAGAACAATTTTGTTTAAAAGAACTGTCTGACAGCAATCATTACAGGGTTAAGAAACCCGACAATGGTGCGGGGGGGGGTAGCTATTATGACAAACATTGATTATGAATGTAGAATGCGTTTACTACTAAATGATGATGACACCTATGATATGGTATAGAAATTTGATGTGCAAAGAGCTTACACGAAAATTGACTGGCAATTATATGAATTTTTGTGTGAAGGGATTATACCGCGCAATGAATTTAAATATCTTTCGGTGGAACATCCCATTATTCCATCAATATTTGGTATTCCTAAAATCCATAAAAACGCTAATTGTCCACCATTTAGGCTTATTGTTGCATTTAGGGGATCAAAGACAGAGCCCCTCGCGGCCTACATTGACATCACTTGTCAGAATATTTTGAACAAATTACCGTACATTTTTAAAGATTCGTGGCATTGTTTGGATTGTGTTAGGAATATCAATATTGATGGTTGTGATGATTTTTTGTTTGTAACCATTGATGTTGTTAATCTGTTGTCAGTGATCCCCCACCAGAATGGAATGGACATGTTCAGTAACATTTTGTTGAAATATAGTGACTGTCATGATATTAAGAGATGCCTCTTGATAGAACTATTAGAGATGATACTATTCAACAACTTCATATGCTTTAATGGCAAATATTATAAACAGACAAAAGGGGTTGCGATGGGTGCTAGATATGCACCCATTTATGCCAACTTAGTATTAGCAGACTGGGAACAAACATTTGTTTTTTCCTCAGAATACAAGTCCAAATTATTGTTATATTTACAATATTTGGATGATATTCTTAATTTTTTGGAAGGGCTCTAAAACTGAAGTAGAGGCCTTTAATAGCTATCTGAATCAAACAACTGAGTTCCTCAAATTCACAAATCATATTGATAAACCCAACATTGAGTTTTTGGACATTCAGCTGTATAATGAGGATTGCCAAATTCACTCTAAAATTTTCAGTAAAAAAAACATATAGTAATTCCTTTTTGTATTATGATAGTTGCCACCCTGACCACCAAAAGAAAAATATGGTATAGGGCAAATGATATGGATATCTAGATTGATAAGCCAGGAAACAATTTTCCAAGCTGAAATGTTACAGCTGATCGATATGTTTAGAAATAGAGGATATCCGATGGAGTTACTTTATAAATTTAATACAGAAATAGAGAGGAGAAGACACTGTGATTTTAGGCCCATCCTATTGGATAGTATGAGAAAAGACAACAATGCCCACACTTCTGTTACAGACAAAACCAGTCAAAATTATTCTTCAGGTATGGTTATGGAGTTCATTTCAACAGGAACAAAAGTTAGGAACATCATGAATAGTGTGTGGGATAGTGTCTTTACCCAAGAAATCAAAGATGCACTAGGCCCAACTCCTAGGTTTATTAACAGCAGAGGTTGTAACTTAAAAGAATTACTTGAGAAAATTTCTATGGATCAGGACAACAGATCTACACGAATGAGCAAATGCGGTACATGTAGAGTGTGCAAATATATAAATGACGGACATTATGTACAGATTAGCAGTTATAAGAGGACACTGCAATTGTAATACTAAAATGGTAATCTATGTGGCTACATGTCTAAAATGTACCGCATTTTATGCTGGAATAACCACAAGGAAGCTCAGACTTTGAATATTGCAACACAACAGGGACATAAAGAATAAGAAAGCTACCAATGCCCTTTTCAATTACAATAGCCTGTGTACTAAAATACAAATCTCAGTTTATATAAAACACATTTTTTGTATATTTCATGATTACCCATTTTTTTACAATTTAATTTTAAATTTAACAGTTGTAGTGTGTTCAGTTAGTGTGACATACTTTTTAATGATACATTTATATATGTATTTTTGATGTACAAATAAATACTAGGGTTGAAATGACCTGGACATTACAAGGTTAATTTTTTTAAAATATTGGCAGGTACTCGTGATTAATTGTGTTTAATTGGTATTTAAGTGATCATTTGGTTACTGTGTACTGATTCTGAAGAAGCCCAATTGTGGGTGAAAGTGCTTAGTCAGTGTGGATTTTTTACATTAAAGCTGATGGTTCTTCTGATGCGGGTCTGCTTTTTCTTACTAGTCTCTTTAATATAATGTAATTGATTATTAGTAGCCTATTCTGTTTTTCAAAATGGCTAGATAATGGTCATTAAATGTACTCATCTGACTGCAGATGATCTACATAAGTGTGTGTGCATGTGCGCATGTGTGTGTGTATGTCTAAACATATGTGTGTGTGTGTGTGTGTGTGTGTGTGTGTGTGTGTGTGTGTGTGTGTGTGTGTGTGTGTGTGTGTGTGTGTGTGTGTGTGTGTGTGTGTGTGTGTGTGTGTGTGTGTGTGTGTGTGTGTGTGTGTGTATGTATATATATATATATATATATGTGTGTGTGTGTGCGTGTGTGTGCGTGTGTGTGCGTGTGTGTGTGTGTGTGTGTGTGTGTGTGCGTGCATGCGTGTGTGTGTTAAACTAAACACAGAATGTAACATTTGACTTAGTACTACTTATCTTCCTGAAGTTGTTACATTCTGGCTTGTATTTTATTTCCTTGAAAGCAGATTTTAACAACATAACATTATTCTGCAAAAAATGCATCCCTTTAATCTCTATGTAGAAATATTCTAATCCTAAACTGAATTTCTCTGACTGAAGATGTGACAATGGTGCAGGACGTTGGTGTTAGTGGACCTTTGACATTTGCATTGCACTTTACAGCCACGGAGATATAAGATACAGCATTTTAGCATAATTGCAAAAAGTAACAGTTTTGGCACTGCAGTACTTTTCTGTCAGGTCTGGACTCGTGTGCTATCTTTATTCAAATTTAATGCAATATAATATCCATTAATGATCTGGCACTATTGTTTTGTTAATGTTGAATCCTTTTAATTTCAACTCCCATAATTTGATAGCTATTTTGTCAAAATAACTATCAGGCTATGAAGGACAACAGCAGTATGTGTAGCTATCAAACTGCAGAATTTCAGTGTTTTTGTAATGCAACATCAATTCGGCAGTTTAATGACAGGACTATAGAACTCCAAAATGTTCTACAGCTGCATGTTTTACTTTATACAGAGGTTTTGCTGTCAGTTCATTTTTGCTATTGCACTTGTACACAATTAATGGCTGGATGTTTAGGAGGTTTGGTATGTTAGGTTTATAAATTTAGTTATGGTAATAATATTGCCTGACAGT
>NC_056726.1:1081766624-1081860863 GCF_019279795.1 Protopterus annectens
ACATGTGAGTTTCAGACTTCATGTCCTTTAGAAAAATTCATACTAGCACAAATCCTGTTATTCTAGCAACTTTCTCATACTAGCACAAATCCTGTTATTCTAGCAACTTTCTAAGTTCATGAGAGCATTATTTAATATCTGTCCCTGTTTATTTTAGGCTTTGTCCATATTTCTTGCACTAAGAGGTAGGTAGGGGTGTGTGTGTGAATGAAACATCCTAGTTAGGGGTAGCAGGTGGTTAGTAATTTACTCAAGCTCAAAACCTGTACCTTAGTTACAGAAAACAAAAGCATAAATTCTCTACCCCAACTACCATGCTGCATTTTTCAAAAAACTGACTTTCAGGTTAATTTTTAATTCAAGGAACCGAGTTTGAGTGAATTTATATTATATTATATTACTGAAGAGGCATTACAGCGAATGCCTCTTCATCGACACTAAAAGACCGAACAGTGAATTACGAGAATGGCCGTAGCTTGGCTGGGGAGGGGGGTAGCAGTTTGAGAGCTGTGAGTACAAATTTGAAAATCCTAGCTACACCCCTGCTAAGGAAGGGGGTGTGTCTGAAGCTGCCAAGCACACTACATTGCCTAAACTTGTGTGCACGCTGTGCACCGGGTTAAAAAAAGTAAACCAGGAAATAGCAGCTCCATTCACATCTGAGCACTGTGTTTGTGCAGCGTGCCTTGGGGCTTAAACAGGAAGGCAATGGGAGGGGAAAGCAGCAGTAGGAAGGTAAGCAAGGAGAACTAGCATAGCTGGCAGGTGAAATGTATCAGAATCAGCCAATTACACAGGCAGCAGCCCAGCCCAGCAGAGTACTATAAACCATGCAAATACCTTTCCCTCTGTTCTTCCCCACAAGCTCTACACCACCAGTGTACACAAACAGGGACATTTTACCTAACAAAAGCAAAAAAATGATAGGGGCTGCATTCGCTCTCATAAATCAACATGTGGAAGAGGCTGAGGGTGGTGAGGATGAGAATGCTGATGACCAACCCAAAGTGAGGAGAAGGAGAAGAGTGTACAGACCCAGGGTAACCTACCAGGGGCTACATGAGCTGGAGATAGTAGAGTGCTATAGGCTGGACAGGGACATCCTACAGCAAATTGTTGAGCTGTTCCGGCCACAACTCACACACAGAACCAATAGAGGGGAACCCATCCCAGTGGATACCAAGGTATGTGTAGGCTTAAGAATACTAGACACAGGTACGTTCCAAAGGCCAAGTGAGGCTATCATGGGGATCTCACAGGCATCAGCATCCAGGGTACTCCACCAGTTCCTCGATGCCATGTCAGCACATGCTGGTGAGCACATATATTTCCTCAACACCCGTGATGCATTGACTGGAAATATGCATCTCTTCCACCAAATAGCAGAACAGCCTGAGGTAGTGTGTGCTATAGACTGCATGCACATACACATCAAAGCACCACCTGGTGAGTGGGGTAGAGTCTACATAAACCGCAAGGGCTTCCCATCCATCAACTGCCAAGTCATGTGCGATGCCCAGGGCATTATAATGAATGTGTGTGCTTGCAGCCCTGGAAGCTATCACAACTGCTACAGCTGGCCTATGACACAGCTGTACCAGAGATTTGCCAGTGGGGGCATCCCATATGGCCACCTAGTGGTGGATGCTGGTTACACACTGGAGCCATGGCTGATGACAACCATCAGAAATGCACACACACCCAAACAAGAACTCCAAAATAAGGCGCATGCACAGACCAGAATCATAATAGAGCGTGAATTTGGGATGCTGAAGTCATGGTTCCTGTGCCTGGACATATCCGGTGGAGCCTTGCAGTACTCACCAGCTACATGTACCCAAATTATCATTATATGTGCCATGCTACACAACATGATCCTGCAGAAACTGCTACAGCATGTGGCAGGGCCACACAGCCCCCCAACATTGCCAAGGCCTGCACAGAGTGACACAGAGGAGAAACAACCTGAGTCTGCCCATGTAGGCAGAAGGAGGCATGCCTAGTATGCCCAGGCCTTGGCAAAGAGAGTACACATAGCACATACACTGACATGGTAGGAACGCAGAGAATGAGACCTCACCCGACTCGCACATACAGTAAAATGGATGCCAAACATGACACTACCTGTGCTTAACCATGTATAGGGAGTGTACTATGTGCATCTGACATAGTCAGCCCTCCAGCACCATCCTCAATACTGGCACAGTGACAAGGTAAGTCACACTCACTATCAATTGCTGAATGGAGTAGAATGTTCTGCTACCTGTATCTATGGTATGGATGTGAGCATGCTAGAGAATCTGGTGGCTGAAAGGGATGACAGCAGATAATAGACACCTATATTGGCAGCATGAAATCCTTAACAAATACTGGTGTCAACATAGTAGGCAGTACTAGTCAAAGTGACAAAAGCCACTGCAGGACATGTAGTGGGCCAAATGTGTGTCCGCAGGACACACACATGCATGTCAGTGAGGCTCACATACCCAACAACAGTCTGAGCCAGCAGGACAGGTGTAGATGACCACAAATGTCAATGGCAGGCAGAAGACAACAAGGCCAGTGAATAGTGGTTGCTAAGGAGGAAGGCTCATTGTCAGACTTGTAACTAGGCATTAGCAGGAAATTCTATGCAAATGAGGGGAATTTATTTATTTATTTTATTTATTGCAGTTGGTTTACCAGGATAGTCCATTGGGCCATAAAGAACCCGTTTTCAATGGAGTCCTGGGGAGAAAAGCTCCAAAACAGGCACAAATATACATGAAACAGTAGCAATATAGGTACAGCAGGTAGTAATGATAGTTATACAAATGAGAAAGGAAAATATTTAAAATAAAATAGTCCAAATACAACAATTAATACAGATTGATAAGGATATACAACAATATTACAGCAAATAAAGCAATTACACAATTCGAGAGGAATCATTCACACTGTGGAAAGGCACAACGTCATACTAAAGGATGTTGCATAGTGGGGGAAGTAAACTAAAAGCTTGTCTAGTCCATTCTATACAATTATATAGGAAGAGTAGAGTAGACGCAGGGGAGGTGAGAAGACAGAGTTAGTTATGTAGGGTGGGAGCAAGAGCATTCCCACTGTGATGTTAGATGTGAGTGAAGAGATTTTTTGAAGGTAGAGTGGTTAATGGTGGTGCGAATGGATGGTGGTAGGGAGTTCCAATGTCGAGCTAGGCTGAAGGATAGAAGGTTTTTGCCTGGGGGATGTGTAGGTTTATGCACTTCTAGTAGGTTTTGATTGTTTGACCTTAATACTCTATTGGGTTGGTGCATTTTAAAGGCTGATGAAAGGGATGGACAGAGGGAGGGGTTGAGAATAAGCTTATGGGCTAGAGTTAGTTGGGTGTAGGTTAGTTGATTTGGAAGTTCTAGCCATTGAAGTTTCTGGAGGGAGGAACAATGATGGGTGGAGGACTTATGGCTAGTGGCGAATTTTGCGATTTTGTTATAGCAGCAGGAAAGCTGTTTTTAAAGAGGACTGAAGATTAGTTAGGAGTGGTGCACCATAGAGAAGGGAGGGGATAAGGAAGGAAGTAGAGAGTGATTTTAGTGGCAGGAGTGAGGTAGGGATTCTGTCTGTAAAGCATGCCTAGTTTTTGATGGGTTTTTTTGATATTTAGTTGTAGGTGGGAGTTAAATTTAAGTTGGTTGTCAATTTGGACCCCAAGTAACTTAGTCTGTGACACTATTTCTAAAGGTGAGTTGTTTTGACTAGTGATTGAGAATGTATTCATATCAAAAGGAGTAACTTTAGAAGGAGTAAATATCATTAGTTTGGTCTTGGAAGCATTAAGAGCTAGATGGTTACTTAGCATCCATTGCTCAGTGGTAGAGAAGGCATCTTGAGTTAGTTTTTGAAGTTTAGCAATTGAAGTGGCAGAACAGATGATTGTTGAATCATCTGCGTATTGGATGATGTTTGAGAGTGGGATAGATTTGTGGAAATTGTTTATAAATATATTAAAGAGAAGGGGACCCAGTATGGAGCCTTGTGGAACTCCTGTAGGAGTCCTAAGAAATGAAGAGGTGGCTTTCTTCCATTTTACTGCTTGGTTTCTTTTAGATAGGTAGCTAGAGAACCAGTTCAAGGAGGAGGGAGATAGATTAAGTTCAGAGAGCTTAGCTAAAAGCAGGCTATGTGATATAGTATCAAAGGCTTTAGAGATGTCAAGAAGTAGGGTAGAAACAAATTGGCCAGAATCTCGAGCTTTATTTACAATTTCAAGGAAGGAGAGGAGGGCTGTCATGGTGCTATGGTTTGGTCTGAATCCATGTTGTGTGGGAGTTATAAGGTGATTATCTAGGAGATATGGAAGGAGTTGAAGTTGGACACATTTTTCTAGGATCTTAGAGATAGGGGACAGGAGAGCTATGGGGCGGAAATTTGTTATATTGTTATTGTTACCACCTTTGTGTAGAGGTATGATAAAGGCATGTTTCCAGATTTGAGGTACTGTAGATTCTTGTATGGAACAGTTTATTAAGATGCTAATGGGGTAGGCAAGAGATTCTGCAGCTATACTAAGAAGGGATATTATCAGGAGCGTTGGTACATGGCTTCAATTTCTGAAGGAGTTTCTTTATAGTAGATGTAGGTATGGGTTTTAATGAGAATAGGGGGGAGTCAGGAGAGGGGAATTAGGGGGTGGTAGAGATGAGGAAGAAGTTTGTGTAGAGGAGGAGGTAGAGGATTTAGTAGATGGGGAATGGGGAGTAGTAGTAGTCAGAGATAGAGTGTGAGTGGGGGTGGGAGAGGGAGGATTGGCGAGTGTGGTGGTGTTGGAGAATGAAGAAGTCAATTTGGAAATAGAGTCAATAAAAAAGGAGTTAAATTGAGTGGCCAAAACTAATTCAGGAGCATTTGAGTCTGGGGAGGGAGTATCTGGTTTATTAGGGTGTAGGAGACTAGAGATGCCTTTCCAGAATTTCTGAGGGTTGTTTTTATTATGGTTTTGGAGTGTAGAAGTAGTTTTGTCGATCTGAAGTGATGAGTTTTTACTTTATTTGAAGCATTTTATAGTCATTGAGGAGCAGTGGTGTCTTGTTTTTCTGGTAGCGTGCCCAGACTTTATCTCTATGTCTCATGATAGCAAGAGTATTTTTGGAAAGCCAGGGTGCTGATTTCATTTTTATTCTCTTTGTCCTTAAGGGAGCCTGGGAGACTAATAATTTTAAAAATATTGAGTTAAAGTGGGAGACTGCAATGTCTAGTGGTAGTGTTTTTAAACAATTCCAATTAATTCCCTGTAAAGAGTTCGTTAAGGTTGTTGGGTTGAAGTTTTTTTGGTCACGAATAGTAATATAGTTATGGGTTCGTTGTAAGATTGAGGGAAGTCGGTGGGTGAAGATGGGAATGATACTGAATCACAGATTTGCCCTCAATTTCCCCTCATGGCTAGCCTGCACCCAACTGTGTAGGTGCAGGAAAACCATGGTGCAAGCCTAACAGCTAGCTGATATCATAGAGGGGTGTGTCAGGCATACTGTAAGCTTATTGGAGCTCTGTGGCTCAGGTTTGCCTTAGCTTAGCAGAGCTAAGGAAGGGGGTGTGTCTGAAGCTGCCAAGCACACTCCATTGCCTAAACTTGTGTGCACGCCGTGCACCGGGTTAAAAAAAGTAAACCAGGAAATAGCAGCTCCATTCACATCTGAGCACTGTGTTTGTGCAGCGTGCCTTGGGCAATTAAACAGGGGAAAGCAGCAGTAGGAAGGTAAGCAAGGAGAACTAGCATAGCTGGCAGGTGAATTGTATCAGAATCAGCCAATCACACAGGCAGCAGCCCAGCACAGTACTATCAAATACCTTTCCCTCTGTTTTTTCCTACAAAATCTATACCACCAGTGAACACAAATGGGGAAATTTTACCTAACAAAAGCAACAAAATGATAGGGGCTGCATTTGCTCTCATAAATCAACATGATGAAGAGGATGACAATGCTGATGACCAACCCACAGTGAGGAGAAGGAGAAGAGTGTACAGACCCAGGGCAACCTACCAGGGGCTACATGAGCTGGAGATAGTAGAGCGCTATAGGGTGGACAGGGACATCCTACAGCAAATTGTTGAGCTGTGCCGGCCACAACTCACACACAGAACCAATAGAGGGGAACCCATCCCAGTGGATACCAAGGTATGTGTAGGCTTAAGGATACTAGACACAGGTATGTTGTAAAGGCCAACTGAGGATATCATGGGGATCTCACAGGCATCAGCATCCAGGGTACTCCACCAAATCCTGGATGCCATGTCAGCACATGCCGGTAAACACATATATTTCCTCAACACCATTGAGGCGTTTACCAGAAATATGCATCTCTTCCACCAAAGAGCAGAATACCCTGAGGTAGTGGGTGCTATAGACTGCATGCACATACACATCAAAGCACCACCTGGTGAGCGGGGTAGTGTCTACATAAACCGCAAGGGCTTCCCATCCATCAACTGCCAGGCCATTTGCGATGCCCAGGGCATTATAATAAATGTGTGTGCTCTCAGCCCTGGAAGCTATCACGATTGCTACATCTGGCCTGTGACACAGCTGTACCAGAGATTTGCCAGTGGGGACATCCCATATGGCCACCTAGTGGTGGATACTGGTTACACACTGTAGCTATGGCTGATGACGACCATCAGAAATGCACACACACCCAAACAAGAACTCTATAATAATGCACATGCACAGACCAGAATCATAAGAGAGCTTGAGTTTGGGATGCTGAAGTCATGGTTCCGGTGCCGGACCTATCTGGTGGAGCCTTGCAGTACTCACCAGCTACATGTACCCACATTAACATCATATGTGCCATGCTACACAACATGATCCTGTGGAAACAGCTACAGCATGGGGCAGGGCCACTCAGCCGCCCACCATTGCCAAGGCCTGCATAGGCACAGAGTGACTTGGAGGAGAAACAACCTGAGCCTGCCCATGTAAGCAGAAGGAGGCATGAACAGTATGCCCAGGCCTTGGCAAAGAGACTGCGCATAGCACATACACTGACATGGTAGGAACCCAAGGAATGAGACCTCATTCCGACTCACACATACAGTAAAATGGATGTTAAACATGACACTACCTGTGCCTAACCATGTATAGGGAGTGTACTATGTGCATTCAACATAGTCAGCCCTCCAGCACCATCCTCCATACTGGCACAGCCACAAGGTAAGTCATGCTCACTATCAATTGCTGAATGGAGTAGAATGTTCTGCTACCTGTATCTATGGTATGGACGTGAGCATGCTAGGGAATCCGGTAGCTGAAAGGGATGACAGCAGATAATAGACACCTATACTGGCAGCATGAAATCCTTAACAAATAGTGGTGTCAATATAGTAGGCAGTACTAGTCAAGGTGACAAAAGCCACTGCAGGACATGTAGTGGGCCAAATGTGTGTCCACAGGACAGACACATGCATGTCAGTGAGGCTCACATACCCAACAACAGTCTGAGCCAGCAGGACAGGTGTAGATGACCACAAAGAAAGGCTGTGCTAAGGCCTCTGATTGATGGCAATGGAGAACAGCCCCCCTCCAGACCTATACAGACAGACTACAACAGGTTAGGCAGTAGGATGTTAGTTCTGAAGGGCAAGAAGTCTGAAACTGAAATGTAGGTCAATAAAACCTAAGAATTGTAGTACACTGATATGCCTCTAGTCTGCATGATAGGTCAGAATACAGAATGAAATGGAGTACCTGAAATACCAGTACAGACATAGTAAATGTGTACAGTTGTCAGGTGTGCCCCCCCCCACACACACACACAATCCTATGTAGAAATGTAGTAACATGTATGTGTAGGTATAGTAACAGTGGAGCACAGATTACTTGAGCTGGCCAAAGTAGCAGAATAGATTGTAGCACATGTACAATATGCAGGGCTGTGTGTGTTAGACTGGTGTGTGTCGTATATTGTGTGAAAGTGGTCAGTATGTAGGCATGGTGGGTTGTGTCCTGGTGGCCAATGGCCAGTACTGCTGATGGCAGGGCCATGTTCTCACAACTGCAGTGCCAAACACAATGCATCCCAGCAGAACACATTCCAGCAGTAATCCATACTAATTGTTTGGAAATAATATCTGTCATCATCTGAAAGATGGACATGGCATGAATGTGGTCCCAGACATACAAACCGTACACAGGTGGAAGTACCCTAGACAGAGAGTGTATAAAATGTTACTGTCGAATGGACACACCTTTGGAATTGTACATACAGGTTAGCAGCACATTAGTTGGATGTGTAGTATGGAATACTGATGTCGTCTGGCCAAACACTGGCAGACCACATAAGTCACAGGTATGAAGTAATGAGAAACTGCTGATGTCCCCGCACAAGCCAGCATAAGTGGAATGCCCCACGTATATCTGTGAGTCAACTGCAAGTAGCTTCCATAGGACACATGCACCCAGCTCACTCCACCAGATGCCACAGGTACCTCACAGGTCTTATCCCTGCTGTTGGGAATGAGTACACTATGACCCCCACCTCAGTATGGGAATAGCCACAGAATGCAGCATGCTGAAGGGGTGTCCCATGCAGGTGTGTCCCCAGCTGTAAGCAGCACCCTGCCAGCATCCACACCACTGGATTAATAATGACAGAAACTATTGATATTAACACCTTGCACACCTACCCTGTCACCCCAGGGAAATATAGTGGCTTGCAGCCTGTGACTGTAGGAATGACACAATGCACTGGCCTGCTACATATTGCCTGCATCACTACAAAATGCCCTACAGTCCTCTGTCAAAGGCCTGTGTTTCACCCATACTGCCATTTTTAATTTCTCCAAGTCTTTTGGGTTTCTAATACCATGACGGGAATGGAGCCCATTCCTAAGTCAAAGTACGATTAAAGTTCATGAAATTAGTATTGTTTCACTCTTTGATATTAGCCAAAACTGCTCCTCGCAGCACCCGCAATGCGCCCAGTAATGACTCCTTCTGCAATTCGTACAGTGTTACATGAATTGGTAACATATCTAAATACGATTGTAAATTCTTTTTTATAAGACCAGTTATTCCTACTACTATTGGAACTGTCTGTGTATCTTTCTTCCACATGGCTCTCATTTCTGCCTGCAGATCGAGGTATTTTATGAATTTGTGTCTCTCTGTACGCAAGACACTGTAGTCACTAGGTGTGGCAATTTCAATGATCAATGCTACTTTTGGACCACTATATCCAGTTTTCTAGCATCTATCTTTTGGACTGTTGGTATTTGGTGATCCCATGTGATGTAAACTTCATCATTTTGTATGATTCTCGGTGGTTCATGTTTCCAGTGTTTTTCAGCCACTTCAATACCATAATGTTTGCACAATCTTCAGTGTAACAATCTGGCCACATTATTATGCCTTTCAGTATACAGTCCCTCTGCCATTAAAAAGTCACAACCAGCAATAAGGTGTGTGACTGTTTCCAATTACTTACACAAAACCTACATATGTCTGTTTCTCCCAGATGTTAAATGGATTTAGTAAACCAGCGTGTATGCAGCCCACTATCTTGGGCTGCCAATATTAACCTTTCATTTCTTGATGTAAATTCACCTCTCCTTAACCATTCCTGCGTTCCTTCTTGATCAACATAAGGCTCTTCTAGAAGTTTTTTATACTTGCAACTATATTTATGTTTTTTCCACATTTCTTGCTTTCTCATCTGATCCTTCACCTTATATTCTTTCTTTTCTTTTTTATCAAATTCAGTTGCTGCCTGTTTTTTATCCACTTCTGGTTTGATTTCTATTCCTGCTTGACGTTGATATGCTTCTGCTAAATTAAGCAGAGATGTCATCTTAGATTTATTCTCCTCATGTTTCAAAACTTTCACCACATTTGGATCTTCTGAGGTCAGTAGATATGCGTGGAGTCCCACAATTGAAGATCGATACATGTAATCAATTTCAAGGAGGCCCATCCCTCCTTCAGAACAGGGGATACATAATCTTGGTATACACTGATTTTTATAAATCATTTGGTGAGCATGAAGCATCCTTCTTGTTTTAATATTCAATCCATCCAACACTTTTTGGGGCCAGTCAATCACTCCAAAACTATAAGTTAGGACAGGAAGATCAAACTGATTTATAGCTTAGAGCTTGTTCCTAGGTGTCAATGCTGTTTTCAGGATTAATTTAAGTCTACTAAAGTACTCCTTACTAAGCTTTATTCACATTTGTTCATGTTTTATTGCTGATCCTTCATCAATTCCCAGGTATTTATACACTCTCTCTTGCTCAAGTTCTTTTATATCACATTCTTGTCCCAAACTGATGTTTTCCTGGTGCTGCAATTTTCCTTATTTAAAGGTTGCTTTTGCACATTTATCAAGACCAAATGACATTCCAATATCATCTGAAAAAGTTTTGACAACCTGCAGCTGTACTTTCAGTTCCTCTGATGAGCTATACAATTTTAAATCATCGACAAAGAGAAGATGAGAAATCATTAGACTTTGTTGTTTTCCTAGAAGACAAATTATAGCCATGGCCAAAGCTGTTAAGTAAATAGCTTAATGGGTTAATGGCAAGGCAGTATAGCAAGGGTGACAGAGAGGCAACCTGGAATATCCCCCTTTGAATTGTTATCCCTGGGATAATAATCTCTCCTTTAACATGGCTTAATTGCAAAGTGGTCTGCCATTGTTTCATGGTTACTGGAATGTAGTCAATCAGTGTAGGGTGTATCTTATACATTTTTAAGCAGTCTTTTATCCATGAATGTGGGATACTATCAAATGCTTTTTTATAGTCAATCCATGCCATACTTAGGTTCTTCCCCTTCTTACAATTCTCCACTATAACTTTGTTTAACAAGAAATGATCCTTTGTTCCATATGACTTTCTTTTATTGCCCTTTTGTTCTACTGCCATAATTGAGTTTTCTTCTAAATGACTATAAACTCTGTCAGCGTCAATTTCCTTGTATATTTTGTACGTTGTCAGAAGACAAGTTATTGGTCTATCATTTTTAGGGTAGCTTGCAGGTTCACTCTTACGCAAGAGCATTGTTTTTCCTGTTGTTAACCAGTGTTGTGTATGTTCGGGTGCACATATAAATAGTTCTTACTCATGGATAAATCCTTGTGCAAAGAAGTTAATACTTAAAGCCAAATGTTAGGTACTGCATCTGGGCCTGCTTTTTCCAGTTATGGGCTTTTCTCAACTTTATTTCAATCTCTCAGGCTGTTATTTCATCTCATTTCATATCCTGTACCTTTAAACTTCTTATTCTTTCTTTTACTTCTTCTATCCTTTTAGCATCTTTGTTATGTTCCACAGGATCTTCATATACACTTCTCTAAAATGTATCTACTTCCTCTTTTTTCGGTGGTCTATCAATTCCTTTTACCTTGTTTCGCAATTCTCTATAAAACTTTTTGGGTCATCAGTAAATTGTTTATTTTGTGATTTTCCCTTATATTTATCTTTGTATCTTTTGAGTCTTTCCGCCTGTTTTGAAAATTTTATCTCCAATAATGTATAATAGATCTAGGTCTGTTCTAATAGTGCACATTGCTTTTATCACATCTATCTTTCTTAATGTTTTTATTGATTTGTTCCTGCTTCTATAATCTTCTAACAAGGATATTTCTTGTCTTAACTGCTTTATAGTTTTCTCTATTTGATATTTCCATGATGACATTCGCTTTTGCCCCCTCTTTTCCCTCGCTACTCTTTGTTCCTGTGGTAGAACTTTATCAGTTATTAATTTAGCAGCAAAGTAATATATGCGGTTTACTTCTGTTATATCACTTGAGTCTCTTTGGACAGTCTTAATTACTGTGTTTATTTGTTTTATCAAGCTTCTGATGTTTGGGGTTTTATTAACCTTCTGCAGTCTATTTCTCTCATTGATCTTGATATATCTATCTTTGTCTATTAAATCAAACAACTTTTCTCTTAACTCATTTTCTTCCATACTGAGGGCACATCCCTTGTTTTCCATTTCCTGTGGACATTCTATAGAAAGTTCTATAACATCTTCCTGTGGCACATTCTTTTCAATTTCATCCTGTGTCATCCGTTGTTTTTTCATATGGGAACTCACTGACATATCACTCCTCAACATTGACTGCATCAATTTCCACAGTTTCCTGTGTCTTCCTGTGCTGTCTTGCTTCAAGTGAATGTTTATACTGGTTTCCTGTTGAAGGCTCCAAAATATCTTGATATGGCACCTGACCAATTGCTTCCTGTTCTACTGGTTTCCCCTTAATTTGGATATCCATTGCTCTATCCTGTTGTGGTGCTTTCAGCATTTGATTTTCTACACTGAATCCTTCTCTTTGCAGCTGTTCCATTACCTCAATTTCTATTTCTTTGACTTCTCCATTACTAATCTCTTTTTCTACTTTTCCTCTTTGTCTTCTTATTTTTTGTATTGTAACGTTTTCCATATTCAGATTCCTTTGCCTGTATTTCTCTTCAAATATCTTTGGTGCTGCTCTTTTTGTATTGGTTAGTTTTGCTTTCTCCTTTGCATAAATATTACACCACATTAAATCTCTTTTTCTTTCCCATGTCCATATTTCTTCTTCACATCTCCTGATCTTCATGCTTTTCCTTACTCTGGGGACTCACTCCATCATGCTGTAATGTAATCTGTTTTAGACCTTCTACATTAAATCCTTCACTTTGCAGGCACTCCATAAATTCAACTTCTATTTCTTTAACTTCTGCTTTACTAATCATCTTTTCTACATTAAATCTTTGTGCTTTTAGTCTTTTTATTGTGACATTTTCCATATCTGGATGCCTTTGCCTGTTTTTTTCTTCGAATATCTTTGAAACTGCCTTCTGTATGTTAGTTAACTTGGCTTTGTCCTTTGCATAAATACTGCACCATATCAAATCTCTCTTTCTTTCCCATGTTCATATTTCTTTTTTAAATTTTTCAAATATCTTTAGGTTTTGTTGTTTATATTTTCTCACTTCCTCAAAGGCTTCTTTTTCCAAAGAGATCAAAGTTACTTGATCTATATACTGTTTTTCAAAAATCTGTTGTATTAATAAGAGATAATTTTTATTTGAAGCTTGTAATCGTTTTTTCCTGTCAAATTATTTTTCTTTCCTCTAATTTCTCTCTTAATCATTTTGTATATCTTGTGTCTGGAAATTCTGGGCTTTTTGTGTAATAGTAACAATACATAATTTCTTTCTTATCCTCAATAGTCCAACCTGTCGTCTTTATGGCTCTTCTTTGGCCAATCAATTTTTGTTGTTTTTGTGGACTTCTATTTCCTTATACAACAGGGGGGGCTACACCTACAGCTAGCTGCCAATGTATGTTATCTCATGGACTTCCAAATAACATAACATAGTCCACAGAACCCAAATGCAAGGCCATGTTGACAAATCCCAGTAGCATGTCCGCCATGTCCTACTGCATGAACTGTGGACCAACCCCTAAATACTGCTGGGATGAAGTGATAACTATAGGGATACTTATCAGATAACACTTGCATAATGTTCGGAAGAGCATAGAATAACATGGTGGGTAGAAGCATGGACACCATGGAGTGTGTGAAGTCTGAAACTCAGCTGTGTGTACATACTATCCCTGCCTGCAAACACAGGAATGGGTGGCTGCAAGCAGGTCTATATTAGAACATCGAAGTTTCAAAACTTTGAATGTTCTAATATTGAACCCTATTCAGCGAAAGCTGAAAATATCGAACCAACAGAAAAGCAAATTCTTTCCTAGGGAAAGAATTTGGTTGTCCGTTTCTGTTGTTTCGGTATTTTCAGCGCTGTGGTGGAAAGTTATGGGTCAGGTTTAGGTAAGTGTGCAATTGAGTGCGGGTTAGGTTAGTTAGGGTTAGGGTGCAGGTTAGGTATGTGTGCGATTATTTGGACATGAGGGTTAGGGTGGGTTAGGTGAGTTAGGGTTAGGGTGCGGGTCAGGTAAGTGTGTGATTGTGTGGACGTGAGGGTTAGGGTGGGGTAGGTGAGTTAGAGTTATGGCACAGGTCAGGTAAGTGTGCAATTGTATGGATGTGAGGGTTAGGGCGGGGTAGGTGGGTTAGGGTTAGGGCGCGGGTGAGGTGAGTGTGCAATAGTGACGGACCTTAGGGTTAGGGTTTGGGTTAAGGTAAGTGGATAGTTAGTGGTGTGTGTATAGTTTAGTGTAGGGTTAGGTGTAAGATTTTAGGTGTATGTGTGTGCATTGCTGTTTGTTTGGTGTACTTGTGTTGTATCTATGTGTTTTGGAACAGCAATTTTTTTCCCTAGGAAAAACATTCACTGTTCTGTATGTTTGATGTTTTCAGCTTTCGATGAATAGGGTTTGATATTAGAACATTCTAAGTTTTGAAACTTCGATGTTCTAATATAGACCCACTACAAACCTGCGCAGAAACCACAATGTGAAGGGTAATGACCAGAAATATGAGCCCTGCCTCTGGGTAACCTGTGTGAATCTGTACAGCTGTGAGGTATGGCCACAGCAGGATATGGCCATACTGTCATGTTGATGGATGTACAAGCATGGGATCCTCAGCCACCACTGTACCAAGGTGCTGAACCATTTACACAGACCCATCAGCAAGTGTCTGCAGCTCCCCCTTCAGAATGGCATGATTGTGCAAGAATATGTAGGCTGCAGACCACAAAACTGGACACAGCTTTATTCATTACTGCAAGCAAATATGTATACCTGACAGTAGTTGATGACATAAAACATCACAGTGTAAAACACTACATATGTCTGAAAATCTCTGCTAACACCAAAACCATGTAGCAGAAGCAGCACAGACACAATTACGTACAGTAACCCACTATCCTTTGCCAGTTGTGACCCCATATTATCAACCAATCTACAGATATCCTGCAGTAACAGGTTGCAAGCTGTAGTGTAGAACACAAAAGCCTGCACTGGAATACAACCTACATGAAATGGATTCACACATTCAATACAGAAGGTCATACTGGGCATGCTCCCACACTTACAGAAATGAAGCCCATGTCTGACAACAACAGTGGACTATACATATCTGACAGTCACAGATGCTTGTGCACACACTTCACATTGCACACCAGTCATGGTCTGCACACACATTGGATAGGAATACACACATATATCCAAGGACAACACACTATAATAGGCCAAACATACACATACATAGAAGTGTGGAAGAGAGTGACAGACAGTGACAAAGAGCTTCCCATCATAAGGCCTGTCCCACCCAGCACAAATCCAATTGGCTAAAACCACATGATGTGAATATGTCAATCACTGTAGACATTTGCTTCTGGTATCCCTAAGCACTATAATGTCTGTTGTGCTTGTGATAACTGTGTAACATGACTGTACAAGTCATTATTCATCTAGCAGTTGTATACACGTTCCTGTAGAATGTAAACCTGTGTGTGACTGAGTGTTGTGTGTGTGGTTCCAGATGAATGGTTTATGGCCCATTCACACACACTGCACTCCCCATTGCCCTACTTTGGCAAGCCTGTTGATGTCATTCACTCTAAATTACACCTTTGGGATGAAGTAGTGCTATAAGCTCTGTGGTGCATGCTATAACTGCATAATGCTATAGTGTGATGTACTAATTAGGTAGGAGTTCTAATCCCAGACATGGCAACTGTGAAACTGTGTATGTTTCTTTGCCTTTGTAGGGATCAATGCTTTTGAGGCCATTCACAGT
The DNA here is from genome assembly GCF_019279795.1 of Protopterus annectens. Classification (NCBI taxonomy): domain Eukaryota; kingdom Metazoa; phylum Chordata; order Ceratodontiformes; family Protopteridae; genus Protopterus; species Protopterus annectens. Next base: position 1,081,782,312 of record NC_056726.1, read on the forward strand.
CACTACACTCCCCATTGCCCTACTTTGGCAAGCCTGCTGATGTCATTCATCTTGGAATACACCATTGGTGCATGAGGAACCCTATAAGCTCCATGGTGTGTGCTATAACTGTGTAATGCTATAGCGTGATGTACTAGTAATGTCTCAGTTTAATCCCAGACATGGCAACTGTTTTTGTGCGCATGAAGGGATCAATACTTTCGTGGCCATTCACAGTCATTAGTCACTCCTAAAAATGGAGAACATCAATATCTGTGCAGTAACTGAGACCTGGTTCAAGGCTCCAGAGAGCACCCCTGCAATACCAGGCTGCAACTCTTACCACACTTTTCGGCCACCAAACCAGGACCGAAACACTAAAGGTGGAGGAGTGTCCATATTCACCAAGGATATTCACACCACCAGGCTAGTTGCCCAACACAATGCATCTGAAATTCTCCAGGTGCAACTAACACTAGGTAAGACTGCAATCCAGATTGTAGCTTGCAACAGATCCCCCAATATGCCCCACGATTCTCACTGCACCTTTCTAAACATACTGGTAAATATTAAGATACAACCAAACACCCTAATACTGGGTGATATCAACTGCCCTGCCATTAACTGGGAAAACTACTCATGCACCAAAACCTTTGCCCAGCAGTTCTTGGAATTAATAAATTCCAATGCCCTGGATCAACTAATCCATAGTCCCACTAGGGGCTCCAATATCCTAGACCTGGTCATTACCAACATGGGAAATCGATGCTCCACACCTATGGTCACCCCCTCATTGGTCACATCTGACCATGAGCTAATTACCCTTGAAGTTTTCATCCTCCCCCACCACCCAGTAAGGAAACCTCCATAAAAAGCTTCTCCAAAGCCGACTTCATGCTATTTAAGTCAGAAGTGACAAATTTCATGACACCCATGCAGATGGGAACTGAAAGTTCGACTGCTGAATCCTACACTAATGCACTGTATGAGCACATCCACTTGTGTTTGAATCATGCTATCCCAAATAGATCCAAGCTGCTCTCCTCCAAAAAAAAAAAGAAGTCAATATGGTGGTCCCCTGCCATAAACAAACTTTACAACAAAAGGAAGAAACTGTTGCACAAAAGAGGAAAATCCCACAATGCAAAAACTCCCTTACCAACCTCAGTAAGAATCTGAGATCCCTCATAAAATCCTCCAAAACTAGTTATGAAAATAAAATTGCCAAAGATTCCAAAGACAACCACAAGGCATTTTATAGTTATGTCAGGAATCTAAAGATCTGCTCTGAGCTACAACAGAATGGCATTAAATATACTGATCCCAAGGATATTGCCACTATCTTGGCAGATCAATTCAGTGCTAACTTCACCCCCATCTCACCCCTTAAAGGTACCATTTCAATAAGAAAAGATTCCCAATTTCCAGTGATAACGGCCACACAGGTAAAAAACACACTCTCCAAAGCTAAGAATGCAGCATCCTTGGGACCAGACAACATCCTGGGCTGTATACTACATAAACTACAAAATGAACTGGCACCTCACCTAAGTGCCATGTTTAATCACCTCAGGCTTCATGCCCACTGAGTGGCACACAGCTACAGTTATCCCACTCCACAAGGGGGCATCCACCTTGGATCCTGGGAACTACCACCCCCATCACTCTGACGAGACTGATCTGCAAGGCCATGGAATGTATTATCATGGAACTTATAAACAAAGACATTGGCAAACTTCAAAAACTGGACACCACCCAGTTTGGGTTTGTGAAGGGCCAAGCTTGTCTCCTGAACCTGACTGACTTTTTCAAATCAGTCTCCAGAGCTGTAGACGAGGGTAAGGCGGTCCACACAGCCTATCCGGACCTCAACAAGGCCTTCGACACCATCCCCCCAGTCTGGAATCATAGATAAACTTACTACGCTGAGCATTAATCCCTACGTCACTTGATGGGTTGCCAACCAGCTTACTGACAGAACCCACACTGTAAAACTAGCTGACTCCAAATCTGTCTCTAGGCAAGTGACACGTGGAGTACCTCAGGGTTCAGTCCTGGGACCACTCTTGTTTAGCATATACTTCTCTGAAGTACAGGCCAATACTAACAAACTCTGGCTAACAAAGTTCGCAGATGACTGCAAACCGGGAGCCATTATTGAATCCCCAAATGATGTGGATATTCTACAAAAGGGCCTTACAGAAACAGATGCTTGGTGTCAGAGCCATGGGAAAAAAGATGAACCTGTCATTTACCATATAAGTGGCAGTACACTAAACACCGAAAGTGTGATAAGAGACTTAGGCACACAGGTGGACCACTGTAACCTGTAACCACATCACCGCAACAGTCAGGAAATCCTTCTATGTGGCACACCTCATCACTAAGGGCTTTTCATCCAGAAAAAAGGAGGTCATTGTCCCACTGTACTCATCTCTCAGCAGACCCCTTATAGAATACAACACCCTGTTTGGTATGTACCTCTCAAGATGTCTGCAACAACTACAAAAGCTGCAGAAATGCCTCACTAAAAGAATCACAGGCCTAAAACAGATGCCCTATGCTGACCATCTAAAAAATGCAGCTATACTCTGTCACATAACCTACTCAGAGGTGATCTCTGCTTAACATACAAGGCCATGTCAAACCCAGAGCTGTTGGACATGCTACACCTAAAGAAATCCCAATCCCTCAGAGCCACATGCTTCAGGGATCTAAGCCTTGTCATCACAATAAACAAAACATGCTGGAGCGATAAGTTCCTGACCCAGAGTTTCCCCTGACACTGGAATAGACTGCCCATATATGTCAAGCAGAGTGTCTCTTTGGCCCTCTTCAAAAGGAACCTTGATGATTGGATGGGAGATAAAAAATTTGCCCTGGGGATCATGCCAGTCACCATGCCAGACAGGATTCCAGGGAAGTAAATATTGTGGGAAGAAGTAGCCAGGGAATTGTTATGGCTAGGCTTCTATAGGCCCTAGGGCTGAGCTTCTATAGACCCTAGGGCCGATAGCCTAGTACCAACCTATCAACCTATGAACTATACTTTCCATTGCCTTATTTTGGCAAGCCTGCTGATGTCATTTACCTTGAAATACACCTTTGAGGAAAGAGCAACCCTGTAATCTCTGTGGCACATGCTGTAACTGTGTAATGCTATAGTATGATGTACTAGCTAGATAGGAGTTCTAATCCTGGACATGGTAAATGTGAGACTTGTATGTTTGTGTGTCTGTATAGGGATCAATGCATTTGTGGCCATTCACAGTCACTACACATTCCATTGCAGTACTTTGGCAAGCCTGCTGATGTCATTCATCTTGAAATACACCTTTGGGGAAAGAGTAGCCTTATAAGCTCCATGGCATGTACAATAACTGCATAATGCTGTAGTATAATATACTAGTTAAGTAGGAGTTCTAATCCCAGACATGGCAACTTTGTCTGTGTAGAGATCAATGCTTTTGAGGCCATTCACAGTCAAATCACTTTCCGTTGTCCTAGTTTGGCAAGCCTTCTGATGTCATTCACTTTGAAATACTTCTTCGGGAAAGGAATATCCCTATAAGCTCTGTGGCATGTGCTATAACTGATTAATGCTATTGTGTGATGTATTAGTTAAGTAGAAGTTGTAATGCCAACCATAGCAACTGTGTATGTGTGTGTTTGTTTGTCTGTGTAGGGATCATTGCTGTTGAGGCCATTCACAGTCAAATCACTTTCCATTGCCCTACTTTGGCAAGCCTGCTGATGTCATTCACTTTGAAATACCCTCTAGGGAAAGAGAAGCCTGCTGCATTGTGAAATATTCTGCTTAAAATCTCAGCTTTGGCCAGCTAAAAACTTGGTTGTATTCAACTGGACGTATAAGAGAATTTAAGTACTTTTATCTGCACTTTTTTTAGCAATTACAGTATTTAAGTTGATTTAAACTGTGTTGAAGGAGTGTTGAAGGAATATTTAACTGTTATTCTGCTCTTCAGTTTTTGCTAGTAATTACAGGTGTGGGGGTAGCCACATTCTTTGATTTCCTGTCCTTGCATATTTAAACTGCTGCATTGTGAAATATTCTGCTTAAAATCTCAGCTTTGGCCAGCTAAAAACTTGGTTGTATTCAACTGGACGTATAAGAGAATTTAAGTACTTTTATCTGCACTTTCTTTAGCAATTACAGTATTTAAGTTGATTTAAACTGTGTTGAAGGAGTGTTGAAGGAATATTTAACTGTTATTCTGCTCTTCAGTTTTTGCTAGTAATTACAGGTATGGGGGTAGCCACATTCTTTGATTTCCTGTCCTTGCATATTTAAACTGCTGCATTGTGAAATATTCTGCTTAAAATCTCAGCTTTGGCCAGCTAAAAACTTGGTTGTATTCAACTGGACGTATAAGAGAATTTAAGTACTTTTATCTGCACTTTTTTAGCAATTACAGTATTTAAGTTGATTTAAACTGTGTTGAAGGAGTGTTGAAGGAATATTTAACTGTTATTCTGCTCTTCAGTTTTGCTAGTAATTACAGGTGTGGGGGTAGCCACATTCTTTGATTTCCTGTCCTTGCATATTTAAACTGCTGCATTGTGAAATATTCTGCTTAAAATCTCAGCTTTGGCCAGCTAAAAACTTGGTTGTATTCAACTGGACGTATAAGAGAATTTAAGTACTTTTATCTGCACTTTTTAGCAATTACAGTATTTAAGTTGATTTAAACTGTGTTGAAGGAGTGTTGAAGGAATATTTAACTGTTATTCTGCTCTTCAGTTTTTGCTAGTAATTACAGGTGTGGGGTAGCCACATTCTTTGATTTCCTGTCCTTGCATATTTAAACTGCTGCATTGTGAAATATTCTGCTTAAAATCTCAGCTTTGGCCAGCTAAAAACTTGGTTGTATTCAACTGGACGTATAAGAGAATTTAAGTACTTTTATCTGCACTTTTTTTAGCAATTACAGTATTTAAGTTGATTTAAACTGTGTTGAAGGAGTGTTGAAGGAATATTTAACTGTTATTCTGCTCTTCAGTTATTCCCACCCACGCTCCCTGTTTTTGTTTTGGAGCTAATCTTAGTGGCCTTGAAACTGCCCGCCCCTCAGCCTGCCTCTGGGCCCATCTCATTTGCTCACTCAACTGAGTGCAGTGAGATCATATTCTGATTTCAGGCACTCCTACTGTGTACAAAGTGAGCATCTGGGAAACAGACAAAAAAAAAAAAAAAAAACTAAGCTTATTTCCTGCCTTTCCTGTTAAGTGGTACAGACTATCTGTAGGCTTCTGAGCCCCCAAGCCCTTCTGTGTTTGAGGGAAGCCTTCTAGCTTGTTTTTTTTTTCTTATAACTAGCCAGTTTTCTAGTTGCAGCACTCAAATCTGTTTCTTTGATCTCAGCACTTGTTCAGATAAAAAAAAAAAAAAAAAAAAAATTTTTCATCTGCTTTTACTGTACTTGTGTTTCTACCTACTTCATTTTACTTTTGCATCATCTTAAAATACTCAATTGTATTTATTACTGCTTGGTGTAACTCATTCTAAGCCTTTTGGTTTAAACACTTGGGCTTCGGACCAGTTGTTTTGCACTGAGAGGGTTTGTGGTCTGCACTGTTGTGGCAGAACAGGTAGCTTACATCCTTCTAGGTTGGGAACTGCTGATTGAGGGCTCATTGTCTGTTATTCTAAAAGTGTATTAATTCTGGTTTAAGCACTTGGGCTTTCAAGCCAGTTATTTTAAATTAAGAGGGTTCGTGGTCTGCACTCTTGTGGGAGGAGAGGCTGGACTCTGCCCTTCTGAGCTGGGAATTTCTGGTTAAAGGCTTATAGTGCATGCATATCTGAACTGCTTCTTACTGAAGTTGGTGCGCCTTGTTTGCTGTAGCATAGACTGGATTCAGGCCTGCTGGATCTAGCTTTGTTTGTGTAACTTGAGCACTAATCCAGACATTCTCTAAAGTATTCAATTGTATCTATTACTGCTTGGTTGTAACTTGATTAAAGTGTAGCTATCATTCCAAGTCTTTTGGATTAAGCACTTGGGCTTCAGACCAGTTGTTTTACATTAGGAAGGTTTGTGGCAAGCACTGTGGTGGCAGGACAGGTAGCTTACATCCTTCTAAGTTGGGAACTGCTGATTGAGAGCCCAGTGTCCAAGTGTATTAGTTCTGGTTTAGGCACTTGGGCTTCAGGCCAGTTATTTTACATTAAGAAGGTTCGTGTTCTGCACTCTTGTGGGAGAAGAGGCTGAACTCTGCCCTTCTGAGCTGGGAATTTCTGTTTGAGGGTTTATAGTGCCTGAATATTTGAACTGTATCTTACTGAAATTGGTACACCTTGTTTGCTCTAGCATAGACTAGATCCAGGCCTGCTGAATCTAGCTTTGTTTATATGCTTGTTGTTGTTTGCCTATTTCCCTGGAAGCTAATACCACCTAATACGCAACTTCTCAGCGCTTCTGTGGATCACTAGTGATATCTGCATTGCTTACTGTACTTATTTCCTTGTTTCACTTGAAAGAAAGTTACTGTTTGTCGTTTTTGCATTTAGTTACTTGTAACACATTGCACTCAAGTTACCTGGCACTTGCTCAATAAAGCAATTATATAAGTCAGCACTAAAAATTAAAAGCACTACACCCTCACTCCCCACTGGCTCTTGTTTTCAATTAAGGATTTCCCAATATTATTCTAGCATGTCCAAAGGTCAGTTGTCAATCTCCTCTCCGGTCCAGCTGGTAAATCTGGGAATCTTGAGGCAATGTTATAACTGCCTCATGTACACAGACAACCCTCTCCTCCTCCCACATAACACAAATACTTGCGAGAGATGCAGCTATTTAGCCAAACTGGAGGCTGAGCTCTCTCAACTCAGGACTGGCAAGACCAGACAGGAGGAGAAGGCAACTACACACACCACAAAACCAGCCTCACATAATGCTACCACTCCACTGAATCAAACACATAAACACACAAAGACATACTTGGAGGCTCTGAGTAAAAATTTACCTAAACAGCAGAGGCCTCCAAAGCAGACACCCAAACAACTGCTACCTCAAGACACCCCACAAGCAACACATAAACCACAAAAGCAGTGTGCAAAGCAGTCACAGCCCTTAAGGCCAAATACAACACCAAATATACTTGTCATAGGTGACTCCATAGTCAGACACACTGACGTCCCACTCACCAGGCTGAACAAGGAGAGGGTCACAGTAAGCTGCCTATCGGGCGCTAGAATCCGCCACATAACACAAGCACTCGGGTCACTCCATGGCAAGTACAAATATGACACAGTCATTGTCCATGCTGGTGTGAACGACCTGAGACGTACCTCCCTGGAATACATGAAAAGAGACATAGAGGAGCTCTCTGATTATGTAGCACAGGCAGGTATGACCCTGACCCTGAGCAGTATCCTTCCTTCACCAAGAATGATGCCACAATATAGAGACAAGATGATCAGCTTTAACAATTGGCTTAATGTCTGGTGTCATTCAAAGGGGATCCAGTGTCTGTCTGCCTGGGATGACATGCTTGACAAGCCACGCTGCAAGGGACGGCTTGCACCTGTCACCCCTGGGATTCGGATATTGGCTAAGGCTCTTGCCACCCCATAGTGCCTTTTTAGGCAAGGCTCAAATTCTAAACCTACCACCCTAGAAAACAAAAATGGGAAGAAACTAAGGGTAATGCTGCTCAATGCCAGAAGTATAAATCTCAAAATGCACGCACTCGAGGCCCTTCTCAGTATGGAGAACATCGATGTCCGTGCTGTAACTGAAACCTGGTTCAAGGCTCCTGAGAGCACCCGGCACTATTAGGTTTTACCTCATATCATGCGTTCCGCCCCAAAACCCGGACCACACCACAAAAGGAGGGTGTATCCATATTCATAAAGGATACCCACACCTCCAGGTTGGTGGCAACGGGAAACCATCCAGGTGCAACTAACCATAGGCAAAACTGCTCTACAAATTGTAGCATGCTACAGGCCACCCTCTCAAACTCAGGAACCCCACACAGCCTTCCTGAAGACACTGGAAGGTATAAATATATCTCCAAACACCATCATATTGGGTGACTTCAACTACCCGAATATAGACTGGGAACATTACTCAAGCCCTAACTTTCTAGCCCAACGGTTCCTGGAGTTCATAAATTCAAATGCCATGGAACAGCTAGTCACTGTTCCCACGAGAGGAGAAAATATACTGGATCTCATTGTCACAAACATGGGGACAAAATGCTCCACACCGGAGGTATGTCCCTCATTGGTGAGATCTGATCATAAACTAATCTCACTTGAAATCCATATCCGCCCCCACCCCAAACAAAAAGACCACAGTGAAGAACTTCTCTAAAGCAAACTTCACACTACTCAAGACTGGTGTGGTATCCTTCAAGGCCCCTGAGCCAGTGGAAACCACAACCCAAGCTGCGGAAGCCCTTACAAATGCCTTCTATGAACACCTCCAGGACTGCATGGATCAGGCAATCCCAAATAAAACCAAGACTCTTTCCACAAAGGGAAAACGTCCAGTCTGGTGGACCCCAGCCATTAACAAACTTTACAATAAGAGGAGAAAGCTATTACATGATAGAACAAAATCCATAAAAGGGAAGTCACCCTGATCATTATTAGTAAAAAATACGAGCACTCATAAAATCAACTAAGGCCAATTTTGAGAGAAAAATTGCCATGGATTCAAAGGACAATCATAAGGCCTTTTTCAGCTATGTTAGGAACCTGGGTGGAAACTCCCAGATATGCTCAGAATTAGTCCAAAATGATACAAAAATCACTGAACCCACAGACATTGCCAACATACTGGCAGACAGGTTCAGTGCGAACTTCACTCCGCTCTCCCCCCCTAAAGGAGAGATAACTATCCCAGCCGAGTGTAGCCTCCCAGACATCTCAAATGCACAGGTGAAAGCTGCTCTCTCTAAAGCTAAAAACACAGCATCAATGGGACTGGATGGTGTCCCCGGCTGTGTGCTACACGAGCTAAATGAGGAATTAAACCCGCACATAAGGCAGCTGTTTAATCTCAGCCTTACCACAGGATACGTGCCCAAGGAGTGGCGTGACGGCAACTGTGGTCCCACTCCACAAAGACCCTGGTAATTACCGCCCATAAGCTTAACAAGTCTAGTCTGCAAAGCTATGGAGAGGATCATAATGGAGCTCATAAACAAAGATATAGGGGACTTGCAGACATTGGACCCGACCCAGTTTGGCCGTCAAGGGAAGATCATGCCTTTTGAAGTTGGTCGACTTCTTCGAAACAGTCACCAAGGCCATTGATGAGGGAAAGGCAGTCCATACAGCCTTCCTTGACCTTGCAAAGGCTTGACACAATACCCCACTCGGGTATTGTAGAAAAACTTACCAGCTTAAATGTAAACCCATATGTCACAAGATGGGTTGCAAACTGGCTTAAGGACAGAACCCACAGGGTTAGAGTTGCTGGTGCTATGTCAGACTCCAAGCCGGTCACAAGTGGTGTCCCACAGGGCTCGGTCCTTGGCCCCTATTGTTCGGCATCTACTTCTCAGAAGTACAGGCCAACATGGGAGGACTTTGGCTGACAAAGTTTGCAGGCGACTGCAAACTGGGCCATAGTGGAAAGTGCATCGGACACGGATATCCTTCAGAAGGGACTCACGGAAACAGATAGCTGGTGCCAGAGCCATGGCCTGAAGTTAAACGCCAAAAATGTATAGTCATACCCTTCGGGAAAAACAAGGTAACCCCAAGCTACCATATAGGTGGCAATCCACTAAGCACAGAAGAGGTTATCAGGGACCTGGGGACCCAGGTTGACAGTGGCCTTTCTTTTGACACTCACGTTGCTAAAGTGGTTAGAAAGACCTTCTACATTGCCCACCTGATCATGAAGGGATTCACATCCAGATCTAGTGAGGTCTTTGTTCCCTGTACTCTTCACTTATCAGACCAATGATCGAGTACAATGCCCCATTCGGGATGTATCTCACCCGACATCTGCAGCAATTGGAGAGACCCCAAAAGTTCCTCACCAAAAGGATAAAGGGACTCCAAAATCTGTCATATGCTGCCAGATTGAAGAAACTCCAGCTCTATTCAGTCGCATACCGTCTGCTCAGAGGTGACATGTGCCTGACATACAAGGCCATGTCCAACCCGAATTAATGGACATGCTCCACCTCAAAAATCCAAATCCACCAAAACCACTAGAGCAAGCGACTTAAACCTTAGCACGGATATAAATAGGACGTGCTGGAGGGATAGATTTATCACTCAGAGACTCCCCATGCTGTGGAATAAAATCCCGGTCCATGTGAGGCAGAGCACCTCGCTGACTCTGTTCAAGAGAAATCTTGACCTGTGGATGGGAGATCGTAGGTTTACCCCGGGAATCATCTCTGTGTCACTGCTGGACAGAGGCACAACAAACTAATGGGCACAGTATTTTTTCATATAAGGGGTGGCGTAAGCCACAAAAATTTGGGCTAGGCTTATAAATGCCTTAGGGCAGATAGCCTAGTATAAACCTATGAACCTATGAACCTAAGCCCTGTAAGCTCCATCATGCATGCTATAACTGTGTAATGCTGTAGTGTGATGTACTAGTTTGGTAGGAGTTTTAATTCCAGGCATGGCAATTGTGAAATTCTGTGTGTGCATGTGTCTTTGTCTGTGTAGGGATCAATGCTTTTGAAGCCATTCACAGTCACTACACTTTCCATTGTCCTACTTTGGCAAGCCTGCTGAAGTTGTTCATTTTGAAATATACCTTTGGGGAGAGAGTAGTCCTGTAAGTTCTGTGGCTCATGCTATAAGTGTATAATGTTGTAGTGTGATGTACTATGTAGATTGGAGTTCTAATCCCAGACATGGTAACTGTGAAACTCTGTGTGTTTTTGTTTGTTTGTGTAGGGATCAATGATTTTGAGGCCATTCACAGTCACTACACTTTCCATTGTCCTACTTTGGCAAGCTTGCTGATGTCATTCACTTTGAAATACACCTTTGGAAAAGGATGAGCCCTGTAAGGTCCATGGCACATGCTGTAGTGTGATGTACTAGTTAGGTAGGAGATTTAATCCCAGACATGGCAACTGTGAAACTGTGTGTGTGTTTGTTTGCCTGTGTAGGGCATTCACAGTCAAATCACTTTCCATTGCCCTACTTTGGCAAGCCTGCTGATGTCATTCACTTTAAAATGCCCTTTGGCGAAAGAGTAGACCTGTAAGCACGATTGTGCATGTTATAACTGTGTAAGGCTGTAGTGTGATGTACTAGTTTGGTAGGAGTTTTAATCTCAGACATGGCAATTGTGAAATTCTGTGTGTGCATGTGTCTTTGTTTATCTGTGTAGGGATCACTGCTTTTGAGGCCATTCATAGTCAAATCACTTTCCATCACCCTACTTTGGCAAGCCTGCTGATGTCATTCACTTCAAAATACACCTATGGGGAAAGAGTAGCCCTGTAAGCTCCAAGGTGCATGCTATAACTGGGTAATGCTGTAGTGTGATGTGCTAGTTAGGTAGGAGTTCTAATCCCATACATGACAACTGTGAAGCTGTATGTGTGTGTGTGTGTGTGTGTGTGTGTGTGTGTGTGTGTGTGTGTGTGTGTGTGTGTGTATGTGATTGTTTGTCTGTGGTGGGATCAATGCTTTTGAGGCCATTCACAGTCACTACACTTTCCATTGCCCTACTTTGGCAAGCCTGCTGATGTCATTCACTTTGAAATACACCTTTGGTGAATGAGTACCCCTCAAAGCTCCATAGCAAGTGCTATAACTGCATAATGCAGTAGTGTGATGTATTAGTTCAGTAGGAGTTCTAATCCCAGACATAGCAACTGTGAAACTCTTTCTGTCTGTGTACGGATCATTGTTTTTGAGGCCATTCACAGTCAAATCACTTTCCATTGCCCTACTTTGACAAGCCTGCTGATGTCATTCACTTTGAAATACACCTTTGAGGAAGGCATAACCCTATAAGCTCCACGGCATTTGCTATAACTGCATAATGCTGTAGTGTGATGTACTAGCTAGATAGGAGTCTTAATCCCAGACATGGCAATTGTGAAACTCTGTGTGTGTGTGTGTGTGTGTGTGTGTGTGTGTGTGTGTGTGTGTGTGTGTGTGTGTGTGTGTGTGTGTGTGTGTGTGTGTGTGTGTGTGTGTGTGTGTGTGTGTGTGTGTTTGTCTGTGTAGGGATCAATGCTTTTGAGGCCATTAACAGTCAGTACAATTTCCATTGTCCTACTTTGGCAAGCCGGCTGATGTCATTCACCTTGAAATACACCTTTGGTGAAAGAGTAGCCCTGTAAGCTCTGAGGCATGTGCTATAACTGCATAATACTATAGTGTGATGTACAAGTTAGGTAGGAGTTCTAATCCCAGACATGGCAACTATGAGAATGTGTGTGTTTGTTATCAGTATCTTGTGGGGAGGTAGCTGTGATTGTGCAATAACAAGACTCATTGTAGAGTGGGTTTTGCAAATTTCTTATATGGAGGACCTATTATATGTCACAATGTCCACCTTAGAAGGAAAACAGATGTCAAACAGCAGAGAGGCTCATGTAGGCAAATCATACCCTTACATGTGACATTATGGATTGGGGAACAATATAGACAACCCTTGTATTACCCAGAGAACACTCTCCACCCATGTCTCATACACAGATGCACTTGGCTAGGCAACAACCACTATGTTGGTAGTTCCCTGCATATTGCCCACAGATAGTAACCATGGTGTGATTGCAGTGGACTTTAGAGGACATGGCACCCTGTTCCATCCCTACAATAGGCAAATAATTGCATACAGTGGTCCTTTGCTATGTTCCCCACTGGATGCCTGCAACAACTGTAGAGTCAGCAAATGTAACCCACAAAGGAAATACCATGCCTTATACAAATGCCCTATGTGAACTGATGTCACTAACACCAATGAATACCCGTATCATGCTGTCAATGTAGGTGTAGGATCAACCTGAGTTCCATTGCCAGTTCTCACCACATGAGGTCAGGAATGCCACATCAGATAATAACAATCTGTCCACACAACATGCCCCAGACACCCCTGGTACACTTCCACATGTCACAGAGCATGCATGTGGGACATGTGCACATCCCAGTCCCTGTCCATGTTATGGAATATAGAACACATACATGGCAAGCCTTGCACAGCACTGACCACCCACAAAAGTAACCCAGATGAGTGGATGGTGAATGCAGTACCCACCTGTGTGGGCCAATCCAGAGACAACATCCCTGAACCACATTGCAGACCACTGTCATGTGGCCTGATGCCAAGTTATACCCTTTACCTAGCATTATACAGTCATCTGGCACAGTCCACCACTACACACATGTGAAGCAGTGAACCCATGCATGTCAGTACTGGCAAACCTGTGTGTGTGTGTGTGTGTGTGTGTGTGTGTGTGTGTGTGTGTGTGTGTGTGTGTGTGTGTGTGTGTGTGTGTGTGTGTGTGTGTGTGTGTGTGTGTGTGTGTGGAGATTAATGATTTGGAAGCCATTCACACTCACTACACTTCCCATTGCCCTACTGAAGCATGCCTTCTGATGTCAGTCACCTTGACATACACTTTGCCCATATATCAGACAGATATCCTCTGTGGTGCATGTGATACCTGAGTAATACTGTAGTGTAGCAAACTAGTTAGTAAGGAATTCTAATCCTGGCCCTGCCAACTGTGATAATGTGTGTGTGAGTCCCTGAGAAAGTGTGGCTGTGTCATCCTTGACACCTGTTTTTGTGGACAGGCACATGTACTACACCTACGGTATCCCTCCTTTATCACTGTTGCTGATGTCCCTCACCTTCAAATATACCTTTGGACAACTCTCCAGCATGTAAGTTCTGTGGTGCATGCAATGACTGCATTGAAATGAAATAGGAATACATAATTATGTAGGGGGTTGAAACCCCGTACTGGTAAGTATGTGACACAAACATGCTAAGCTTTTACTCTCCTACCCCCTTCCTTTCTTAATTTGTCCCTGTTTGTCTCTCTCACTCCCTCTCTGGTGGATGTGGAGAAGTACACCTGCTTTGCTTAGGCAGCAGCTTGTGTTTTGTAAGTGATGCTTATGAACAGCTGATGGCCTGTGCATGAATTGCAGTCCCCCACTAGCTGATTGCATGTGGAACAGCTGTGGTAAAATTCCCATAGCCAATTGTATGGAAACACACTCATATAACTAGGAACATCATGTAGGTTTTGGCCCTTTTCATTCACTGTGAGCAGGACTGCATGTCCGTGTTTGGCAAACAGCATCACAGAGGGTAGTGGGATATACCTCTTACAACATATACTGTGGAGACAGGCCAACAAACAGGAGAGGGGTGTTCCAGACATGACTACAGAATGTAAGTCTTGCTCTTCTGCTTTTGAAGTAATGTTGGTTTAACATGGTTTGTGTGGATATGGCTGGTCTACATGATTTAATACCTCTCATTACAGTGGTATGTGGTTGAGGAATCTCCCACCTGTAGGGCTATCTGCAGAATGGCCAGTGTTTGGAGTCTTTCATGTGTTGTGTTACTCACAGATGACCTATCTTTAGAAATGCAGTAGCATAGTCTGAGGATAGCAGTCAGTACATGGTGACAGCCATGAGAGTTACTGACTTCATATCCCTCAGAAGACATATGTCATAACAAACCCTGTTACACTAGTAAGTGTATGAGGTTATCACAGCAACATGTCAATATTGGCCCTATGTTTGTGCCTCCAGCCACAACTCCATCAACCTTTGTACATATGTCATGCAGTAAGAGGTACATATATTCAGTGCACCATTATTTATTGACATCATACCTGATAACAAGCCAGTGAGATATCAGACTTCTAGACATGTTATGTATAGTAGGGGTTATATTTGTGGACAAAACCTGGACATTCTGTTGTAGTGTGTACAGTACTGAGGTCTGTGTACTTATGGTGATTGTCGACAGAGTGTGCATTGCGAATATGTACCTTGGCCTGTGTACAGACTGTGGTAGATGTCATTGTTCTTGGTCCTGTTCTATCTGATATTGCATGCTGCTCCAGTGTATGGTACTCTATCAGTTTACATGTGTATAGGGCCAAACCCACACATGTCCCATACCACAGTCAGCAATCGGAATACACTGTGTATTGGTCCAGTATATGTAGGGTTAGTGTATGAGTGGCACATATGAGGATGGTGTTGATCAGGCAGTCCATATACTGTATTATTAAGCACGCTTACCATATGTGGATGTGGCTGTGTTCACATTGATTGTGGGTATGCGCTTTCGCACAGGTGGCTGTTACTCCATGCTGTTACATGCCTTTAAAGCCTGCTATATTTGCAGGTACATGTGTATTCTCCCATAAGAAATGTAGTCCAGTGTTGTGGCAGTCTGCCTGTAGTTTGCACTGTGCTTTGTGACATGCTAGCAGCTCAGTGTACTTACCCAGTGTGATGTTATGTCCAGATATTTTGTCAGACATACTGCTGCCGGGAAACCGTAACTGTTGTGTATTTCTGACAAAGCAGTGGGATGTTGTACAGATGTATGTCACTAACTAGTAGGTAGTATGTGAGCTTGTGACCTCTTCTCCTCCGGTTATTATGTGTCAGGACAGACAGACGAGTTTGAATATATGAACTGTGTGAGCATATTTATTCCAGTATTTACATGATATATCCATTTACATGGCTGTTAACATCCACATTGTCAGGCTTGGTCCACACATCTTGCACTAAGGGGTTTTCTGTATACCTCTGGACTGACCAGATTGGGTCAGACTGTCCACATTTATTGGTCATATCTCTGCTGTATTCCACAGGACCATTACTGTGATATCTGTGGTACTGTACTATGATTATCTTTGGGTGTCTGTCAGTAACTGATGGCGTACATGTCAATATCAGATGTGACCTCCCACACACAACATATCAAACAAAATACTGGTGCTATACAATACATACAACAACACTACTCACACTCTCTAGTTCTGGAATCTCCTACAAAAATGTAGCTGGCCTGAGTGTGTAGGTTTTCCTTTAAGAGGTATTTCTACATGCTGTCTATAACACTGCTGCCCACACACAGGAATGATGTCCATCATACAGGAAAGGTAAAGGTACCATGCCCACATGATGCAGGGATTTATAATAGTTGGTTGCCATGACAGTGGTAATTGGAAGTACTACATAGCATGCTGCATGCAGGTAACAAGTGGAGGGCACTGACTGGTGCAGACGTCATCACCTGATCATGTGCATCACCTACAAATTTCATGCTGCAATCTATGCAAAGCAGCTCATTCCATTTACTGGAGAGAGACTGACAGAGAGAGAGAAAGAGAGATAGAGAGAGAGAGAGAACATGTAAGGCACAAAAAAAAAACATCCAGAAGAGACTTCATTCCCAGAACAGGTATGTGAAGTATATATGTATGTATGGGATAGATGATGAGGAATGATTTATATGTGCCTTAAGGTGTTGTTGTAATGATGTTCAGTTGAACAACTGCTAAGGACAATAGAGTCCATTCCTGTGGGTAGTGGGCCATACCCATCAACCGTACAAAGCAGCACTGACTGATAGCATGTAAGCCATCATAGTGTGTGTTGTGTAATGGGAAGTATGTATATTACGTGGCCAATAGCTGGTGGTGGAAGTAATGCCATAATGATGGACATGTGGGTTCCACAGACCACCTCTTGCAGGATACTCAGGTTAACCTGTATTGTAGCATGCAGGAATGCCATAGGTGTGTAATAGGGTTACCTGCATTCTGGCCCTATATATACCCCCCTAATGTCAGGCTGTGTCCATGTGTGGCACCTATCTGTATTGTAGCAAGGCAGAACAGTGCAGCTGTGCAGGAAGGTGTTGTGAGATTGTGGACCTGATGTCTGAATACATCCCACAAATAGGTATGCATATATATATATATATATATATATATATATAGATAGATATATTTTTGTTTTTTTTTAATTTGTTAACCGGGAAAGTCCGACTTGGAAAAAATCCAATTTTCAGCAGAGGCCCGGGAAGAAATGTTCCAGACGCATGTCTCTCTAACGTGGGATGAAACTGGAGCACCCAGAAGAAACCCACATGAGCGCAGGGAGGACATGCAGACTCCACACAGAAGGCACCCCAGTCGAGAATCAAACCAGATAACTTTTTGCTGTGAGGTGACAATGCTACTGCTGCACCACTGCACCATCTTATGATGTATGTCTACATGTATGTCCACAAATATACAGATACCCATGTGTAGACATATATATCAACACATATATACAACATCATATATATCTACCCATATATAGATATATACCTATATGCACATGTCTACATATATACAAACACACACACAAACATATATGTATGTTAATACATGTCCCATATATTACCACCTCAGTACTGTATGCTATGTGCGAGGAAAAAGCACACATAGCAATACACATAGATATCTACAGCTGTCAGTGTGTGCAACATGGACAGGTATGTCACATGTGAACCCCTTGTTAGGACCACATTGCCCTTGTCTATGAAGTATGGAATGGGAATATGGGGAAGTATGGCAGGTATAGTTGTGGAGGTGGTCAGGGTTGGTAGATATAGAGGACAGCCTACAGGGGTGGTATGTGATACGTGGTGGGTAAACACCCTGGATGGTGTGTGTAGTCTGTGATGTGGATGCCCCATGGTCCCCAATATGGACACAATGGGAACAAGCCTCCCACCCACTGCTACTCACAACAACAGTCCATGTCCCAAAGGTGCCTGGCCTGGAGGCTGAGCAGGTGGAGCATGTGGGCCCTGTGAATGTGTACTGGGTGCCTCAAGCTGAAGTAGCACATCCCACATGTGTCTGTGGAACCCGTTATGGAACAGACCCTGGACCTGACCTCAGGGGATAGGAACATGTCTGTGTGTGCCCCCAGGGGGGGACAACATCCCCTGTGTTTGTTCACGGTATTGCCTGACCAGTACATGAGGAGGCCCCAGGATGGGTCACAGATGTGATGTGGCCTGGTAACATGGGCAGATGAGTTTGGAGAGGTGGTTCTGCTGGCCATTAGTACATATACATGCTATTGTTTCACTTTTATAGAACATATGCCAGTAGTAATAGTCTACACAATCCCAGAACATGTCCAACAGCATGCATATATAACCTCAATAACACAGAATGTCAGATGTGCAGCAAACATATACAAGCATACCACAGGCATATATGGAACCATTGTGGCCCTGACAATGGCATGCAGGTGAAGAGTCTGTAACAGGCCAGCAATGATAGTGTCCACACAGTGAACATGGCTACAAACACATTGCACAAAGAGTGGTACAGTACAATATCTGCTCCACTGATAGGTATGCTGTAGCCATACCTACTGAGTTGTGTGTACAGTTTGCTGTCACTGATATGGTGGGGGGAGTGACAGTGATGTGTATTAAGAACTGTAGTAAACTTGCTGCATAACTCGCTCACACCTGTGTCCATCTTTGTCTTTCAGGCACGATGTCCCATGGAATAACCTTGTACAGCACTATGCAGTCTTGTTTGGCTGGGCCACCCATGATCAGCAGGAGCGGACCGCCCTGTGGAACAACCTAGTCCACAGGGTCAATGATGCCGGACTGCACAACCGCAGTTATGAGCATGTCCGGCATCATTGTTCTGACCTGCTTTGCAATGCCCGTTGGCATGCTGCTGCAGTCCGGGGGATCACCTCACCACAGGGGCGGCCATGCCATCTATCCCCCCAACATGTGTGGAGGAGCTTGTTGGCACCTGCCTGTCACACAGCCACCAACCACAGGAAACCTTTGTGGAGGTGGGTGCCACCTACACACCGGCCGAGGAGCATGCAGGTAAGGCCACAGGGCACATCAGTAGACCACTGTTGCATAAACATCTGCATCGGTACAGATAGCTCATGCATATCTGACATGTCATAGATATATTTTGTTGCTGCATAGTAGTGATAAACAGATGTGCATATGTGGTGGTATTATGGACATGTAATGTTGATGTATTGTAATGCTGCACCCACCCTGTAGTAATGCCACAGGTGTGGCCACTGACTTTACATTTCTCCCTCTCTTATGTAGGTCCATCCAATATACCACCAAGGCAGCAGCCTGTTTTCCAATACAGTGGGCATGTAATGGCGATGGTATATTCCATTCACACATCTAAAACACCTACGCAGAATGCATGCTGCACATGTGCACATATTGTTGCTGTTAAATGCATGGCATCACAGGGGAGACCATGATGGGGTATTGGAAGGGTATGTCAGACACCTGCATGGTACCTAACATCCTGTCATTGTGGAATGTGTTCACAGGGAGTAACATAACGGTGGGAGACATGGCCTACAGTAGGGACATGTTCAGAACAACACCCATATACAGTGCAACACCAGTGTATATGCCTGTAGGACAATGGCAACTGCTGCAGAGATACACTATGGCATAAGGCATTACAGTAGTCCACATTATCAGCTGGGACTAGGGTGTAACATGTGGTGGTCAGTGTATGGGACACTGCAGAGTGACACACATGTGCAGGGCTTACTTGTCATGCATCTGCATAAAAGGCTGAAGAGGGGGGGTACCAGCATGACACACCTGTGCAATGCATTAGGGATCCAAAGGATGCTAAGAATGGCTGTATCTGCACATATTCAGGTTCAGGAACTGTGGCAGACGTAACCCTACTCCCACAGCAATAGTGACAGCAGTGTGTGAACACCAAGGGATGTGCACATGAGTAGACCTTTCAGCCATGCAGATTAGGAGCACATGTGTAGGGCAGACTGAACATATACTGGCAAATGCAGATGGCCCACACTAATATATCCCTGCCAGGAGTAGTGACTGTTGTAGTACACATAACAATAGGTGCAACAAACCGTCATGATAAGGGTGTGTACACATATGCCCGCAAGGAGTGTATGCATTGCGGTCAGCATCTGCACACCTAACACATTTTATAGACACTGCATATGAAAGTACAGGACATATGTCACATATCGGGCTCATGTACTGTTAAGATATGCGGTGATGTGGTCCCATGGCAGATCAAGGATGGGTGCGTCATATTAATAAGGGGGTGTACACCCCCCATAGCCACAGTATGCTCTGATGGTTGTCAGTGTAAGCATATTGGATTGGTCATACATGTTCCGCTGATGTTGGAGCTGTAAATCAGACATCAGGCATTCACAAATGAAATCTGTCCACATATTATCCCAGGTATGTGTTAGTGAAAAACATACGGGCTGTGAGCATTAAAGCTGACATAACTGACACAGTACTACACATTCAGCAATGGGTTGTACACCTGTGAGGTGTGGTGCACAGTACATGGAAATGTGCAGAACAGGTGCACAGCAATATTGTGTACATGGGTGCAGTGCTATCCAAGTGAAGGGGCATCACCTAGTGACACAGCACATGCATCACACACATGTATACTGTTGCTAGCATGGATTGATTATAGCTGCACTGTATGCTGTTGTGTACCATATGTTATGCATGTTGACAGATGGGTAATGGGAGGACTGTATGTACTATCATTGTGCAACCTCACCTGTATGTGTGTGTGTGTGTGTGTGTGTGTGTGTGTGTGTGTGTGTGGCCTGCTGGGTAGTTAGTTTATCTGTAGGGTCACTCTGGTGAAGTGGAGGGAGGTTGATGAATGCAGGATGCATGTGTGCATGTGTGTATGTTTGTGTGGGTGGCCATGTATTCATATGTGTGATTGTGCAGTGTTCATAGAGCAGTACCTCCCTTTCGGATCGTGCAGTACATGGACATGGACTGCCACATTACACACCTGGAATATTTGTCATGCATGTATTCACAGGACAGCTGATGGTATAAAGGTCTGTAGCATGGAACAAGCATTGAGAGGGAAGGTAGACACCAGGTATACCATTAATATGACATTCAGCAGAGAGGTGTCCTACAACCCATGTATGCAGCACTACAGATGCATTGGGGAAGTACTAGGCAACACCAGGGAGTGCATCCATATATTACAGTTGTCACATGATAGGCTGATTGAGCAGGATATCTGGCATGTACTGAGCAATACATACACATGATACACCAATGTGTGATATTATGGAGTGAACATAGTAACCCACACATATAGGGGCTATGATCATGATGTTCGGGCATACACAGGGTGAACACTGAACGACAGCAGTGAGGCCATCTAAAACCGCTACATACAGGTCAGGCAGGTAAATGTAATGACATGTATTGTGTTGTGATCACTTGTGTAGGCATTTAGAGGACAGATATGTTAATGAGTGGCATCAATGTGTGTATGTTACCAAGTGTGATGCAGGATGGTGAACACATGGAAATATACGTGGGACTGTCTGTAAAGTCAAGGACAGGTAGGTATTATGGTGTGTGTGTGTGTGTGTGTGTGTGTGTGTGTGTGTGTGTGTGTGTGTGTGTGTGTGTGTGCACTGTTAGGCGATGCTGTACAGGTTTTAAAGTGTGTTTATTGTTTTCTCCCACAGGTGGTGAGGTTGGTCAGGGTCCCTCCTGCATGCAATCTGATGTTGGTGTCCATACACACACCGAAGATGATAATAGTACTGTTGAGGCACAGGCGGGGTTTTCAGGGACCAAAACAGCACCATCATTTGACATCCCTCTTTTAACCACCCCATCCACACACACAGTTTCAGTGCCTATACATACCCCATCACCAGTGGCCATAGCGGAGGGACAGCTGGTGTTTGGTGGCTGTGGACAGGAAAGTGTAGTAACCGTGCCTACTGTGTCTGATTGCAGCAGGCATAGCCAGATGTCCAGCAGGGCATCACATAGGCAGATGACCCAGGGTGCCCATGGTAGGGCCACTGGACATCATGCCCCTGGCAAAAGCGACATAGCTGGTACCAGCAGGTGCATGTTTCAGGCTGTCATGGTTGTGCAGGCACATATAGAACATTATACCAGACAGGCCTGATGCTGCAGAGGGCTGCTCTCACATCTGCAAGTGACAACGCCCGTGAACTGGTTGGTGCCACCTGTGCATTCACTGAGTTCATGGATAGATGGTCCGGTGAGATGATGGCCCTCATTGACCATGGTCTATCCATGCTTGAACGTGTGGTGGGAGTGAGGCAAAGGTCACGTGATTGTAGGCCAGCAACACCAACAGCTGGCAGTCAACGTGGACATGCTAGGACACCAAGGGGCTCCTGTAGTGGCAGTACCAGCTCCGGCACTGTGGGAGGGCACTGTCCACACCACACCACAGCAGACCATGAGCACGTGGTCCTGGCAAGTCACAGGAGGGACCTGGTACCAGCAGACATTTTTCATCATCATGTGAGAGTAGCACATTGAGGCCTGTACCTGGACATGCCCATAGAACCCCTGGCAGGGACAGTCCACATCTCCATGGCCAGAGGCAGTGAACTGCACACCCTGCCGGGTATGGTCTGCAGTTGTCCATAAACACCTGTGTAAGGCCGCCACATGGCAGAACTGTGTGCATGCATACCCACACACTATACAAACACACCTACATACACCAGATCACCATGCCCAGTTAAACTCAGTACACCCCTCACCCACACACATGGTGTCAAATGTATGGTCCACCCTCGGCCTCTGGCAAACCAACAACACACCCTGTGCATATGATACCTGTGCCACATCCCTGTCATCCATACCATCGATGCAGGGACAGGTTAATATGGTTCTGATGCACACAGTGACTGTACTACAGTGTACCACAGTACTGCAGTGTAACATGTTGTAAGGAGTAAAGTGCAATGCATATATGTCAGGTAGTGTAGCCATCCAGCAATGATGCATTATAGCTGTTAGTAATACTGGTTGATTGTGGTCTCTGTAATATTATCCATTTGTATTTTTGGTGTACATGTGTCAGCACAAGGATGGTCTGCAGTTATATTCCACAATGGGGTATGGCACTGTGGTGACACCATGGCTGTGACATATCTGGTGTACAGTTGAACACATGTCACTGGTTTGTATAACAGTTATTGCCTGCACCACATGGACAGGTGACCCGCTGGGGCATGTATAATCTGCAACCTGATGTAGACCCATCCACATACATGCACACTGTTACTTGGCAACACTGGGACTAGACCCCTACCTAGGTATGCAGTGATACTGAAGTGTGTGGCTTCCATTGCACACACCACACAGCGTTTAGGGAGAGGTGTGTCCCAGGTTACATACAGAACATCCACAGACATGTACAGTATGCTAATGGGGGATGTAATGGGTGTATATGGACAATACATAGTGTGACATACCTTCATATACACATTAACAGACACATAACAGGCAGACACACATCCAAGAAATCAGGGCCTATCGCTGCTAACTAACTTGACAGTGTGTCTAATGTGTTACAGGTAGGCTGCACACAGCACATGCATAACTGGCCTGAATTGAGGTATCAGAGGGACTTGCTTAACATCCAATGTTGTTTATTTAGCTTTCTGCATGGAATGCGATGCATTCTATATTGGTAAAACAAATAAGATGTTGAGGGACAGAATACGTGAACATGTTTATAACATCAGGATTGGTTTGAAAACGAATGCTTTGGCGAGACATGTTATGGATAGAGGGGACAAACATATTTTAAAATTTTTAATAGTTGAGCAGACCATACCAGGACCGAGAGGTGGGGATATTAGGACCCATACTGAAACAAGGGAAGCAAATTGGATTATCAGATTGAGGTCTGATACCCCACCTGGACTGAATGGTATGGTTTCAGTAAAACCATTTTTGAGAACAAAAAAACTACCTAGATGAATTGAGTTGATTATTTTAAAGTATTTATTATATGTTAGTGTTTATAGTAAGTATTGTAATGATTATATATATGTTTAAATAAATTTTATTAAGTTTTTAACTGTTTTTTGCAGTATACCTTTAAGATCAAATGGTTTTCCCGCTTAAATGGTGTATATAAACTGTCTGTTAATTAATTAAATGAGAATGTCTGAAGAAGCCATATTGGTGAAAGCGCTAACCTGTTTTAATTCATTCGTTTTGAATAAATATTTTACTTGCTGGATTATTGGAGACTGTGCTTGGTGACTGCGTATAGACTGATTATAT
The DNA here is from genome assembly GCF_019279795.1 of Protopterus annectens. NCBI lineage: Eukaryota > Metazoa > Chordata > Ceratodontiformes > Protopteridae > Protopterus > Protopterus annectens. Next base: position 1,081,806,446 of record NC_056726.1, read on the forward strand.
GCTGGACTTATTGCCATATTCAGCGTCGGTATTTGGTTTGCTGTCTCTTGCTTTATTTCTTTTATTGACTGTTTGGGCTTTGTATAGAGAAGCATTTGCCCTGTTGAGGCACTTATTGGATTATTTTCATACTGTCTTTTATTGCCGGTGCATAAACGGGGACATGACCGGCGCTGCTCCTGAAGCTGCCGTAGCTATTGAGCTTCCGTATACTTTAAAACAAGCTGAAATTACGAGAGATCCGGTGCGTCCAACTGCGGAGAAATTCAAGGAGATGGTTGCCTCTACGTTTAACCCTCTTACACTGTATCATGCCGAATTAGATGAACAAGAAGAAGGAAGCGTGGAATTTATTGATCGTGAAGGGATGAGAAGTTCGCTGGAACGTTTAGAAGGAGACTTGTTAAAACTTAAACGCATGCAGACGCAGAGACAGCATTTTGATGTCTGCTTGCAGCGTAAAATAATACCGAGAGGGTTGAGGGTCTTGAAAATGCCGACAACCGGCACCCTATACCCGGAGCTCCTTTATAAATGGCAAAGACTGAACATTCAGGTAAGCCTCAGTTATATGGAGCTGCTGAATGATTTTTTTAAACCACTTGAAGAGTTTTTGAAAAACGATGTCATTAGACAACAACATGATCTGTTTGAACGCTTTCCTGACAAGTTTTTAAATGAACACTTTAATAGACTAATAGATAGCGTTTCTCAATATGAAAAACGCCTCTTGGATCAGAAAACATCCAAGCTCAAAAGAGACATCAACGATTTTCATAAAGGGAATATCTTTACTTGGCCGAGATATGAAGGAAGAAGTACTTCTTCTTCCCTGGGACATTTTAATAGTGACAATTCTGCCATTAACAAACCTACTGTACGTGATGTATCTGTAACAATGAATAGCAGTGATTCAGTAACAGAAAATAGGGCTATTGGTAGTGGTCATATGAATAGTAAGACCAGAATAGACAAGCATACTGAAGTAATAACTGTAACAAATAGCATGGATGGTAGTAGGAATGGCTGCATAGTTAATGAAGATATGATGAATGAAATTTTACCCATTCGACCTGTGAACATCAATGAAATTAATAAGAGTAATGGTTTACAAGAAGCTAGTAATGTAAATGAAAATGTTGATGTAGTAGTTCGTAGGAAGACTAATGAGGGGAACACATCACAAAGTGTTAGAAATAAGAATAATATGACAACTGATAGCGGCTCAAGAGAAGCTCATAATTTTGATATGGCACACCCTTTCCCCATCAGAATAGAGAGACAAGAGGGAAGGATGCGTTCAATAAGCAGGGGAAGGCAGAAAAGAAAACATTCTGCAGAGAGATACACCAATCACAACATAAAAAAGATGTGGGAAGGTAGGATGAACAATTAATTTTTAATATTTCCAAACATATACCCCAGGGATTACCTCAGTGTCACTGCTCGACAGAGGCACAGCAAAATAATGGGTATAGTTCCCCATACTAAAGGGGTGGCGTAAGCCACAAAACTATGGGCTAGGCTTGTAAATGCCCTCGGGCAGATAGCCTAGTATGAACCTATGAACCTATGAACCTATGAACATGTATTAACAATAGACGAATTAATAGTGTTGAATAAAGGTCTATCCTTTATTCCTACTAATGTCAGTAGATATGAAGAAACGGTAAGGGATTTTAAACTTTTTGTTCGTAATCTATCATTAAAGATTTTTTTCAATGGCCAAAGCTCTCAACCGAGAAAGGAGTTTAGAAAACCAAGTGTATTTACACCTCCTTTACATCCCCTATTGGCTGCATATAGCAAACTGGTTGAGAATGAATTGTCTAGGATGTATGAGAGTGACATCAGAAAGACAACTAGGAATAGATATAATCTGTCCTATAATCAGAGGGTATCACTGAAGAACTTAATGAACGACCAGTCACTGGCCATTAGACCAGCAGATAAGGGGGGTGGGGTAGTATTGATGGATAAGGAACAATATGTCAATGGGATGAGAATCATGTTATCAGATGATACACACTATATGCATATAGAACAAAGTATGATTAAGACCATTGTTTATAGGATCCAACATAATCTAGAAGATTTATATAAAGCTAATATTATTAATTCAGAATTATATGAATATATGTGCATAGAATGTCCCTTGATACCAATCCTCCATGGACTCCCCAAAATTCATAAAAACATGGTTAACCCCCCGTTTAGACCTATAGTGGCCGGTAGAGGGTGGTCGACAGAACCACTGTCTATTTATGTAGAAAATCAACTTAGACCTTTAGTGGAGAAGAATGTTTATATTCTAAGAGATACCAAACAGTTTTTATTAGACTTGAATGAGTTCATGGGGAATGTATCAATAACTACTGAGTACATTTTTGTTACCTTGGATGTGCAATCCCTCTTTACTGTGATTCCTAATACAGAGGGCATAATAATGTTGAGTGATTACTTGAAACGTAATTCACAGATGACAAACAGTAAGATTGAGACATTAATGTTCTTTTTGGAAATGATATTGGAATCTAATGTTTTTTATTTTGAAGGTGAATTTTACCTACAGAAGGATGGCGTAGCTATGGGCACTTTATGTGCCAATAGCTACGCCAATCTATTTATGGCTGAGTGGGAACATGTCCAATTGTTCAATATGAAATTGTATAAGAAATATGTACCGTTCTATAGACGTTTTGTGGACGACTTGTTCCTGATTTGGACTGGTACATCTAGTGAACTGAGTTTATTTGTAGATGAAATGAATTCCAACAGTGAATATCTTAAGTTCACATATGAGTCGTCAGGAACCAAGTTACCATTTCTAGACGTTTATGTAGAAAGACTATCTAATGGAATGGTAAATACGGGGGTATATAGGAAGAAATGTCATAAGAATTCCCTATTACACAGGACAAGCATGCACCCAGGATATGTCTATCAAAATATAGTGAAAGGACAAGCAATGCGAACATCTAGATATAACCCTACTGTGATAGGGTATGAACAAGAACTTAGTGACCTAGGAGATAGGTTTTTATCAAGGGGCTACTCTGTCAATGAAATCTCTAAAGGATTTCTACACATGAAAACACTTAGAGAGAATAGAGCTGCACCCTATTTTAGTGACATGTATGTACATGAGGAAAATATGGTTCAAGAGACATCAATAGTGAGTAATGGAAGGACAATTGATAGAGGGATGGCATGCTCTATATTTTACACCAGTGATGTAGGGAACATAAAGGATATTATTAGAGAATATTGGGATGTTCTAACTGTAGATCATACACTCAGAGGCATTGTTGGTGAAGCACCTAAGTTCATCTATAGAAACAAGAAGAACTTAAGAAGATTATTATGTTATCCAAGAGAACAAATGAGTGGTGATAATATAATAGTATATGGAACAATGAAGTGTAATAAATGCAATTTTTGCAATTATATTGCTACAGATAATATGTTCATACATCCAACAACTCTAAGAGAATATGAGTTTAAAGCAAGAGGGACTTGCTTAACATCCAATGTTGTTTATTTAGCTTTCTGCATGGAATGCGATGCATTCTATATTGGTAAAACAAATAGGATGTTGAGGGACAGAATACGTGAACATGTTTATAACATCAGGATTGGTTTGAAAACGAATGCTTTGGCGAGACATGTTATGGATAGAGGGGACAAACATATTTTAAAATTTTTAATAGTTGAGCAGACCATACCAGGACCGAGAGGTGGGGATATTAGGACCCATACTGAAACAAGGGAAGCAAATTGGATTATCAGATTGAGGTCTGATACCCCACCTGGACTGAATGGTATGGTTTCAGTAAAACCATTTTTGAGAACAAAAAAACTACCTAGATGAATTGAGTTGATTATTTTAAAGTATTTATTATATGTTAGTGTTTATAGTAAGTATTGTAATGATTATATATATGTTTAAATAAATTTTAACAAGTTTTTAACTGTTTCTTGCAGTATACCTTTAAGATCAAATGGTTTTCCAGCTTAAATGGTGTATATAAACTGTCTGTTAATTAATTAAATGAGAAGGTCTGAAGAAGCCATATCGGTGAAAGCGCTAACCTGTTTTAATTCATTCGTTTGGAATAAATATTTTACTTGCTGGATTATTGGAGACTGTGCCTGGTGATTGTGTATAGACTGATTATATGCTGGACTTTTTGCTGGACTTATTGCCATATTCAGCGTCGGTATTTGGTTTGCTGTCTCTTGCTTTATTTGTTTTATTGACTGTTTGGGCTTTGTATAGAGAAGCATTTGCCCCGTTGAGGCACTTATTGGATTAGAGTTTTTTTATGTTGGAGGTAGGTACAGGAGAAAAAGAGAAGGCAGTGGGGAGATTACTAGTTGAAGGTGTGGGTTGGATATTAATGTAGATATCTATAACTCTATGAGCATACATTATGTATTACTGTCAATATATATGTAGATATTCATAAGTATGTGTGCATATGTATCTCTAACTGTATATGTGTAGACATATATTGCTGTGTATATGCATATATCTGAGGGTTTATATATATATATATATATATATATATATATATATATATATATATATCTATAGATATGCATATACATATCCATCTATGTATGTCGATATGCATATGTGTATATATCTATATAGATATATGGATAATTATATATACATATATGTCCACCATATGTCCTAACCCTGGAGTGGAGCCCTACCTCAGCCCCAATAGTCCCAACCTCTTAGTGCAAGGGGATGCCAGGTATGTAGTGCAGGTATATATGTAGACTATTGCTACTGTGATAGGGGTTATCTTCACAGACATGTGGTGTGTGGTAGGTCACATCTGCTTTTAACATGTGAGCCATTGGCTACTGGCAGACATCCTAAGGACATCATAGTACAGTACCACTGCTAGCATAGTAATGATGCTGTGGACTACAGCAGAGATATCACCAATAAATGTGGACAGTCTGACACACTTTGGTCAGTCCAGAGGTATGCACAGAACCCCTTAGTGCAAGACATGTGGTCCAAGCTTAACAATGTGGATGTTAACAGCCATGTAGATGGGTATATCACATAAATACTGGTATAGATTTGCCCCTATAGTTTATGCATTCACACACCCCTGTCTGTCCTGGCACATAATAACCGCTGGTACAGGGGTGCCATGGCCACATACTGCCATTAATTAGTGACATACATCTGTACAGCATCCGACTGCTTTGTCTGACATACATGACTGTTATGATGGCCTGGCAGCAGTACATCTGGCAAGTATCTGGACATAACATTATACTGGGTAAGTACACTAAGCTGCTAGGCATGTAACAAAGCACTGTGCAGGCTACAGGCAGACTGCCACAACATTGGCCTACATTTCTTATGGGGGAATACACATGTACCTGTATATATAGCAGGCTTTACAGGCATGTCACAGCACAGAGTGACAGACACCTGTGTGAAGGTGCATAACCACAACCAATGTGAACACAGCCACAGCCACATATGGTAGTTAGCATAATATTACAGTATATGGACTATCTGATCAATACCATCCTCATATGTGCCACTCACACACTAACCCTACATATACTGGGCTACTACACAGTGTAGTCTGATGCCTGTCTGTGGTATGGGACATGTGTGTGTTTGGCCCTACAAACATGTAAGCTGATAGGGTAACATACAGTGGAGCAGCATGTAACATCAGATAGAACAGGACCAAGGACAATGACATCTACCACAGTCTGTACACAGGCCAAGGTACATATTAACAGTACACACACTGCTGACAATCACCATAACTACACAGACCTCAGTACTGTACACACAACCACAGAATGCCCAGGTTATGTCATCAAATATAACCCCTACTGTACATAACATGTGTCACAGTCTGATATCTCACTGGCTTGTTATCCGATATGATGTCAATAGATAATGGTGTACAAAACATATGCACCTCTTACTGCATGACATATGTACAAAGGCGGACAGTGTTGCGGCTGGAAGCACAAACAAAGGGCCAATATTGACATGTTGCTGTGATAACCTCATACATTTACTGTTGTAACAGGGTTTGTTCGACATAGGTCCTATGAGGTATATGAGGTCAGTAACTCTCATGTCTGTCAGCATGTACTGACTGAAATCCTCACACTATGCTTCTGCAGTTTGCAGATAGGCGCTCTGTGAATAACACAAGAAACAAAAGTCACCACACACTGCCCAGTCTGCAGATGACCCTACAGATGGGGTTTCCTGAGAAACATAGCACTGTCATGACAGGTATTAAAACAGAAGACCAATTCCATGAACTCACAAACTATCGTCCTATAGCAATTTTATCACCCCTATCCAAAATATTAGAGAGAATAGTCCATTACCAGCTTATAAACTCCCTCCTAAAACATAATCTACTATCCTCATCCCAGCATGGCTTTAGACCTTCCCATAGCACAACCTCAGCTCTGCTCTTGTTTTCTGACATTGTTAATACCCACAGAAACAATGTTCTGCTAGTATCCTCCATATTCTTAGACCTATCCAAGGACTTTGATATGGTCAACCATCAAATGGTCCTGAATACCCTCACTACCCTTAACATAAGCCCCTCTATCATATCCTGGTTTAGTAACTACTTATCTAACCATCAACAGGCAGTCCTATGGCAGAAACAACTGTCCCCCTTACTGCCAGTAAATCTAGGTGTCCCACAAGGGTCCATCCTCGGTCCATTACTATTTTCAGTATTTACTAACCATATAGCATCATCTTCACTCTCTGCCTCTGTAGTGCAATATGCAGACAACACCACTCTCATATGCACAGCACTCACCCTGAACAATCTAAAAACCATAACCCAAAAAACTTTACCTTAGCTGAAGAATGGTTCGCTAACATCAAGCTTAGACTAAATCCAAAAAAAAAAAACTCATTCTCTTCTACCCTGGTAGATCTCCTCCGATAGACAATAGTTTCGTCATAAAATCTAAAGATAACACACTTATCACCCCAACTCCACACACTAAACTCCTAGGCATTGAAATTGACAGTAATCTGAAATTTGACTTCCATATCGCCCAAACAATCAAAAAGGTCAACAAAAAGATAGGCCTCCTCTATAGGAACCACCAATACATGACCAAACATACCAAAGCCACCATGGCTAGAACCCATCTGCTATCCATCCTCCTGAGATGGGCCTCCTCTATAGGAACCACCAATACATGACCAAACATACCAAAGCCACCATGGCTAGAACCCATCTAATATCCATCCTCCTAAGATGGGCCTCCTTTATAGGAACCACCAATACATGACCAAACATACCAAAGCCACCATGGCTAGAACCCATCTACTATTCATCCTCCTAAGATGGGCCTCCTTTATAGGAACCACCAATACATAACCAAACATACCAAAGCCACCATGGCTAGAACCCATCTGCTATCCATCCTTCTAAGATGGGCCTCCTCTATAGGAACCACCAATACATGACCAAACATATCAAAGCCACCATGGCTAGAACCCATCTGCTACCCATCCTCCTAAGATGGGCCTCCTCTATAGGATCCACCAATACATGACCAAACATACAAAAGCCACCATGGCTAGAACCCATCTACTATCCATCCTCCTAAGATGGGCCTCCTCTATAGGAACCGCCAATACATGACCAAACACACCAAAGCCACCATGGCTAGATCCCATCTACTATCCATCCTCCTAAGATGGGCCTCCTCTATAGGAACCACCAATACATGACCAAACACACCAAAGCCACCATTGTTAGAACCCATCTACTAACCATCCTCCTAAGATGGGCCTCCTCTATAGGAACCACCAATACATGACCAAGCATACCAAAGCCACCATGGCTAGAACCCATCTACTATCTGTCCTCCTATATGCCTCCCCTATCTTAACTAACCTACACCAAACAGAACTATCGAAGATGAAATCTTGCTACAAGATTGCTAAGTTCACTACAGAGGCCAGCCATAGGTTCCATCATTGTCTAGCCCTTGAGCAACTGAACTGGACAGAGTTTCCACAGCTGCTCCTACTCAACCATCTAACCATCGCACATAAACTCTACTACCATCCTGACAAAACCCCTGCCCTGAAACAACTAATCAGCCCCTACAAACCCTCAAGAAACTTAAGATCTTCACACAAGAACCATTTAAATGTCATCAAACACAAAAATGAAGCTGGCAAATCTCTCTTTGCCTGCTCCATTGCCAGATGCTGGAATTCTGTCCCAGAGCACCTCACTTCTGTATCCTCTACTAACCAGTTCAAAAAACTTCTCAAAACACACTATTTAAAGACATGGCTATGCCCTTGTCACCCCCCAGGTTAGCTTATATAATCCCTCAATTAGTTAGCAATGTTAATTTTATTTTACTGTTCGCTAAGTATGCTCAACTATATGAAGCTACTTTATGTTTTATCCTGTGAATAAGTTTTTCACTGTATTATATTCTACTTCTATTGGACCTTAGTGAACATTCAGCCACTGTTTTTTGTACAACACTGTATTGTATTATATTGTATTGTAGTGTATTTTGCTATACTTGAAGCTTTTCTCCCCGGGTCTCTGCTGAAAATTGACCTGTGTCCAGTCAGACCTTCCCGGTAAACAAATGTAAAATAAATAAAATAAAAAATGTAGACCAGTCATATCCACTCACACCCTATTAAACCAGCATTACCCCAAATGCAAAATAGCAGCACTTACATTCTGTAGTCATGTCAGGCACATCCTCCTCCTGTGTGTTGGCCTGTTTCCACAATGTATGTTGTTAGAGGTAAATCCCCAATCCATCTGAGATGCTGTTTGCCAAACAACAGATCTAGGTCCTGCTCACACAGAATGAAAAGTCCCAATACCAACATGACATTCATAGATATTGGAGTGTGTTTCCATGCAACTGGTTATAGGAAAGTTGCCACAGTTGTTCCACATGCAATCAGCTAGAGGAGGGCTGCAGTTCATGCAGAGGCCATCAGCTGATATGAGCATCACTTCCAAAACACATGCTGCTGGCTAAGCAAAGCAGGTGTAGGTCTCCACATCCACCAGACAGGGAGTGAGAGAGGTAGACAGAGCCAAAGATAAGTCAGGGAGGGGGTGAGAGAGTAAAACCTAGGCATGTTTGTGTCACACACCTACCGGTACAAGGTATCAAACCCCTGACTATGTGTTGCTATCACATGTCTATGCAGCTATTGGATGCTCCACACAGCTTACATGTTGAGGAGCTCTCCAAACGTATATGTGATGGTGAGTGACATCTGCAACTGTGATATGATAGCTATACAGTAGGTGTAGTACATGTGCCTGTCCGCATTAACAGGTGTCCTCAACAATACAGCCACACTCTCTCAGGGACCCACACCCATTGACACACTTGGCAGGGCCAGTCATATGCCTCCTCACTAGTTAGTTTGCCACATTACAGTACTGTGCAAGTATCACATGCACCACAGGGGTTATTTATTTATTATTTATTTATTTTTTTATTTTACATTTGTTGACCGGGCTAGTCCAGCTGGATAATTTCCATTTTCAGTGGAGGCCCGGGGAGAAAAGCTCCACAGATTAAAACAAGGTTATACAAATTGAACATTTACAATAAGTTCCTGTAACATAGACATTGAGTTACCATGGATACTTAATAGTCTAGATCAAGAAAATAGAAAACATATAGTGCTATCTACGTATTGAGAAAGGCATTAATTATTTTTAAACTACACTCCCTTCAGGTCATTTCATACATATTAGTGTATATACAATTTTTTTTTTTTTTTTTTTTTTTTTTGAGAACAGTAGAAACTGTACAGTCATTAAGTCGTTTGTGATCACAGAGAAAGGTTGCAGTTTTGAAATAAGGAAGTATGATAGTAGAAGGTAGAAAGTTTATTTGTCTGGATTGGTACAAGAGCAGAGCCAGAAGTTGTTAAGATGTGCAAGAAGTTGTTTTTTAAAAAGATCAAAGGAGCCTATAGAGGTAATGTGTGAGGGGAGGTTATTCCATATTTTGCCTACTGAGTTGGAAAAAAGGCAGTTACCTGCAGAATTAGTAATTCGAGTTGTGTTGACTTGAAGCTTTTCAGCAGAATGTAGTTGTTTCAAGTTATTATAAGGGATCAAGAGGTTACTGAGAGCAGGTGTTTTAGATGGTTGATATAGTATGTTATGTGTTATTAAGAGTTGTTGATATATAATCTTGTTAGGAAGTTCCAACCAGTGTAAGTGTTTTAGGTTTAGACAGTGGAGTGTTCTATACTGGGATGCTGTGGCAAAGCGAGCTATATTGTGGTAGGATGTCGTAAGTTTCTTCAGGTTGCTTTTGGAGAGATTAGTGTAAATAGAGGAGGCATACAATAGGGTAGAGATAAGATGTGTTTGTGCTAAGGTGGTCCGTGCTTTTGGTGTAAGGTAGGGTTTGATTCTGTACAGTGAACCAATTTTTTTATTAACTGCTTTTATAGTGTTATTGATGTGGTAATCATAGCTAAGATTATTGTCAATAGTAACACCAAGCAGTTTAGTTGTGAAGTCTGGGGAGATGAGGGAGTTATCACTTGCAGTAATAGAGAAGCTTAGTTGAGAAGATTTGTGGGTAGGTGAGAAAAGTAGTAGTTTTGTTTTCTTGGGATTGAGGAGAAGACATCTTTTTGAGAACCAGTGTTCGACGGTAGAAAAGGTAGATTGTGTGAGTGACTGGAGTTCAGATTGAGTGGAAGCTGTGCAAATAATGGTAGAATCATCTGCATATTGTATACATGTAGTGTTTTGGATAGATGATTGGAGGTCATTAATAAAGATAGAGAATAAGAGTGGGCCTAGTATGGAACGTTGTGGTACTCCTAAAGAGATAGGTAGTAAAGAAGATAGACAATTTTTCCAGAGTACTGCTTGTTGTCGGTTTTCAAGATAAGATGAGAACCAGGTTAAGGAGGAGGAATCCAAAGCAAGGGATTTTAATATGTGTAGAAGTGTGTGGTTGACCATGTCGAAGGCTTTTGACAGGTCTAGGAAAAGAGAAGAGGTTAGTTTGTTGTTGTTACGATTACAGTTGATGGTGTTGGTAAAGGAAAGTAGTGCAGTGGTAGTACTATGTGAAGGTCTAAATCCATGCTGAGTGTTTGCTAGTAGGTTGTTGTGAAGGAGATGGTTAAGAAGTTGTTTGTGTATACATTTTTCCATGATTTTAGCTAGTGGAGATAATAGCACTATAGGATGAAAGTTTGAAAGGTCCGTGGATTTGCCTCCTTTGTGTAGGGGTATGATATGTGATATCTTCCAGATTGCTGGAAAAGTACTTTCTTTTATGGATCTGTTTATGAGGATGGAAACAGGGTAGGCGATAACTTTGGCTGCTACTTGAAGAAATTCAGCAGGAAGGTTATCAGCTGAGGGGGTAGTGGGTTTAAGTTTTTGTAAAAGAGATTGTATGTAGGAGGTAGGTATGGGTTGAAGTTGCAGGGGAGGAAGGCAGTTGTCGATGTTATTTAAGAGCAGTTGGGAAGAATCAGGGGTTAAGTGGTTAGCTAGATTTTGTATGGAAGTAGTAAAGAAGGTATTGAAGTTATTGGCTATTAAAGAGGGGTTATCAGGGTCTAAGTTTTGTGGGTTTGGTGTAACTACTTTGCCTGGGGTAAGTAGATTATTGATAGTAGACCAGAACTTTTTTGGTTCTCTTTTGATTGATTGCTGTAGTTCAAAGTAATAATTCTTTTTATCCGAAAGGATAGCTTTTTTGGTATTGTTTCTGAGTTCTTTAAAGATTTGATGATCGTTTGGATTTCTGGAGGAACGCCATTTTTTCCACGATTTATTTCTAAGTATAATTTTTTGTTTGGTATTAGAGGTTAGCCAGGGTGCTATTTTGGTCTTTGTTCTAATGATACGACTTGGGGCATGTTGATTTAAGATAGCAAGGAATGCTGAGTTGAAATGTTCAACAGCATTGTTGAGTGAGAGATGTTTAAGAGGGGTCCAGTTGTATTGTGAAAGTTCTGTTAGAAATCTTTCAGGATTAAATTGTTTTTTTGAATATATTGTTTTGTGAGAGGTAGGTAAGTTTAGCTTAGTTTTGGCCCTAATGACATAGGTAAGAAAGTGATCGCTAAGGTCATCTGGAAGGATGCCAGTTTGGTAGTTTTGTAGGGGAGAGTTTGTAAGAATCCTCCATCTGGAGGTTATATGGATAAAGGGTATCTGGAGGTGTCTGACATCAGACAGCATGTCTCAGTATGCTAATGAGGGCTGTAGTGAGTGTGAATGTGGTCAAAAGCATCACACACCACACACACACACACACACACACAGACACAGGGTGCCAGTACTGACATGCACAGGTGCATTGCTTCACGGGTGTGTAGTGATTGACTGTGCCAGATGGCTATGCAAGGCTAGGTGAGGGGTACACCTTGGCATCAGGCCACATGGCAATGGTCTGCAGTGTGGCTCAGGGGTATAGTGTCTGGACTGGCCCACACAGGTGGGTATTGTATTCACCATGCAGTCACCTGGGTAACTACTGTGTGTGGCCATTACTGTCCATTGCTTGCCATGTATGTGTTCATTAGTCCATGACATGGATGGTGTCTGGGATCTGCACACATCCCACATGTGTATACAGTGACATGTGGAACTGTAGCTGGGGTGTATGGCTCATGTTGTGTACACAGATTGTTATAATCAGATGTGCCAGTCCTGGCCTCATGTGGTGGGAACTGGTAATGGACAGCAAGTTGACCCTGCACCTACATTGATAGCATGATACAGGTATTCCCTGGTGTCAGTGGCATCTGTCCATATAAGGCATGTGTTTAAGGCATGATATGTCCTTTGTGGGTCACATTTGATGGCACCACAGCTGTTGCAAGTGTCCAGTGGGAAACATAGTGAAAGTGCACTGTCTGCATGGATATGCCTATTGTACTGATGGACAGGGTGTCATGCCCTCTGTAGTCCACTGCAATCCCACCATGGTTATTATCTGTGGGCAATATGCAGGGTACTACCAACATAGTGGTTGTTGCCTAGGCAAGTGTGTTTGTGTATGAGAGTGTTCTCTGGGTAATACAAGGGTTGCTAACTTTTTTTCACGAGGCCATGATATCACATGTAGAGGTATGGATTGGCACACCAGCCTCTCGGCTATTTCACATCTGTTATCCTTGTAAGGCAAACATTGTGACATATAATAGGGCCACCATATAAGAAATCTGCAAAACCCACTCCACAATGAATCCAGTTGTTACACACTCACAGCCACCTCCACACAGGATACAAATGACAAACACACCTGCCATGTTCGGGATTAGAACTCCTACTTAACTAGTTTATTACACTACAGCACTACACGGTTATAGGATGCTTCATGGAGATTATTGGGCTACACCTTTCCCAAAGATGTATTTCACAGTGAATGACATCAGCAGCCTTTCCAAAGTAGGGCATTTGATATGTAGTGAGTGTGACTAGCCTAAAATGCATTGTTCCCTACACAAACAAAGGAACACATAGACAAACATCCACACTTGCCATGTGTGGGAATAAAACCCCTACCAGAGTACTATATCACACCACAGCATTATGCTGTTATAGGACACACCACAGAGATTACTGGGCCACACCTTTGCAAAGGTGTATTTCACAGTGAATGACATCAGCAGCCTTGCCAAAGTAAGGTATTTGAATTGTAGTGAGCATGACTAGCCTAAAAAGCATTGCTCCCTATGCAGACAGATACACACACACAGACACAGTTGCCATGTCTGGGATTAGAACTCCTCCTTAACTAGTTTATCACACTATAGCATTGCACAGTTATAGGATGCACCACAGAGATTATTGAGCTACATTTTCCCAAAGGTGTATTTCACAGTGAATGACATCAGCAGCCTTGCCAAAGTAGGGCATTTTAATCCTACTGAGTATGACTAGATTAAAAAGCATTGCTCCCTACACAGACAGGGACACACACACCCAAACACACACACACACACACACACACACACACACACACACACACACACACACACACACACATACACACACACACAGTTGCCATGTCTGGGATTATAACTCCTACCTAATTAGGTTATCAAACTACAGCATTACGCAGTTATAGAATGCACCACAGAGATTACTGGACTACACCTTCCCCAAAGGTGTATTTCACAGTGGATGACATAAGCAGCCTTGCCAAAGTAGGGCATTTGAATTGCAGTGAGGTTGATTAACCTAAAAAGCATTGCTCCATACACAGACAGAGACACACACAAATGCCATGTTTTAAATTAGAACTCCTACCTAACTAGTTTATCACACTACAGCATTACACAGTTTTAGGATGCACCACAGAGGTTACTGGGCTACTCCAATCTCAAAGGTGTATTTCAAAGTGGATGACATCAGCAGGCTTGTCATAGCAGGGCTATGGGGAGGGAAGTGTGTGTGCATGTGCCATAACTCATTCATCTAGAGGTTTACACACCACATGCAGGCACACGCAGGTTTATATTCTGCAGGTGCGTGTATATAGCTGCTAGATGACTACTGCCTTGTACAGTCATGTTGCACAGCTAGCACTTGCACCACATAGTCTCTAATGCTGATGGATACCAGTGGCTAATTTCTACAGTGAGTGACATTTACACATCATGTGGTTGTAGCTATTTGGCTGTGTGATGAGTGGGACAGGAATCATGATGGATGGCTCTTTGTCACAGTCACTCTCTTCCACACATCTATGTATGTCTACCTTTGGTTTATTATAGTGTGTTGGCCTTGGATATATGTGTGTATTTCTATCCAATGTGTGTGCAAAACATGACTGGTGCATACTGAGGAGTGTATACACTAACATCTGCAACTGTCGGATATGTATGGTCCACTATTGTTTGCAGACATGTAATTCATTTGTGTATGAGCATGCCCAGTATGACCATTCAATATATTGTTGTCTGACATTGCCTTCATTTCTCTAAGCCTTCATTTCTCTAAGTGTGTGAGCATGCCCAGTATGCTCTTCTGTAATGAATGTGTGGATCCATTCCAGGTAGTTTGTACTCCAGTGCAGACCTTTGTGTTGTACACCTACAGGTAGCAAACTGTTTCTGCAGGTTATCCATAGATCATTTGGCAGTTTGCTGTTATTTTTTGTATTTCTGTATTGCCTTTCTATATTTTGAATACTGTAGTTTGTTTTCTTTATCTTGTGTTTTGCTTGCATTCTGTTTAAAACAGCATATTAAAACTTCAAAAGAGACCACAGCTCTCTCTGTTCTGAGTCAATCAGAATTTTTCCCTCCCTCCCACCCATTTAAGTTGTCTTGTTAAATACCACTGTCTTTCTAGTTGCCCGCCTCTTATGTTAATCTGACCATATATCTCATTTCTCTCTACTTTCACTGGCTTATGTGAGTAATCACAAAACCATCACTTTTGAAATCCCACCCCTTCAGTTATTTAAATTTGTTGGCCATCCTACAGTATTTCATAGCACCAAAATACAAAAGTAACCACCCCTTTCAGTCCATCTTGCTGTTTTAAAAATAGTAACTCTCCACTAAACCTTAACTTTTTAAACAGGTAAAACTCAAGTTACCTACTTTCATATCTAACTTCTCTAGTGCACACTGCAGAGTGCATTCTTTTCAATCTTACCTTTAAGCATCCCTGTTACTAGCACTTTCTCTAATACATAAAAAGATCATCTCTACTTGACTCCAAGTAGACTTTTCTCTATCTGTTAAACCTAGCACTTGCTCCTACAGTACTTATTACCTTGATACGGCACTCTTATAGATAGCACCCCAAAAGGCAAAACCCCATTTCTCGGTCACCCACATCCCCGAATCTCTTTTAAAGTTTTTGTCTAGTCCTTCTCGCATGTTGAGCCTTCCGTTGCTAGTGTCCTCTCCTGCTCAGCTGGTGAACCTGGGAATATTGAGGCAATGTTACAATTGCCTCATGTACACAGACAACCCTCTCCTCCTCCCACAAAACACAAATACATGCGAGAGATGCAACTATACGGCCAAACTGGAGGCTGAGCTCTCTCAACATAGGACTGGCAAGACCAGTCAGGAGGAGAAGGTTACCACACACACTATAGACCCAGTCTCACATAGTACCATCACAACCTCAAATCATACACATAAACACACAAAGACATACTCGGCGGCTCTGATCAAAAATCTACCAAAACAGCAGAGGCCACCAAAGCAGACACCCAAACAACCACCACCTCAGAACACAACACCTGCAACACATAGACCTCACAGTCAGAGTGTCAAACAGTCACAGCCCTTAAGGCCAAACACAATGCCAGACACACTAGTCACTGGTGACTCCATAGTCAGACACACTGACGTCCCGCTCACCAGACTGAGTAAGGAGAAGGTCACAGTAAGCTGCCTGTCGGGTGCTAGAATCCGCCACATAACGCAAGCACTCAAGTCTCTCAACAGCAGGTACAAATACGACTCAGTCATTGTCCACGCTGGTGTAAATGACCTGAGACGTACCTCCTTGGACTACATGAAAAGAGACATTGAGGAGCTCTCTGATTATGTAGCCCAGGCAGGTATGACCATGACCTTGAGCAGTATCCTACCTTCACCAAGAATGATGCCACAATACAGAGATAAGATGATCAGCTTTAACAATTGGCTTAAACTCTGGTGTCATTCAAAGGGGATCCAATGTCTGTCTGCCTGGGATGACATGCTAGACAAGCCACGCTGCTTCGCAAAGGACGGCTTGCACCTGTCACCCCTGGGATTCCGGATATTGGCAAAGGCTCTTGCCACCCCCATAGTGCCTTTTTAGGCAAGGCTCAAATTCTAAACCTACCACCCTAGAACACAAAAAAGGAAAAAAACTAAGGGTAATGCTGCTCAATGCCAGAAGTCTAAATCTCAAAATGCACGCACTCGAGGCCCTTCTCAGTATGGAGAACATTGATGTCTGTGCAGTGACAGAAACCTGGTTCAAGGCTCCTGAGAGCACCCCAGCACTATCAGGTTTTTTCTCTTATCATGCGTTCCGGCCCCAAAATCTGGACAATACCAAGAAAGGGGGGGGGTATCCATATTCATCAAAGACACCCACACCTCAAGACTGGTGGCAACGCACGATGCATCGGAGACCATCCAGGTGCAATTAACCATAGGCAAGACTGCTCTGCAAATTGTAGCATGTTACAGGCCACCCTCACAAACTCAGGAACCTCACATGGCCTTCCTGAAAACACTAGAGGGGATAAATGTATCACCAAACACCATCATACTAGGTGACTTCAATTACCCTAATATAGACTGGGAACACTACTCAAGCCCAAACACCCTAGCCCAAAAGTTCCTGGAATTCATAAACTCAAATGCCATGGAACAACTAGTCACCATCCCCACAAGAGGAGAAAACATACTTGATCTCATCATCACGAACATGGGAGCACAATGTTCAACACCGGAAGTATACCCCTCACTGGTGAGATCAGATCACAAACTAATCTCGCTGGAGGTCCTCATCCCACCCCCACCTGAAATAAAAAAGACCACAGTAAAGAACTTCTCGAAAGCCGACTTCACACTTCTAAAGACTAGTGTGGTCTCCTTTAAGGCCCCCGAGCCGGCGGAAAACAGTACTCAAGCCGCTGAAACACTTACAAATGCCTTCTACCAGCACCTGCAGGACTGCATGGATAAGGCAATCCCAAGCAAAACAAAGACTCTTTGTACCAAAGGCAAGCGTCCAGTCTGGTGGACCCCAGCCATAAACAAACTCTACAACAAAAGGAGGAAGCTACTACAAGATAGAGCAAAATCCTTAAAAGGTAAGACACCCTTGATCACTATAAGTAAAAAACTAAGAGCTCTCATAAAATCATCCAAAGCAAATTTTGAGAGAAAAATAGCTAAAGACTCAAAAGACAATCATAAGGCCTTCTTTAGCTATGTTAGAAACCTGGGAGGAACCTCCCAGATATGCTCAGAACTAGTTCAAAATGATGTGAAGATTACTGATCCTACAGACATTGCCAACATACTGGCTGACAGGTTCAGTGCAAACTTCTCCCCAAAAGGAGAGATATCTATACCAAGCGATTGCAGCCCCCAAACATCTCCAACGCCCAAGTGAGAACTGCTCTCTCCAAAGCAAAAACACAGCATCCATGGGACCTGATGGTGTCCCCGGCTGTGTGCTCCACAACTCAATGAGGAATTAAACCCACAGCTAGGACAGCTGTTTAATCATAGTCTTACCTCTGGATACGCACCAGGAGTGGCGCACTGCAACTGTGGTCCCACTTCACAAAGGCGGTGCCTCCACCGACCCTGGAAATTACCGCCCATTAGCTTGACAAGCCTTATCTGCAAAGCCATGGAGAGGATCATAATGGACCTCATAAATAAAGACATAGGAATTTGCAGACTTTGGATCCATCCCAGTTTGGCTTTGTCAAAGGCAGATCATGCCTTCTAAACTTGGTTGACTTTTTGAAACAGTCACCAAAGCCATTGATGAGGAAAGGCAGTCCATACAGCCTACCTCGATCTGGCGAAGGCCTTGATACAATACCCCACTCGGGTATCATTGAAAAACTCATCAGCTTAAATGTTAACCCATACATCACAAGATGGGTTGCAAACTGGCTGAGTGACAGAACCCACAGGGTCAGAGTTGCTGGCGCCATGTCAGACTCAAAGCCTGTCACAAGTGGTGTACCACAGGGCTCAGTCCTGGGCCCACTCTTGTTTGGCATCTACTTTTCCAGTACAAGCAAACACAGGAGGGTTATGTCTGACAAAGTTTGCAGATGACTGCAAACTGGGCCATAGTAGAAAACACATCTGACACAGATATCCTTCAGAAGGGTCTCACAGAAACGGATAACTGGTGCCAGAGCCATGGCCTAAAGTTAAATGCCAAAAATGCATAGTCATACCCTTCGGGAAAAACAAGGTTACCCTAGCTACCAAATAGGTGGCAATCCACTGAGCATAGAAGAAGTTATCAGGGACCTGGGGACCCAGGTTGATAGTAGTCTGTCATTCGACACCCATGTAGCTAAAGTAGTTAGGAAGACCTTCTACATTGCCCACCTTATCATGAAGGGATTCTCATCTAGATCAAGGGAGGTCATAGTCTCCTGTACTCATCACTCATCAGACCAATGATTGAGTACAATGCCCCATTCGGAATGTATCTGACCCGACACTTGCAGCAGCTGGAGAGGCCACAAAGTTCCTCACCAAAAGGATAAAGGGTCTCAAACATCTGTCCTATGCTGCCCGACTGAAAGAACTCCAGCTCTATTCAGTCGCTACCGCTTGCTCAGAGGTGACCTTTGCCTAACATACAAGGCCATGTCAAACCCAGATTTGATGAATATGCTTCACCTCAAAAATCTAGATCCGTCAGAGCCACAAGGGCGGAGACTTAAACCTCGACACGGCTATTAATAGGACGCTGGAGGGATAGATTCATCACCCAAAGACTCCCTATGCTGTGGAATAAAATCCCGGTATATGTGAGGCAGAGCACCTCGCTGGCCTTGTTCAAGAGAAATCTTGACCAATGGATGGGAGATCGCAGATATACCCCAGGGATTACCTCAGTGTCACTGCTCAACAGAGGCACAGCAAAATAATGGGTATAGTTCCCCATACTAAAGGGGTGGCGTAAGCCACAAAACTATGGGCTAGGCTTGTAAATGCCCTCGGGCAGATAGCCTAGTATGAACCTATGAACCTATGAACCTATGACAGACTGTGCCGAGGATAGTTTGTACTGTATGTGATTGTGTCTGTGCTGCATCTGTTACATGGTACTGGTGTTAGCAGAGATATTCAGACATGTGAGCTGTTAAACACTATGATGTTTCATGCACTCAAGTGCTGGCAGGTGGACATTCTTGCTCACAGTGATGTCCTGGGGGACAAGGGTGACTGCAGCTGTGTCCGGTATTGTGGACAGATGCTTACATATTCATGGTGAGTTATGCCATTCTGGAGGGGGAGCTGTAGATGCTGCTGGGTGTGTGTATCCGGTTCAGCACCTTGATACAGTGCTGGCAGAGGTTCCCATACTTGTACATCCATCAACATTACAGTATAGCCGTATCTTGCTGTGGCAATACCTCACAGCTGTACAGATTCACACAGGCTACCCAGAGGCAGGGGCCGTGGGTCAGGAGATTACCCCTATTGTGGTGTACGGGCAGGTTTGTAGCCACCCATTTATGTGTTTGCAGCCAGGGATATTGTGTGCATACAGCCATGTGTTGGACCTTGCACATTCCATGCTGGCCATGCTTCCACCCCACCCCCATTATTCTGTCCTCTTCCATACATTATGCATACATTCTCTGATACTTTCCCTAAGGTTATCACCTCATCACAGCTGTGTTTTGGTGTTGGTCCACAGTTCATGCAGTGGGACATGGTGGACATGTTACTGCAGTTTGTCCATATGGCCTTGCATATGGAGTGTGTTATGTTGTTATTTGGGTGTCCATGAAATAACATGCATTGGCAGTGCATGTCCATGACATAACATGCATTGGCAGTATGTGTGAGACACAGGCCTTTAGCAGAGGCCTGTAAGCCATTTGGTGTTGATGTAGGCCAGCTGTGGCAGGCCATTGCATTCTGTCAGTCCTACAGTCTCAGGACGCCATACAGTATATTCCCCTGGGGTGACAGGGTAGGTGTGCTAGGAGTTCATGCCAATACTTTCTATCAGTCTTGATCAGGTGGTGTGGATGCTGGCAGGGTGCTATCTACAGCTAGTGACACATCTGCATGGGACACCTGCACTGCATGCTGCATTCTTTCACTATTGCCATATATAGGTGGGGTCATATTGTACCCATTCCCAACAGCAGGAATACAACCAGAGAGGTACCTGTTTGTGGTGTTTTGGTGATCTGGGTCCATGTGTGCTATGAACACTACTTGCATCTGACACACAGATATGCATGAGGCATTCCAGTCATGCTGGCATGTGCAAGTACATTATCTGTTTCCCAATACATCAGTCCTACCACTCTTGTGATCTGCAAGTGTTCGGCCAGACGACACCATTATCCCCTACTACAGGCCCAGATAATGTGATGCATACCTGTATGTACAATTCCAAGGGTGTGTCTATTTCACACTTACAGATTATATATTGTATGTCTGGGGTACTTTTCCCTGTGTACTGCTTGTATATCTAGCCCAACAGCCATGCCTTGTCAATCTTTCAGATGGTGACACATATTACCACCATGCATTTACAAAGACTTACTGCTAGCATGTGTTATACTGGTGGGAATTGTCTTTGACACTGCAGTTGTGAGGACTTGGCCCTATCATCAGCTGTAGGGGGCAATGACTAGTAGGTCATACTTCAACATGCATACATACTGACCCCTCCCACACAATATAAAACACACACCAACCTAACATACACATACTTGCATATTGTGGAAATTCTAGAATCTATCCTGCTACCTTGGCCACCTCTGGGCATCTGTGCTCCACTGGTATTATACCTACACATACATGTTACTACATTTCTACATAGGATTGGGGGGGCACACCTGACTGTTACTACATTTCTAAATAGGATTGGGGGAACACCTGACTATTACTACATGCCTGAGTAGGGCTGGTGGGCACACCTGACTGTTACTGCATTTCTACATAGGACTGGGGGGCACACCTGACTGTTACTACTGTCTACATAGGATATGGGGGGCACACCTGACAGTTTCTACATTGCTGCACAGGATTGGAGGGGGAACAGCTGACTGTTACTACATGTATACATAGAATTAGGGGGGGCACACCTGACTGTTTCTACATGTCTATATAGGCTGTGGGGGGCACACCTGACTGTTTCTACATTACTACACAGGATTGGGAGCACATCTGACACTTGTACACATTTGCTATGACTGCACAGGTATGCCAGGTACTCCATTTCATTCTGTTTTTTAACCTATCATGCTGACTAGAGGCATGTCAGTGTACTACATGTCTTATGTTTGATTGACCTACATATTAGTTTCTGACTTACTGCCCTTCAGATCTAACATTCCACTGCCTGACCTGATGTAGTCTGTCTGTGTAGGCCTGGGAGGGTTACCCATAGGCATAATTTATTGGCCTCAGCACAGCCTTTGTTTGTGATTGTCTACACCTGTCTTGCTGGCTGTGACTGTTGTTGGGTATGCAAACCTCCCTGATTGACATGTGTGTGTCATCTGGACACATGTGGCCCTGCACATTTCCTTCAGTGGGTTTTGTCACCATATGTAGTACTGGCTTCTATAGTGACACCCATATTTGTTACAGATCTCATGCTGCCACTATAGGTGTCTACTATCTGCTGGCATCCCATTCAGCCACCCAATTCCCTTGCATGCTCACATCCATACCATAGATACAAGTAACAACACATGCTACTCCAATCAGCAATCGGTAAGGGGAGTGACGTACCTTGTGGGTGTGCCAGTATTGAGGATGGTGCTGGGGGCTGCCTATGTCAGATGCACATAGTACACTCCCTATACATGGTTGAGCACAGGTAGTGTTATGTTTGGCATCCATTTTACTGTATGTGTGAGTCAGAGAGAGGTGTCATTCCCTGGGTCCCTACTGTGTCAGTGTATGTGCTATGCACTGCCACTTTGCCAAGGCCATGGTATACTGGGCACACCTCCATCTGCCTACTAGAGCAGGTTCAGGTTGTTCCTCTTCTGAGTCACTCTGTGGCTGTGCAGGCCTTGGCATTGGTGGGGGGCTGTGTGGCCCTGCCCCATGCTGTTTCTGCTGCAGCTGTTTCCGCAGGATCATATTGTGTAGCATTGCACATACCATAACAATTTGGGCACATGTAACTGGTGTGTACTGCAAGACTCCACCGGATGTGTTCAGGAACTGGAACCATGAGTTGAGCATCCCAAACACATGCTCTATTATGATTCTGGTCTGTGCGTGTGCCTCATTATGACAGTCTTGTTCTGGTGTGTGTGTGTGTGTGTGTGTGTGTGTGTGTGTGTGTGTGTGTGTGTGTGTGTGTGTGTGTGTGTGTGTGTGTGCGTTTCTGATGGGTGTCATCCACAATGGCTCCGGTGTGTAACCAGCATCCCTCACTAGGTGACTGTAAGGGATGTCCCCATTGGCAAACTGGTAGAGCTGCGTCATGCCAGGTGTGGGAATCATGATAGCTTCCAGAGCAGCCAGCACACACGTTCATTATAATGCCCTGGGCATCGCACATGACCTGGCAGTGGATGGAGGGGAAGCCCTTGTGGTTGATGTAGACCCTACCCTGCTCACCGGGTGGTGCTTTGATGCATATGTGTGTGCAGTCTATAGCACCCACTACCTCAGGGTATTCTCCTATTTGGTGGAACAGTTGAATATTGCTGGCCAATGCCTCATGGGTGTTGGGGAAATATACATGCGAACTGACATGTGCTGACATGGCATCCAGGAACTGGTGGAGTACTCTGGATGCTGATGCCTGTGAAATCCCCATCTTATCCTGTTGGCCTTTGGAAGGTACCTGTAGCTAGTATTCTTAGGCCTACACATACCTTGGTATCCACTGGGATGGGTTCCCCTCTGTTAGTTCTGTGTGTGAGGCGTGGCTGGCACAGCTCAACAGTTTGCTGTAGGAGGTCCCTATCCACCCTATAGTGCTCCACTATTTCCAACTCATGTAGCCCTTGGTAGGTTACCCTGGGTCTGTACACTCTTCTCTGTCTCCTCACTATGGGTTGCTCAGCAGCATTCACATCCTCACCACCCTCAGCCTCTTCCACTAATTGTTGTATGATAGCTATTGCAGCCCCTAACATTTTGCTGTTGTGAGTGTTAAAAGTTCCCCGCTTATTTACACTGGTGGTGTAGAGTGTGGAGTGTGTAGCTTCCCCTCCATCAACTGCCAGGTCATGTGCGATGCCCAGGGCATAATAATGAACGTGTGTGCTGGCTTCCCTGGAAGCTATCACAATTCCCAAATCTGGCATTTGACGCAGCTGTACCAGAGATTTGCCAATGGGGACATCCCACATGGTCACCTGGGGGGATGCTGGATGTGCACTGGAGCCGTGGCTGATGACACCCATCAGAAATGCACACACACCTAAACAAGAACTCCATAATGAGGCATATGCACAAACAAGAATCATAACAGAGCATGTGTTTGGGATGCTCAAGTCATGGTTCCGGTGCCTGGACACATCCGGTGGAGCCTTGTAGCACTCACCAGCTACATGTATCCTAATTATCCCTGTATGTGCCATAATACACAATATGATCCTGTGGAAACAGCTGCAGCAGGAACAGCACGAGGCAGGGCCACACAGCCCCCCACCATTGCCAAGGCCTGCACAGGCACAGAGTGACTCAAAGGAGGAACAACCTCACCCTGCCCCAGTAGGCAGAAGGAGGCATGCCCAGTATGGCATGGCTTTGGCAAAGAGGCAATGCATAGCAC
This sequence comes from Protopterus annectens, assembly GCF_019279795.1. Lineage (NCBI taxonomy): Eukaryota > Metazoa > Chordata > Ceratodontiformes > Protopteridae > Protopterus > Protopterus annectens. Next base: position 1,081,830,985 of record NC_056726.1, read on the forward strand.
ATACACTGACACAGGAGGGACCCAGGGAATAACACCTCTCTCTGACTCTCACATACAGTAAAAGGAATGCCAAACATTACACTACCTGTGCCTAACCATGTGTAGGGAGTGTACTATGTGCATCTGACATAGGCAGCCCTGCAGCACCACCCTCAATGCTGGGACAACCACAAGGTAAGTGACTCACACATGCCAGTCAGGGGGAGGTCACATACCCTACAACAGTCACAGCCAGCAGGACAGGTGCAGACCAACACAAACAAATGCTGTGGCCTATGAATGAGGCCTATGGGTGACCTTCCCCCTGGCCTACAAAGACAGACTACAGCAGGCCAGGCAGTGGGATGTCAGTTGTGAAGGTTAGGAAGTCAGACACTAATATGTAGGTAATTAAAAGCTAAGATCTGTAGTACACTGGTATGCATCTAGCCAGCATGATAGGTAAGACTACAGACTGAAATGGAGTATCTGACATACGAGTACAGTCCTAGCAAATGTGTACAAGTGTCAGGTGTGCCCCCCCATCCTATGCAGACATATAGTAACAGTCAAGTGTGACCCCTAATCCTGTGTAGAAATGTAGAAATAGTCAGGTGTGCCCTCCCCCATCCTACATATGAATATAGTAACAGTCAGGTGTGTCCCCCCAATCCTGTGTAGAAATGTAGAAATAGTCAGGTGTGCCCCCCCAGCCTAAGAATAAATGTAACAGTCAGGTGGGCCCCCCCACTGCTGTGTAGAAATGTAGAAATAATCAGGTGTGCTCCCCCCGCTATGCAAAAATGTAGTAACAGTCAATGCCAAATAATTGATGGATACCCTGCAGAGACAGCATGCTACCTGTTGGTGTACAACACAAAGGCCATCATTGCAGTACACACTACCTGGACTCAATCCACACATTCAGTACAGATGGCCATATTGGGCATGCTCATACACCTAGAGAAATGAAGGCAACGTCAGTCAACAACATACTGAAAGGAAAGGTCATACTGGCATGCTCACACATTTAAACACATGAAGGCCATGTCTGCAAACACCAGTGGACCAGACATATCTGGCAGTCACAGTTGTTAGTGCAGACACTTGTCAGTATGCACCACTCATGCCTTGAACACACAGTGGATAGGAATACAGATATATATGTAAGGACAACACACTATAATAAGAGAAATGTAGATGGACATAGATGTGTGGAAGTGGGTGAATGTGACAAAGAGCCATCCAGGTCTGTCCCACCTAGCACACAGCTAAAGGGCCCCAAACACATGAGGTGCAGATGTCACTCACTGCAGATGCTAGCCACCAGTATCTGTCAGCATTACAGACTATGTGGTGCATGTGCCAGCTGTGCAACATGACTGTACAAGGAAGTAGTCATCTAACAACTGTATACACGCACCTGTGAAATATAACCCTGTGTGTGCCTGCATGTGGCATGTCAACCCCTAGATGAATGGGTTATGGCCCATGCACACACACTGCCCTCCCCATAGCAATACTATGGCAAGCCTGCTGAGGTCATCCAATGTGAAATACACCTTTGGGAGAGCTGTAGCCTAGTAATCTCTGTGGTGCATCCTCTAACTGCTTACTGCTGTAGTCTTATAATCTAGGTAAGAGTTCAAATCCCAGACTTGGCAACTGTATGTCTATCTGAGTGTGTAAAGACCAATGCTTTTTAGGGTAGTCACACTCCCAACAATTTAAATGCTCAACCATGGCAAGGCTGCTGATGTCATCCACCTTGAAATACACCTCTGGGATGATTGTACCCTGTAATCTCTATAGCATGTCCTGTAACTGTGTACTCCTGTAGTGTGATAAAGTAGATAGTCAGGTGTTCTAATCCCAGACATAGCAAGTGTGTGTGTGTGTGTCTGTCTGTCTGACTCAGTGTGTGGAGAGAACAATGCTTTTTAGGGTACTCACATTGCCTACAAGTCATATACTCATCTTTGGCAAGGCTACTGATGTCATCCACCTAGAAATGCGCCTCTGGGAAGGTTTTACCATAGTAATCTCTGTAGCATGTCCTGTAACTGCATACTGCTGAAATGTGATGTAGTAGTTAGGTAGGTGTTCTAATCCCAGACATGGCAAGTGTGTGTCTGTCTGTGTAGAGAGCAATGTTTTTTAGCATACTCACACTGCCTACTAGTCATATACTCAACTTTGGCAAGGCTGCTGATGTCATCCACCTAGAAATACACACCTGGGAAGGTTGTAGCTCAGTAATCTCCATAGTGCATGCCATAACTGTGTACTACTGTAGGGTGATGTAGAACTGTGTTAGGGTCCCATCCCCGCCCATGGCAGTTGTGGATGTTTTGTGTGTGTTACAATGTCTGTGTAGGGAGCAATGCATTTTAGGCTAGCCACACGCAGTACATGTCAGATGGCCTACTTTGGCAATACTGCTGATGTCATTCATTGTGAAATACACCTTTGGGAAGGGGTTTCCCAGTAATCCCCATGGTGTGTCCTATAACAACTCCATGCTTTAGTGTGATATAAACATCTGTTAGGGGTTCTATACCCACACATGTCTGTTGTGGATGTTTTGTGTGTGTGTCACTGTCTGTGTAAAGACCAATGCATTTTAGGCTAGTCACCAGCAGTACACTTCAAATGGCCTACTTCGGCAATCCTGCTGATGTCATTCTGTGTAAAATACACCTTTGGGGAAGAAGTACTCCAGTAATCTCTGTGACATGTACTATAACTGTGTAGTTTAATAAACTAGTTAGGTAGGGGTTCTACTCCCAGACATGACAGGTGTGTGTGTAACTCATGTCCTGTGTGGAGGTGGTTGCGAGTGTGTGACATCTGTGGCCAATGTGGAGTGGGTTTTGCATATTTCTTATATGGTGGCCCTACTATATATCACAATGTCCACCATACAGGGATAACAGTTCTGAAGTATAAGCCAACATTAAGGGACTGTGGCTTACAAAGTTCGCAGATGACTGCAAACTGGGAGCCATTATTTAATCCCCAAATGATGTGGATACTCTACAAAAGGGCCTTACAGAAACAGATGCTTTGTGCCCGAGCCATGGGCTCAAACTTAATGCCAAGAAATGTATCGTTATCCCCTTTGTGAAAAAAACATGTACTCGTGAATTATCACATAGGTGGCAGTATACTAAACACCAAAAGTGTGATAAGAGACTTAGGGACTCAGGTGGACAGTGGTCTCACCTTCAATAACCACATTGCCACAACAGTCAGGAAATCCTTCTATGTGGCCCACCTCATCACTAAGGGCTTTTCATCCAGAAAAAAGGAGATCATTGTCCCACTGTACTCATCCCTCATTAGACCCATTATAGAATACAACACCCCATTTGGTATGTACTTCTCAAGACATCTGCAATAACTGGAAAGGCCACAGAAATACCTCACTAAAAGAATCACAGGCCTAAAGCAGATGCCCTATGCTGACTGCCTTAAAAAACTCCAGCTATACTCTGTGACATATCATCTATTCTGAGGCAATCTCTGCTTAACATACAAGGCCATGTCAAACCCAGAGCTGTTGGACCTGCTACACTTAAAGAAATCCCAATCCGTCAGAGCCACACACTCCAGGGATCTAAATCTTGTCATCACAATAAACAAAACATGCTGGAGGGATAGGTTATTGACCCGGAGACGCCCCACACTCTGGAATAGACTGCCCATACATGTCAAGCAGAGAGCCTTTTTGGTCCTCTTCAAAAGGAATCTTGATGATTGGATGGGAGAAAGGAAATTCACCCCAGGGATCATGTCAGTCACCCTGCTAGACAGGGGTCCAGGGAAGTAAGTAGTGTGGGAAGAAATAGCCAGGGAATTGTTATGGCTAGGCTTGTATAGGCCCTAGGGCCAATAACCTAGTACCAACCTATGAACCTATAAATCTATGAAATAGCTGAGAGGCTGAGGTGCAAAGCCATACCCATACATGTGACATCAAGGCCAGGCAATCACAGTTAGCAACCCTAGTATTACCCAGAGCACACACTCAACCCATTTGTCATATACACACACACATGCCGAGGCAACAGCCAATATGTGGGTAGTACACTGAATATTGGCCACTGATAGTAACTATGGAGTGATAGCAGTGGGCTACAGAGGGTATGGCACCCTGTCCATCTTGCCAATATGCATGTACATGCAGACAGTGCACCTACCCCATGTTCCCCAATGGACACCTGCAACACCTGTGGTGCCATCACATGTGACCCATAAAGGACATACCATGCCTGACAACATGCCCTGTTTGGACAGATGCCACTGACATCAGGGAATGCCATTAGCATGCTATCAATTTAGGTGCAGGGTAAACTTGCTGCCCATTACCAGTTCCCAACACAGGTGGGCAAGACTGGCACATCTGATGATATTCTGTGTTCACAACATGGGCCAGATACCCAAGGTAGAGTTCCATATGTCACTGTACATGCATGTAGAAGGTGTTCACATCCCAGTCACTGTCCATGTCATGGACTAAGGAACACATGCATGGCAAGTGATGCACAGCATTGGTCACACACAATAGTCACCCAGGTGACTGGATTGGGGCTACAATACCCACCTGTGTGGACAAATGCAGAAACTACAGCCCTGAGCCACAATGCAGACCATTGTCATGTGGCCTAATGCCAAGGTATACCCATCACCTAGCCTTGTATAGCCATCTGGCACAGTCGACCACCACACACCCGTGCAGACATGCACCCATGCATGTCAGTACTGGCACCCTGTGTGTTTGTTTGTGTGTTGCATGGTGCGTATGTTCACATCCACACTCACTACAACCCCCACTGACATACTGAAGCATGCTGTCTGAAGTCAGAAACCTCCTCATATCCTTTACACTGTGGAAACAGGGCAACACACAGGAGGGGGATGTGCCCGACCTGACTACAGACTATAAGTGCTGCTATACTGCATTTGGAGTAATGGGATCTGCAACACTTGGTAGTGTATTGCAGGCTGGACGTGTTTGGCTGGGGGGTATGCCTATTCGTACAAGACATATATTGTTTGGGGCCTCTCAACCCCTTTAACGGTGCATGTGGCCATATTTGTTTTTGTTAATCTACCATTGCTATCTACAGATGTATGTCCACATGTACTTATATAGATATATATATATATATATATATATATATATATATATATATATATATATATATAGATATATATATATATCAGCTTACATATGTATGACTATGTATATACCTACATAGATATATTTATGCGTACATATATGTACCTTGCTGTGTATATGTAGACATATAGGTGCATATATATCTGTCGATGGAGGCATTTTCATGTATATATGTTCAGATATAGGTATATATATATATATATATATATATATATATATATATATATATATATGTAAATATTTCAAAATATACTCTAATGTATATATATATATATATACATATGTTGTATCTGTTTAGATATTAAAATATTTGCACGCACACACACACACACACACACACACACACACACACACACACACACACACATACATCTAGATGCTGGTATACATTCTCTGTACTGTTGCGTGACTGAGCTAGATGATATGTTTATGAAAACATCAGATTTTATTTATATCTGTCATGGTGTAGTGGTAAATCACTTTGTGTATGGTTTGCAACGACCTGAGTTTGAACCTTGTAGAAGCTGCTCATTTTGTTGCTGGGCAGATCTATATCTAGATATGTGTATACAGTAAGCCATCCCACATGTATTATGTCAGGCTGGTACTGATAACATATCATGCAGTACAGTCTGGCTACCATAGTGAATGTACAATGTGTAAGCAATAAACAGTCCTAAGATACATATACACGCACACATGTTTGCAGATACTTATATATGCATATATATAAGCATGTCTAGGAAGATACATAGTCAGAGTGTGCACACCATATTGAACAGCCAGTATCCCTACAGTTGCAACCTCATCTGATGGACAGTGTATGAGTCACCATATCAAAGACAATTGTTGCCTAAAACATATACCAACAGAGAAGTCAAAGGATGTAACACAACACACAGGTCTGTATACATAAGAAAGGTTTATTTGTGCACTATTACAGTTGTATATGCCATGTCGTATAGCTGATTATGCTTTGAAATACATGCAAACAGAGTAATGCAACTCTCAAATAGATCATGTATTACAGTAATACAAAACATCACATCTGTTGTTGTCCACGCCAAGGCCTTAAAGTAGTACAACTGGAAAGACAGACTGGGCCACAGGATAATAAGCAATCAACAGTATGAAATGCAGATGTACAGCCCAGCGGCCTCCACATACACTCAGCATGCAATCCCTAGGGGGAAAAGACCTGGGTTGGCACAATGGGTGGTATCTGCCACATAATGCATAACTGAAATCATAACAATCACACTGATGGCAGTAAGCAGTAGGCCAGCAATGTTCAAAAGGTGAAATGTATGATAATGTACATCCGCATACCTTAAGGCAGCTTACTACTGGTAGTCCTCACATGTTGTAACACACTAGGAAACCAGCAATGTTCACAAGGTGAAATGTATGGTTATGTACATCCGCATACCTTAAGGCAGCTTACTACTGGTAGTCCTCACATGCTGTAATAGCATAGGATACCAGCAGTAGGCCAGCAATGTTCACAAGGTGAAATGTATGGCAATGTACATCCAGATACCTTAAGGAAGCTTAATACTGGTAGTCCTCACATGTTGTAACACCATAGGATACGAGCAGTAGGCCAGCAATGTTCACAAGGTGAAATGTATGGTAATGTAAATCTGCATACCTTAAGGCAGCTTACTACTGGTAGTCCTCGCATTTTGTAACACCATAGGATACCAGCAGTAGGCCAGCAATGATCACAAGGGGAAATGTATGGTAATGTACATCCATATACCTTAAGGCATCTTACTACTGGTAGTCCTCACATGTTGTAACACCATAGGATACCAGCAGTAGGCCAGCAATGTTCACAAGGTGAAATGTATGGTAATGTACATCTGCATACCTTATGGCAGGTTTCTACTGGTAGTCCTCAAATGTTGTAACACACTAGGATACAGCAGTAGGCCAGCAATGTTCACAAGGTGAAATGTATAGTAATGTACATCTGCATACCTTAAGGCAGCTTACTACTGGTAGTCCTCACATGTTGTAACACTCTAGGATGCCAGCAGTAGGCCAGCAAGGTTCACAAGGTGAAATGTATTGTGATGTACATCCGCATACCTTAAGGCAGCTTACTACTGGTATTCTTCACATGTTGTAATACCAGAGGATACCAGCAGTAGGCCAGCAATGTTCCCAAGGTGAAATGTATGGTAATGTACATTCGCATACCTTAAGGCAGCTTACTACTGGTAGTCCTCACATGTTGTAACACCATAGGATACCAGCAGTAGGCCAGCAAGGTTCACAAGGTGAAATGTATTGTGATGTACATCCGCATACCTTAAGGCAGCTTACTACTGGTAGTCCTCACATGTTGTAACACCATAGGATACCAGCAGTAGGCCAGCAATGTTCCCAAGGTGAAATGTATGGTAATGTACATCTGCATACCTTAAGGCAGATTACTACTGGAAGTCCTCACATGTTGTAATACCATAGGATACCAGCAGTAGGCCAGCAATGTTCACAAGGTGAAATGTATGGTAATGTACATCCGCATACCTTAAGGCAGCTTACTACTGGTAGTCCTCACATGTTGTAACACATTAGGATACCAGCAGTAGCCCAGCAATGTTCAGAAGGTGAAAAGTATGTTAATGTACATCCACATACCATAAGGCAGCTTAATACTGGTAGTCCTCACATGTTGTAACACCATAGGATATGAGCAGTAGGCCAGCAATGTTCACATGGTGAAATGTATGGTAATATACATCCTCATACCTTAAGGCAGCTTACTACTGGTAGTCCTCACATGTTCTAACACCCTAGGATACCAGCAGTAAGCCAGCCCTGTTCACAAGGTGAAACATATGGTAATGTACATCTGCATACCTTAAGGCAGCTTACTGCTGGTAGTCCTCACATGTTGTAACACCATAGGATACCAGCAGTAGGCCAGCAATGATCACAAGGTGAAATGTATGGTAATGTACATCCGCATACCTTAAGGCAGCTTAAGGAGGGTCAGTACAGTGACTTAGCCAAGTATTATTTACACAGGTTTGGGTAGTGTGCACAGTCAAGGAGGGTAGTTACAGTGACTTAGCCAAGTGCTATTTACAAAGGGTTGGGTAGAGTACACAGTCAAGAAGGGTAGTTACAGTGACATAGCCAAGTACTATTTACAAAGGTACATATTCATGGAGTAATATAGAAGGATGAAGCGTTGTTGGTATTTAACTGACTTAGGCAGGACTAGGAAATGCTGAACTAATAGGTTTTATGACATAGAGAGTAGCCAAAATAGTCAATTAGCAATCAATGAGCAGACATAAGAGGAAGAAAAAGTGGGAGTCAGTGACGGTGAGAACACTATAGTGAGCACAGTCAAGGAGGGTAGTTACAGTGACTTAGCCAAGTACTATTTACAAAGGTTTTGGGCAGTGTGCACAGTCAAGGAGGGTAGTTACAGTGACTTAGCCAATTACTATTTAAAAAGGTTTGGGTAGTGTGCACAGTCTAGGAGGGTAGTTACAGTGACTTAGCCAAGTACTATTTAAAAAGGTTTGGGTAGTTTGCAAATTCAAGGAGGATAGTTACAGTGACTTAGCCAAGTAGTATTTACAAAGGTTTGGGTAGCGTGCACAGTCAAGGAGGGTAGTTACAGTGACTTAGCCAAGTACTATTTAAAAAGGTTTGGGTAGTGTGCACAGTCAAGGAGGGTAGTTACAGTGACTTAGCCAAGTACTATTTAAAAAGGTTTGGGTAGTTTGCAAATTCAAGGAGGGTAGTTACAGTGACTTAGCCAAGTATTATTTACAAAGGTTAGGGTAGCGTGCACAGTCAAGGAGGGTAGTTACAGTGACTTAGCCAAGTACTATTTACAAAGGTTTTGGGTAGTGTGCACAGTCCTGGAGGGTAGTTACAGTGACTTAGCCAAGTACTATTTACAAAAGGTTGGGTAGTTTTCACATAGTCAAGAAGGGAAGTTACAGTGACATAGCCAAGTACTATTTACAAAGGTTTTGGGTAGTGTGCACAATCAAAGAGGATAGTTACAGTGACTTAGCCAAGTACTATTTACAAAGGTTTTGGGTAGTGTGCACAGTCAAGGAGGGTAGTTACAGTGACTTAGCCAAGTACTATTTACAAAGGTTTTGGGTAGTGTGCACAGTCAAGGAGGGTAGTTACAGTGACTTAGCCAAGTACTATTTACAAAGGTTTTGGGTAGTGTGCACAGTCAAGCAGGATAGTTGCAGTGACTTAGCCAAGTACTATTTACAAAGGTTTTGGGTAACGTGCACAGTCAAAGAGGGTAGTTACAGTGACTTAGTCAAGTACTATTTACAAAGGTTTTGGGTAATGTGCACAGTCAAGGAGGGTAGTTACAGTGACTTAGCCAAGTACTATTTACAAAGGTTTTGGGTAGCGTGCACAGTCAAGGAGGGTAGTTACAGTGACTTAGCCAAGTACTATTTACAAAGGTTTGGGTAATGTACACAGTCAAGGAGGGTAGTTACAGTGACTTAGCCAAGTACTATTTACAAAGGTTTTGGGTAGTGTGCACAGTCAAGGAGGGTAGTTACAGTGACTTAGCCAAGTACTATTTACAAAGGTTTGGGTAGTGTGCACAGTCAAGGAGGGTAGTTACAGTGACTTAGCCAAGTACTATTTACAAAGGTTTTGGGTAGTGTGCACAGTCAAGGAGGGTAGTTACAGTGACTTAGCCAAGTACTATTTACAAAGGTTTGGGTAGTGTGCACAGTCAAGGAGGGTAGTTACAGTGACTTAGCCAAGTACTATTTACAAAGGGTTGGGTAGTGTACACAGTCAAGAAGGGAAGTTACAGTGACATAGCCAAGTACTATTTACAAAGGTTTTGGGTAGTGTGCACAGTCAAGGAGGGTAGTTACAGTGACTTAGCCAAGTACTATTTACAAAGGTTTGGGTAGTGTGCACAGTCAAGGAGGGTAGTTACAGTGACTTAGCCAAGTACTATTTACAAAGGGTTGGGTAGTGTACACAGTCAAGAAGTGAAGTTACACTAACATCGCCAAGTACTATTTACAAAGGTACATATTCATGGAGTAATATAGAAGGATGAAGCATTGCTGGTATTTAACTGACTTAGGCAGGACTAAGAAATGCTGAACTAATAGGTTTTATGACATAGAGAGTAGCCAAAATAGTCAATTAGCAATCAATGAGCAGACATAAGAGGAAGAAAAAGTGGGGGTCAGTGACGGCGAGAACACTATAGTGAGCACAGTCAAGGACGGTAGTTATAGTGACTTAGCCAAGTACTATTTGAAAAGGTTAGGGTAGTGTGCACAGTCAAGGAGGGTAGTTACAGTGACTTAGCCAAGTACTATTTACAAAGGTTTGGGGTAGTGTGCACAGTCAAGGAAGGTAGTTACAGTGACTTATCCAAGTACTATTTACAAAGGTTTGGGTAGTGTGCACAGTCAAGGAGGGTAGTTACAGTGACTTAGCCAAGTACTATTTACAAAGGTTTGGGTAGTGTGCACAGTCAAGGAGGGTAGTTACAGTGACTTAGCCAAGTACTATTTACAAAGGTTTGGGTAGCATGCACAGTCAAGGAGAGTAGTTACAGTGACTTAGCCAAGTACTATTTACAAAGGGTTTGGGTAGTGTGCACAGTCAAGGAGGGTAGTTACAGTGACTTAGCCAAGTACTATTTACAAAGGGTTGGGTAGTGTACACAGTCAAGAAGGGAAGTTACAGTAACATAGCCAAGTACTATTTACAAAGGTTTTGGGTAGTGTGCACAGTCAAGGAGGGTAGTTACAATGACTTATCCAAGTACTATTTACAAAGGTTTTGGGTAGCGTGCACAGTCAAGGAGGGTAGTTACAGTGACTTAGTCAAGTACTATTTACAAAGGCTTTGGGTAGTGTGCAGTTAAGGAGGGTAGTTACAGTGACTTAGCCAAGTACTATTTACAAAGGTTTGGGTAGTGTGCACAGTCAAGGAGGGTAGTTACAGTGACTTAGCCAAGTACTATTTACAAAGGTTTTGAGTAATGTGCACAGTCAAGAAGGGTAGTTACAGTGACTTAGCCAAGAACTATTTACAAAGGTTTGGGTAGTGTGCACAGTCAAGGAGGGTAGTTACAGTGACTTAGCCAAGTACTATTTACAAAGGTTTTGGGTAGTGTGCACAGTCAAGGAGGGTAGTTACAGTGACTTAGCCAAGTACTATTTACACAGGTTTGGGTAGTGTGCATAGTCAATGAGGGTAGTTACAGTGACTTAGCCAAGTACTGTTTACAAACCTTATGGGTAGTGTGCTCAGTCAAGGAGGGTAGTTACAGTGACTTAGCCAAGTACTATTTACAAAGGTTTTGGGTAGTGTGCACAGTCAAGGAGGGTAGTTACAGTGACCTAGCCAAGTACTATTTACAAAGATTTTGGGTAGTGTGCACAGTCAAGGAAGGTAGTTACAGTGACTTAGCCAAGTACTATTTACAAAGGTTTTGGGTAGTGTGCACAGTCAAGGAGGGTAGTTACAGTGACTTAGCCAAGTACTATTTACAAAGGTTTTGGGTAGTGTGCACAGTCAAGGAGGGTAGTTACAGTGACTTAGCCAAGTACTATTTACAAAGGTTTTGGGTAGTGTGCACAGTCAAGGAGGGTAGTTACAGTGACTTAGCCAAGTACTATTTACAAAGGTTTGGGGTAGTGTGCACAGTCAAGGAGGATAGTTGCAGTGACTTAGCCAAGTACTATTTACAAAAGTTTTGAGTAATGTGCACAGTCAAGAAGGGTAGTTAGTGTGACTTAACCAAGTACTATTTACAAAGGTTTGGGTAGTGTGCACAGTGAAGGAGGGTAGTTACAGTGACTTAGCCAAGTACTATTTACAAAGGTTTTGGGTAGTGTGCACAGTCAAGGAGGGTAGTTACAGTGACTTAGCCAAGAACTATTTACAAAGGTTTGGGTAGTGTGCACAGTCAAGGAGGGTAGTTACAGTGACTTAGCCAAGTACTATTTACAAAGGTTTTGGGTAGTGTGCACAGTCAAGGAGGGTAGTTACAGTGACCTAGCCAAGTACTATTTACAAAGGATTTGTGTAGTGTGCACAGTCAAGAAGGTTATTTACAGTGACTAAGCCAAGTACTGTTTACAAAGGTTTTGGGTAGTGTGCACAGTCAAGGAAGGTAGTTATAGTGACTTAGCCAAGTACTATTTACAAAGGTTTTGGGTAATGTGCACAGTCAAGAAGGGTAGTTACAGTGACTTAGCCAAGTACTATTTACAAAGGTTTTGGGTAGTGTGCACAGTCAAGGAGGGTAGTTACAGTGACTTAGCCAAGTACTATTTACAAATGTTTTGGGTAGTGTGCACAGTCAAGGAGGGTAGTTACAGTGACTTAGCCAAGTACTATTTACAAAGGTTTTGGGTAGTGTGCACAGTCAAGGAGGGTAGTTACAGTGACTTAGCCAAGTACTATTTACAAAGGTTTGGGTAGTGTGCACAGTCAAGGAGGGTAGTTACAGTGACTTAGCCAAGTACTATTTACAAAGGTTTGGGTAGTGTGCACAGTCAAGGAGGGTAGTTACAGTGACTTAGCCAAGTACTATTTACAAAAGCGTTTGGGTAGTGTGCACTGTCAAGGAGGGTAGTTACAGTGACTTAGCCAAGTACTATTTACAAAGGTTTTGGATTGCATGCACAGTCAAGGAGGGTAGTTACAGTGACTTAGCCAAGTACTATTTACAAAGGTTTTGGGTAGTGTGCACAGTCAAGGAGCATAGTTACAATGACATATCCAAGTACTATTTTCAAAGGTTTGGGGAGTGTGTACAGACAAGGAGGGTAGTTACAGTGACTTAGCCAAGTACTATTTACAAAAGTTTTGGTAGCAGTCTTTAATTTTTGAAAGTGATGGATATAATCAGTTGTTTTCTGATTCTCCCACATATTTATTTTATTTATTAAACATTTGTTGACCGGGTTAGTCTGACTGAGCAAAAGTCCTTTTTCAGTGGAGGCCCTGGTAGAAACACTCCACATGTAGTACACACATATAAAATTGCAAACTCTAAAAAATACGGTAAGATATAGAAATGCATTAAATAATCGAGTACATTATTTTTCAGATTGAGATTATATACAGGCTAATGCCAATAAATAAAGCAGTACCATCACTGTAACAGAGGGACAGATACATATTCATGGAGTAATATAGAAGGATGAAGCATTGCTGGTATTTAACTGACTTAGGCAGGATTAAGAAATGCTGAACTAATAGGTTTTATGACATAGGGAGTAGCCAAAATAGTCAATTAGCAATCAACGAGCAGACATAAGAAGAAGAAAAGGGGGGGGTCAGTGAGGGAGAGGAGAACACTATAGTGTGCACAGTCAAGGAGGGTAGTTACAGTGACTTAGCCAAGTACTATTTAAAAAGGTTTGGGTAGTGTGCACAGTCAAGGAGGGTAGTTACAGTGACTTATCCAAGTACTCTTTACAAAGGTTTGGGTAGTGTGCACAGTCAAGGAGGGTAGTTACAGTGACTTAGCCAAGTACTATTTAAAAAGGTTTGGGTAGTGAGCACAGTCAACAGGGGGTAGTTACAGTGACTTAGCCAAGTACTATTTACAAAGGTTTGGGTAGTGTGCACAGTCAAGGAGGGTAGTTACAGTGACTTAGCCAAGTACTATTTACAAAGGTTTGGGTAGTGTGCACAGTCAAGGAGGGTAGTTACAGTGACTTAGCCAAGTACTATTTACAAAGGTTTGGGTAGTGTGCACAGTCAAGGAGGGTAGTTACAGTGACTTAGCCAAGTATTATTTACAAAGGGTTGGGTAGTGTACACAGTCAAGGTTGGGTAGTGTACACAGTCAAGAAGGGTAGTTACAGTGACATAGCCAAGTACTATTTACAAAGGTTTTGGGTAGTGTGCACAGTCAAGGAGGGTAGTTACAGTGACTTAGCCAAGTACTATTTACAAAGGTTTTGGGTAGTGTGCACAGTCAAGGAGGGTAGTTACAGTGACTTAGCCAAGTACTATTTACAAAGGTTTTGGGTAGTGTGCACAGTCAAGGAGGGTAGTTACAGTGACTTAGCCAAGTACTATTTACAAAGGTTTTGGGTAGTGTGCACAGTCAAGGAGGGTAGTTACAGTGACTTAGCCAAGTACTATTTACAAAGGTTTGGGTAGTGTGCACAGTCAAGGAGGGTAGTTACAGTGACTTAGCCAAGTACTATTTACAAAGGTTTTGGGTAGTGTGCACAGTCAAGGAGGGTAGTTACAGTGACTTAGCCAAGTACTATTTACAAAGGTTTTGGGTAGTGTGCTCAGTCAAGAAGGGTAGTTACAGTGACACAGCCAAGTACTATTTACAAAGGTTTTGGTTAGCATGTACAGTCAAGGAGGGTAGTTCAGTGACGTAGCCATGTACTATTTACAAAGGTTTTGGTAGTGTGCACAGTCAAGGAGGGTAGTTACAGTGACTTAGCTAAGTACTGTTTACAAAGTTACAGTAACTTAGCCAAGTACTATTTACAAAGGTTTTGGTTAGCATGTACAGTCAAGGAGGGTAGTTTCAGTGACGTAGCCATGTACTATTTACAAAGGTTTTGGATAGTGTGCACAGTCAAGGATGGTAGTTACAGTGACTTAGCCAAGTACTATTTGCAAAGGTTCTTGGTAGTGTGCACAGTCAAGGAGGGTAGTTACAGTGTCTTAGCCATGTATTATTTACAAAGGTTTTGGTTAGAGTGCACAGTCAAGGAGAGTAGTTACAGTGACTTAGCCAAGTACTATTTACAAAGGTTTTGGGTAGTGTGCACAGACAAGGAGAGTAGTTACAGTGACTTAGCCAAGTACTATTTACAAAGGTTTGGGTAGTTTACTCAGTCAAGGAGGGTAGTTACATCGACTTAGCCAAGTACTATTTACAAAGTTTGGGGTAGTGTGCACAGTCAAGGAGGGTAGTTACAGTGACTTAGCCAAGTACTATTTACAAAAGGTTGGGTAGTGTGCACAGTCAAGGAGGGTAGTTACAATGACTTATCCAAGTACTATTTACAAAGGTTTTGGGTAGCATGCACAGTCAAGGAGGGTAGTTACAGTGACTTAGCCAAGTACTATTTACAAAGGTTTGGGTAGTTTACTCAGTCAAGGAGGGTAGTTACAGTGACTTAGCCAAGTACTATTTACAAAGGTTTGGGTAGTGTGCACAGTTAAGGAGGGTAGTTACAGTGACTTAGCCAAGTACTATTTACAAAGGTTTTGAGAAGCGTGCACAGTCAAGGAGGGTAGTTAACGTGACTTAGCCAAGTACTATTTACAAAGGTTTTGGCAAGTGTGCACAGTCAAGGAGAGTAGTTACAGTGTCTTACCAAGTACTATTTACAAAGGTTTGGGTAGTGTGCACAGTCAAGGAGGGTAGTTACAGTGACTTAGCCAAGTACTATTTACAAAGATTTTGGGTAGTGTGCACAGTCAAGGAGGGTAGTTACAGTGACTTAGCCAAGTACTATTTACAAAGATTTTGGGTAGTGTGCACAGTCAAAGAGGGTAGTTACAGTGACTTAGCCAAGTACTATTTACAAAGGTTTTGGGTAGCATCCACAGTCAAGGAGGGTGGTTACAGTGACTTAGCCAAGTACTATTTACAAAGTTTTGGCTAGTGTGCACAGTCAAGGAGGGTAGTTACAGTGACTTAGCCAAGTACTATTTACAAAGGTTTTGGGTAGTGTGCACAGTCAAGGAGGGTAGTTACAGTGACTTAGCCAAGTACTATTTACACAGGTTTGGGTAGTGTGCACATTCAAGGAGGGTAGTTACAGTGACTTAGCCAAGTACTGTTTACAAAGGTTTTGGGTAGTGTGCACAGTCAAGGAGGGTAGTTACAGTGACTTAGCCAAGTACTATTTACAAAGGTTTTGGGTAGTGTGCACAGTCAAGGAGGGTAGTTACAGTGACTTAGCCAAGTACTATTTACAAAGGTTTTGGGTAGTGTGCACAGTCAAGGAGGGTAGTTACAGTGACTTAGCCAAGTACTATTTACAAAGGTTTTGGGTAGTGTGCACAGTCAAGGAGAGTAGTTACAGTGACTTAGCCAAGTACTATTTACAAAGGTTTTGGTAGTGTGCACTGTCAAGGAGGGTAGTTACAGTGACTAAGCCAAGTACTATTTAAAAAGGTTTTGGGTAGTGTGCACAGTCAAGGAGGGTAGTTACAGTGACTTAGCCAAGTACTATTTACAAAGGTTTTGGGTAGTGTGCACAGTCAAGGAGGGTAGTTACAGTGACTTAGCCAAGTACTATTTACAAAGGTTTGGGTAGTGTGCACAGTCAAGGAGGGTAGTTACAGTGACTTAGCCAAGTACTATTTACAAAGGTTTGGGTAGTGTGCACAGTCAAGGAGGGTAGTTACAGTGACTTAGCCAAGTACTATTTACAAAGGGTTGGGTAGTGTGCACAGTCAAGGAGGGTAGTTACAGTGACTTAGCCAAGTACTATTTACAAAGGTTTGTGTAGTGTGCACAGTCAAGGAGGGTAGTTACAGTGACTTAGTCAGTACTATTTACAAAGGTTTTGGTTAGCGTGCACAGTCAAGGAGTGCAATTACAGTGACTTAGTCAAGTACTATTTACAAAGGCTTTGGGTAGTGTGCAGTTAAGGAAGGTAGTTACAGTGGCTTAGCCAAGTACTATTTACAAAGCTTTTGGGAAGTGTGCACAGTCAAGGAGGGTAGTTACAGTTACTTAGCCAAGTACTATTTACAAAGGTTTTGGGTAGTGTGCACAGTCAAGGAGAGTAGTTACAGTGGCTTACCAAGTACTATTTACAAAGGTTTTGGGTAGCGTGTACAGTCAAGGAGGGTAGTTACAGTGATTTAGCCAAGAATTTTTACAAAGGTTTGGGTAGTGTGCACAGTCAAGGAGGGTAGTTACAGTGACTTAGCCAAGTACTATTAATAAAGGTTTTGGGTAGCATGCACAGTCAAGGAGGGTGGTTACAGTGACTTAGCCAAGTACTATTTACAAAGGTTTTGGGTAGTGTGCACAGTCAAGGAGGGTAGTTACAGTGACTTAGCCAAGTACTATTTACAAAGGTTTTGGGTAGTGTGCACAGTCAAGGAGGGTAGTTACAGTGACTTAGCCAAGTACTATTTACAAAGGTTTTGGGTAGTGTGCACAGTCAAGGAGGGTAGTTACAGTGACTTAGTGAAGTACTATTTCCTAAAGTTTTGTGTAGTGTGCACAGTCAAGGAGGGTAGTTACAGTGACTTAGCCAAGTACTATTTACAAAGGTTTGGGTAGTGTGCACAGTCAAGGAGGGTAGTTACAGTGACTTAGTCAAGTACTATTTACAAAGGTTTTGGGTAGTGTGCACAGTCAAGGAGGGTAGTTACAGTGACTTAGCCAAGTACTGTTTACAAAGGTTTTGGGTAGTGTGCACAGTCAAGGAGGGTAGTTACAGTGACTTAGCCAAGTACTATTTACAAAGGTTTTGGGTAGTGTGCACAGTCAAGCAGGATAGTTGCAGTGACTTAGCCAAGTACTATTTACAAAGGTTTGGATAGTGTGCACAGTCAAGGAGGGTAGTTACAGTTACTTAGCCAAGTACTATTTACAAAGGTTTGGGTAATGTACACAGTCAGGGAGGGTAGTTACAGTGACTTAGCCAAGTAATATTTACAACGGTTTTGGGTAATGTGCACAGTCAAGAAGAGTAGTTAGCGTGACTTAGCCAAGTACTATTTACAAAGGTTTTTGTAGTGTGCACAGTCAAGGAGGGTAGTTACAGTGACTTAGTCAAGTACTATTTACAAAGGTTTTGGTTAGCATGCACAGTCAAGTAGTGTAGTTACAGTGACTTAGCCAAGTATTATTTAAAAAGGTTTTGGGTAGTGAGCACAGTCAACAGGGGGTAGTTACAGTGACTTAGCCAAGTACTATTTACAAAGGTTTGGGTAGCGTGCACAGTCAAGGAGGGTAGTTACAGTGACTTAGCCAAGTACTATTTACAAAGGTTTTGGGTAGTGTGCACAGTCAAGGAGGGTAGTTACAGTGACTTAGCCAAGTACTATTTACAAAGGTTTTGGGTAGTGTGCACAGTCAAGGAGGGTAGTTACAGTGACTTAGCCAAGTACTATTTACAAAGGTTTTGGGTAGTGTGCACAGTCAAGGAGGGTAGTTACAGTGACTTAGCCAAGTACTATTTACAAAGGGTTGGGTAGTGTGCACAGTCAAGGAGGGTAGTTACAGTGACTTAGCCAAGTACTATTTACAAAGGTTTTGGGTAGTGTGCACAGTCAAGCAGGGTAGTTACAGTGACTTAGCCAAGTACTATTTACAAAGGTTTGGGTAGTGTGCACAGTCAAGGAGGGTAGTTACAGTGACTTAGCCAAGTACTATTTACAAAGGTTTTGGGTAGTGTGCACAGTCAAGGAGGGTAGTTACAGTGACTTAGCCAAGTACTATTTACAAAGGTTGGGGTAGCGTGCACAGTCAAGGAGGGTAGTTACAGTGACTTAGCCAAGTACTATTTACAAAGGTTTTGGGTAGTGTGCACAGTCATGGAGGGTAGTTACAGTGACTTAGCCAAGTACTGTTTTCAAAGGTTTTGGGTAGTGTGCACAGTCAAGGAGGGTAGTTACAGTGACTTAGCCAAGTACTATTTTCAAAGGTTTTGGGTAGTGTGCACAGTCAAGGAGGGTAGTTGCAGTGATATAGCCAAGTACCTTTTACAAATGTTTGGATAGTGTGCGCAGTCAAGGAGGGAAGTTACAGTTACTTAGTCAAGTACTATTTACAAAGGTTTTTGTAGTGTGCACAGGCAAGGAGGGTAGTTACAGTGACTTAGCCAAGTACTATTTGTTTTAGGTACAGTCAAGGAGGGTAGTTACAGTGACTTAGCCAAGTACTATTTACAAAGGTTTTGGGTAGTGTGCACAGTCAAGCAGGATAGTTACAGTGACTTAGCCAAGTACTATTTACAAAGGTTTGGGTAGTGTGCACAGTCAAGGAGGGTAGTTACAGTGACTTAGCCAAGTACTATTTACAAAGGTTTGGGTAGTGTGCACAGTCAAGGAGGGTAGTTACAGTGACTTAGCCAAGTACTATTTACAAAGGTTTGGGTAGTGTGCACAGTCAAGGAGGGTAGTTACAGTGACTTAGCCAAGTACTATTTACAAAGGTTTTGGGTAGTGTGCACAGTCAAGGAGGGTAGTTACAGTGACTTAGCCAAGTACTATTTACAAAGGTTTTGGGTAGTGTGCACAGTCAAGGAGGGTAGTTACAGTGACTTAGCCAAGTACTATTTACAAAGGTTCTGGGTAGTATGCACTGTCTAGGAGGGTAGTTACAGTGACTTAGCCAAGTACTATTTACAAAGGTTTGGGTAGTGTGCTCAGTCAAGGAGGGTAGTTACAGTGACTTAGCCAAGTACTTTTTACAAAGGTTTGGGTAGTGTACACAGTCAAGGAGGGTAGTTACAGTGACATAGCCAAGTACTATTTACAAAGGTTTTGGCTAGCGTGCACAGTCAAGAAGGGTAGTTACAGTGACTTAGCCAAGTACTATTTACAAAGGTTTGGGTAGTGTGCACAGTCAAGGAGGGTAGTTACAGTGACTTAGCCAAGTACTATTTACAAAGGTTTTGGGTAGTGTGCACAGTCAAGGAGAGTAGTTACAGTGACTTAGCCAAGTACTATTTACAAAGGTTTGGGTAGTGTGCACAGTCAAGGAGGGTAGTTACAGTGGCTTAGCCAAGTACTATTTACAAAGCTTTTGGGAAGTGTGCACAGTCAAAGAGGGTAGTTACAGTGACTTAGCCAAGTACTATTTACAAAGGTTTTGGGTAGCATCCACAGTCAAGGAGGGTGGTTACAGTGACTTAGCCAAGTACTATTTACAAAGTTTTGGCTAGTGTGCACAGTCAAGGAGGGCAGTTACAGTGACTTAGTGAAGTACTATTTCCTAAAGTTTTGGCTAGTGTGCACAGTCAAGGAGGGTAGTTACAGTGACTTAGCCAAGTACTATTTACAAAGGTTTTGGGTAACATGCACAGTCAAGGAGGGTAGTTACAGTGACTTAGTGAAGTACTATTTCCAAAAGTTTTGGGTAGTGTGCACATTCAAGGAGGGTAGTTACAGTGACTTAGCCAAGTACTGTTTACAAAGGTTTTGGGTAGTGTGCACAGTCAAGGAGGGTAGTTACAGTGACTTAGCCAAGTACTATTTAAAAAGGTTTTGGGTAGTGTGCACAGTCAAGGAGGGTAGTTACAGTGACTTAGCCAAGTACTATTTACAAAGGTTTGGGTAGCGTGCACAGTCAAGGAGGGTAGTTACAGTGACTTAGCCAAGTACTATTTACAAAGGTTTTGGGTAGTGTGCACAGTCAAGGAGGGTAGTTACAGTGACTTAGCCAAGTACTGTTTACAAAGGTTTTGGGTAGTGTGCACAGTCAAGGAGGGTAGTTACAGTGACTTAGCCAAGTACTATTTACAAAGGTTTTGGGTAGTGTGCACAGTCAAGGAGGGTAGTTACAGTGACTTAGCCAAGTACTATTTACAAAGGTTTTGTGTAGTGTGCACAGTCAAGGAGGGTAGTTACAGTGACTTAGCCAAGTACTATTTACAAAGGTTTTGGGTAGTGTGCACAGTCAAGGAGGGTAGTTACAGTGACTTAGCCAAGTACTATTTACAAAGGTTTGGGTAGTGTGCACAGTCAAGGAGGGTAGTTACAGTGACTTAGCCAAGTACTATTTACAAAGGTTTTGGGTAGTGTGCACAGTCAAGGAGGGTAGTTACAGTGACTTAGCCAAGTACTATTTACAAAGGTTTTGGGTAGTGTGCACAGTCAAGGAGGAGGGTAGTTACAGTGACTTAGCCAAGTACTATTTACAAAGGTTTGGGTAGTGTAGTGTGCACAGTCAAGCAGGATAGTTACAGTGGCTTAGACAAGTACTATTTTCAAAGGTTTGGGTAGTGTGCACAGTCAAGGAGGGTAGTTACAGTGACTTAGTCAAGTACTATTTACAAAGGTTTTGGGTAGTGTGCACCGTCAAGGAGGGTAGTTACAGTGACTTAGCCAAGTACTATTTACAAAGGTTTGGGTAGTGTGCACAGTCAAGGAGGGTAGTTACAGTGACTTAGCCAAGTACTATTTACAAAGGTTTGGGTAGTGTGCACAGTCAAGGAGGGTAGTTACAGTGACTTAGCCAAGTACTATTTACAAAGGTTTTGGGTAGTGTGCACAGTCAAGGAGGGTAGTTACAGTGACTTAGCCAAGTACTATTTACAAAGGTTTGGGTAGTGTGCACAGTCAAGGAGGGTAGTTACAGTGACACAGCCAAGTACTATTTACAAAGGTTTTTGTAGTGTGCACAGTCAAGGAGGGTAGTTACAGTGACTTAGCCAAGTACTATTTACAAAGGTTTTGGGTAGTGTGCACAATCAAGGAGGGTAGTTACAATGACTTATCCAAGTACTATTTACAAAGGTTTTGGGTAGTGTGCACAGTCAAGGAGGGTAGTTACAGTGACTTCGCCAAGTACTATTTACAAAGCTTTTGGGAAGCGTTCACAGTCAAGAAGGGTAGTTACAGTGACTTAGCCAAGAACTATTTACAAAGGTTTGGGTAGTGTGCACAGTCAAGGAGGGTAGTTACAGTGACTTAGCCAAGTACTATTTACAAAGGTTTTGGTAGTGTGTACAGTCAAGGAGGGTAGTTACAGTGATTTAGCCAAGAATTTTTACAAAGGTTTGGGTAGTGTGCACAGTCAAGGAGGGTAGTTACAGTGACTTAGCCAAGTACTATTAATAAAGGTTTTGGGTAGCATGCACAGTCAAGGAGGGTGGTTACAGTGACTTAGCCAAGTACTATTTACAAAGGTTTTGGGTAGTGTGCACAGTCAAGGAGGGTAGTTACAGTGACTTAGCCAAGTACTATTTACAAAGGTTTTGGGTAGTGTGCACAGTCAAGGAGGGTAGTTACAGTGACTTAGCCAAGTACTATTTACAAAGGTTTTGGGTAGTGTGCACAGTCAAGGAGGGTAGTTACAGTGACTTAGCCAAGTACTATTTACAAAGGTTTTGGGTAGTGTGCACAGTCAAGGAGGGTAGTTACAGTGACTTAGCCAAGTACTATTTACAAAGATTTTGGGTAGTGTGCACAGTCAAGGAGGGTAGTTACAGTGACTTAGCCAAGTACTATTTACAAAGGTTTTGGGTAGTGTGCACAGTCAAGAAGGTTAGTTACAGTGACTTAGCCAAGTACTGTTTACAAAGGTTTTGGGTAGTGTGCACAGTCAAGGAGGGTAGTTACAGTGACTTAGCCAAGTACTATTTACAAAGGTTTTGGGTAGTGTGCACAGTCAAGGAGGGTAGTTACAGTGACTTAGCCAAGTACTATTTCCAAAGTTTTGTGTAGTGTGCACAGTCAAGGAGGGTAGTTACAGTGACTTAGCCAAGTACTATTTACAAAGGTTTGGGTAATGTACACAGTCAAGGAGGGTAGTTACAGTGACTTAGCCAAGTACTATTTACAAAGGTTTTGGGTAGTGTGCACAGTCAGGGAGAGTAGTTACAGTGACTAAGCCAAGTACTATTTACAAAGGTTTTGGGTAGTGTGCACAGTCAAGGAGGGTAGTTAGCGTGACTTAGCCAAGTACTATTTACAAAGGTTTTTGTAGTGTGCACAGTCAAGGAGGGTAGTTACAGTGACTTAGCCAAGTACTATTTAAAAAGGTTTTGGGTAGTGTGCACAGTCAAGGAGGGTAGTTACAGTGACTTAGCCAAGTACTATTTACAAAGGTTTTGGGTAGTGTGCACAGTCAAGGAGGGTAGTTACAGTGACTTAGCCAAGTACTATTTACAAAGGTTTTGGGTAGTGTGCACAGTCAAGGAGGGTAGTTACAGTGACTTAGCCAAGTACTATTTACAAAGGTTTTGGGTAGTGTGCACAGTCAAGGAGGGTAGTTACAGTGACTTAGTCAAGTACTATTTACAAAGGTTTTGGGTAGTGTGCACAGTCAAGGAGGGTAGTTACAGTGACTTAGCCAAGTACTATTTACAAAGGTTTTGGGTAGTGTGCACAGTCAAGGAGGGTAGTTACAGTGACTTAGCCAAGTACTACTATTTACAAAGATTTTGGGTAGTGTGCACAGTCAAGGAGGGTAGTTACAGTGACTTAGCCAAGTACTATTTACAAAGCTTTTGGGTAGTGTGCACAGTCAAAGAGGGTAGTTACAGTGACTTAGCCAAGTACTATTAACAAAGGTTTTGGGTAGCATCCACAGTCAAGGAGGGTGGTTACAGTGACTTAGCCAAGTACTATTTACAAAGTTTTGGCTAGTGTGCACAGTCAAGGAGGGTAGTTACAGTGACTTAGCCAAGTACTATTTACAAAGGTTTTGTGTAGTGTGCACAGTCAAGGAGGGTAGTTACAGTGACTTAGCCAAGTACTATTTACAAAGGTTTGGGTAATGTACACAGTCAGGGAGGGTAGTTACAGTGACTTAGCCAAGTAATATTTACAAAGGTTTTGGGTAGTGTGCACAGTCAAGGAGGGTAGTTACAGTGACTTAGCCAAGTACTGTTTACAAAGGTTTTGGGTAGTGTGCACAGTCAAGGAGGGTAGTTACAGTGACTTAGTCAAGTACTATTTACAAAGGTTTTGGGTAGTGTGCACAGTCAAGGAGGGTAGTTACAGTGACTTAGCCAAGTACTATTTACAAAGGTTTTGGGTAGTGTGCACAGTCAAGGAGGGTAGTTACAGTGACTTAGCCAAGTACTATTTACAAAGGTTTTGGGTAGTGTGCACAGTCAAGGAGGGTAGTTACAGTGACTTAGCCAAGTACTATTTACAAAGGTTTTGGGTAGTGTGCACAGTCAAGGAGGGTAGTTACAGTGACTTAGCCAAGTACTATTTACAAAGGTTTGGGTAGTGTGCACAGTCAAGGAGGGTAGTTACAGTGACTTAGCCAAGTACTATTTACAAAGGTTTGGGTAGTGTGCACAGTCAAGGAGGGTAGTTACAGTGACTTAGCCAAGTACTATTTACAAAGGTTTTGGGTAGTGTGCACAGTCAAGGAGGGTAGTTACAGTGACTTAGCCAAGTACTATTTACAAAGGTTTGGGTAGTGTGCACAGTCAACAGGGGGTAGTTACAGTGACTTAGCCAAGTACTATTTACAAAGGTTTGGGTAGGGTGCACAGTCAAGGAGGGTAGTTACAGTGACTTAGCCAAGTACTATTTACAAATGTTTTGGGTAGTGTGCACAGTCAAGGAGGGTAGTTACAGTGACTTAGCCAAGTACTATTTACAAAAGTTTTGGGTAGTGTGCACCGTCAAGGAGGGTAGTTACAGTGACTTAGCCAAGTACTATTTACAAAGGTTTGGGTAGTGTGCACAGTCAAGGAGGGTAGTTACAGTGACTTAGCCAAGTACTATTTACAAAGGTTTTGGGTAGTGTGCACAGTCAAGGAGGGTAGTTACAGTGACTTAGCCAAGTACTATTTACAAAGGTTTTGGGTAGTGTGCACAGTCAAGGAGGGTAGTTACAGTGACTTAGCCAAGTACTATTTACAAAGGTTTTGGGTAGTGTGCACAGTCAAGGAGGGTAGTTACAGTGACTTAGCCAAGTACTGTTTACAAAGGTTTTGGGTAGTGTGCACAGTCAAGGAAGGTAGTTACAGTGACTTAGCCAAGTACTATTTACAAAGGTTTTGGGTAGTGTGCACAGTCAAGGAGGGTAGTTACAGTGACTTAGCCAAGTACTATTTACAAAGGTTTTGGGTAGTGTGCACAGTCAAGGAGGGTAGTTACAGTGACTTAGCCAAGTACTGTTTACAAAGGTTTTGGGTAGTGTGCACAGTCAAGGAGGGTAGTTACAGTGACTTAGCCAAGTACTATTTACAAAGGTTTTGGGTAGCGTGCACAGTCAAGGAGGGTAGTTACAGTGACTTAGCCAAGTACTATTTACAAAGGTTTTGGGTAGTGTGCACAGTCAAGGAGGGTAGTTACAGTGACTTAGCCAAGTACTGTTTACAAAGGTTTGGGTAGTGTGCACAGTCAAGAAGGGTAGTTACAGTGACACAGCCAAGTACTATTTACAAAGGTTTTGGGTAGTGTGCACAGTCAAGGAGGGTAGTTACAGTGACTTAGCCAAGTACTATTTACAAAGGTTTTGGGTAGTGTGCACAGTCAAGGAGGGTAGTTACAGTGACTTAGCCAAGTACTATTTACAAAGGTTTTGGGTAGTGTGCACAGTCAAGGAGGTATTTACAGTGACTTAGCCAAGTACTATTTACAAAGGTTTGGGTAGTGTGCACAGTCAAGGAGGGTAGTTACAGTGACTTAGCCAAGTACTATTTACAAAGGTTTGGGTAGTGTGCACAGTCAAGGAGGGTAGTTACAGTGACTTAGCCAAGTACTATTTACAAAGGGTTTGGGTAGTGTGCACAGTCAAGGAGGGTAGTTACAGTGACTTAGCCAAGTATTATTTACAAAGGGTTGGGTAGTGTACACAGTCAAGGAAGGTAGTTACAGTGACTTAGCCAAGTACTATTTACAAAGGTTTTGGGTAGTGTGCACAGTCAAGGAGGGTAGTTACAGTGACTTAGCCAAGTACTATTTACAAAGGTTTTGGGTAGTGTGCACAGTCAAGGAGGGTAGTTACAGTGACTTAGCCAAGTACTATTTACAAAGATTTTGGGTAGTGTGCACAGTCAAGGAAGGTAGTTACAGTGACTTAGCCAAGTACTATTTACAAAGGTTTTTATAGTGTGCACAGTCAAGGAGGGTAGTTACAGTGACTTAGCCAAGTACTATTTACAAAGGTTTTGGGTAGTGTGCACAGTCAAGGAGGGTAGTTACAGTGACTTAGCCAAGTACTATTTACAAAGGTTTTGGGTAGTGTGCACAGTGCACAGTCAAGAGGGGTAGTTACAGTGACTTAGCCAAGTACTATTTACAAAGGTTTTGGTAGTGTGCACTGTCAAGTGCACAGTCAAGGAAGGTAGTTACAGTGACTTAGCCAAGTACTATTTACAAAGGTTTTGGGTAGTGTGCACAGTCAAGAAGGTTAGTTACAGTGACTTAGCCAAGTACTGTTTACAAAGGTTTTGGGTAGTGTGCACAGTCAAGGAGGGTAGTTACAGTGACTTAGCCAAGTACTATTTACAAAGGTTTTGGGTAGTGTGCACAGTCAAGGAAGGTAGTTATAGTGACTTAGCCAAGTACTATTTACAAAGGTTTTGGGTAGTGTGCACAGTCAAGGAGGGTAGTTACAGTGACTTAGCCAAGTACTATTTACAAAGGTTTTGGGTAGTGTGCACAGTCAAGGAGGGTAGTTACAGTGACTTAGCCAAGTACTATTTACAAAGGTTTGGGTAGTGTGCACAGTCAAAGAGGGTAGTTACAGTGACTTAGCCAAGTACTATTTACAAAGGTTTTGGGTAGCATCCACAGTCAAGGAGGGTGGTTACAGTGACTTAGCCAAGTACTATTTACAAAGTTTTGGCTAGTGTGCACAGTCAAGGAGGGTAGTTACAGTGACTTAGCCAAGTACTATTTACAAAGGTTTTGGGTAGTGTGCACAGTCAAGGAGGGTAGTTACAGTGACTTAGCCAAGTACTATTTACAAAGGTTTGGGTAATGTGCACATTCAAGGAGGGTAGTTACAGTGACTTAGCCAAGTACTGTTTACAAAGGTTTTGGGTAGTGTGCACAGTCAAGGAGGGTAGTTACAGTGACTTAGCCAAGTACTATTTACAAAGGTTTGGGTAGTGTACACAGTCAAGGAGGGTAGTTACAGTGACTTAGCCAAGTACTATTTACAAAGGTTTTGGGTAGTGTGCACAGTCAAGGAGGGTAGTTACAGTGACTTAGCCAAGTACTATTTACAAAGGTTTTGGGTAGTGTGCACAGTCAAGGAGGGTAGTTACAGTGACTTAGCCAAGTACTATTTACAAAGGTTTTGGGTAGTGTGCACAGTCAAGGAGGGTAGTTACAGTGACTTAGCCAAGTACTATTTACAAAGGTTTTGGGTAGTGTGCACAGTCAAGGAGGGTAGTTACAGTGACTTAGCCAAGTACTATTTACAAAGGTTTTGGGTAGTGTGCACAGTCAAGGAGGGTAGTTACAGTGACTTAGCCAAGTACTATTTACAAAGGTTTTGGGTAGTGTGCACAGTCAAGGAGGGTAGTTACAGTGACTTAGCCAAGAACTATTTACAAATGTTTTGGGTAGCGTGCACAGTCAAGGAGGGTAGTTACAGTGACTTAGCCAAGTACTGTTTACAAAGGTTTTGGGTAGTGTGCACAGTCAAGGAAGGTAGTTATAGTGACTTAGCCAAGTACTATTTACAAAGGTTTTGGGTAATGTGCACAGTCAAGAAGAGTAGTTAGCGTGACTTAGCCAAGTACTATTTACAAAGGTTTTTGTAGTGTGCACAGTCAAGGAGGGTAGTTACAGTGACTTAGCCAAGTACTATTTACAAAGGTTTTGGGTAGTGTGCACAGTCAAGGAGGGTAGTTACAGTGACTTAGCCAAGTACTATTTACAAAGGTTTGGGTAGTGTGCACAGTCAAGGAGGGTAGTTACAGTGACTTAGCCAAGTACTATTTACAAAGGTTTTGGGTAGTGTGCACAGTCAAGGAGGGTAGTTACAGTGACTTAGCCAAGTACTATTTACAAAGGTTTTGGGTAGTGTGCACAGTCAAGGAGGGTAGTTACAGTGACTTAGCCAAGTACTATTTACAAAGGTTTTGGGTAGTGTGCACAGTCAAGGAGGGTAGTTACAGTGACTTAGCCAAGTACTATTTACAAAGGTTTTGGGTAGTGTGCACAGTCAAGGAGGGTAGTTACAGTGACTTAGCCAAGTACTATTTACAAAGGTTTTGGGTAGTGTGCACAGTCAAGGAGGGTAGTTACAGTGACTTAGCCAAGTACTATTTACAAAGGTTTTGGGTAGTGTGCACAGTCAAGGAGGGTAGTTACAGTGACTTAGCCAAGTACTATTTACAAAGGTTTTGGGTAGTGTGCACAGTCAAGGAGGGTAGTTACAGTGACTTAGCCAAGTACTATTTACAAAGGTTTTGGGTAGTGTGCACAGTCAAGGAGGGTAGTTACAGTGACTTAGCCAAGTACTATTTACAAAGGTTTGGGTAGTGAGCACAGTCAACAGGAAGGTAGTTACAGTGACTTAGCCAAGTACTATTTACAAAGGATTTGGGTAGCATGCACAGTCAAGCAGGATAGTTACAGTGACTTAGCCAAGTACTATTTACAAAGGTTTTGGGTAGTCTGCACAGTCAAGGAGGGTAGTTACAGTGACTTAGCCAAGTACTATTTAAAAAGGTTTGGGTAGTGTGCACAGTCAAGGAGGGTAGTTACAGTGACTTAGCCAAGTACTATTTACAAAGGTTTTGGGTAGTGTGCACAGTCAAGGAGGGTAGTTACAGTGACTTAGCCAAGTACTATTTACAAAGGTTTTGGGTAGTGTGCACAGTCAAGGAGGGTAGTTACAGTGACTTAGCTAAGTATTATTTACAAAAGTTTTGGGTAGTGTGCACAGTCAAGGAGGGTAGTTACAGTGACTTAGCCAAGTACTATTTACAAAGGTTTTGGGTAGTGTGCACAGTCAAGGAGGGTAGTTACAGTGACTTAGCCAAGTACTATTTACAAAGGTTTTTGTAGTGTGCACAGTCAAGGAGGGTAGTTACAGTGACTTAGCCAAGTACTATTTACAAAGGTTTGGGTAGTGTGCACAGTCAAGGAGGGTAGTTACAGTGACTTAGCCAAGTACTATTTACAAAGGTTTTGGGTAGTGTGCACAGTCAAGGAGGGTAGTTACAGTGACTTAGCCAAGTACTATTTACAAAGGTTTTGGGTAGTGTGCACAGTCAAGGAGGGTAGTTACAGTGACTTAGCCAAGTACTATTTACAAAGGTTTTGGGTAGCGTGCACAGTCAAGGAGGGTAGTTACAGTGACTTAGCCAAGTACTATTTATAAAGGTTTTGGGTAGTGTGCACAGTCAAGGAGGGTAGTTACAGTGACTTAGCCAAGTACTATTTACAAAGGTTTTGGGTAGTGTGCACAGTCAAGGAGGGTAGTTACAGTGACTTAGCCAAGTACTATTTACAAAGGTTTTGGGTAGTGTGCACAGTCAAGGAGGGTAGTTACAGTGACTTAGCCAAGTACTATTTACAAAGGTTTTGGGTAGTGTGCACAGTCAAGGAGGGTAGTTACAGTGACTTAGCCAAGTACTATTTACAAAGGTTTTGGGTAGTGTGCACAGTCAAGGAGGGTAGTTACAGTGACTTAGCCAAGTACTATTTACAAAGGTTTTGGGTAGTGTGCACAGTCAAGGAGGGTAGTTACAGTGACTTAGCCAAGTACTATTTACAAAGGTTTTGGGTAGTGTGCACAGTCAAGGAGGGTAGTTACAGTGACTTAGCCAAGTACTATTTACAAAGGTTTGGGTAGTGTGCACAGTCAAGGAAGGTAGTTACAGTGACTTAGCCAAGTACTATTTACAAAGGTTTTGGGTAACGTGCACAGTCAAGGAGGGTAGTTACAGTGACTTAGTCAAGTACTATTTACAAAGGTTTTGGGTAGTGTGCACAGTCAAGGAGGGTAGTTACAGTGACTTAGCCAAGTACTGTTTACAAAGGTTTTGGGTAGTGTGCACAGTCAAGGAGGGTAGTTACAGTGACTTAGCCAAGTACTATTTACAAAGGGGGGTTTTTT
>NC_056726.1:1081861363-1081886363 GCF_019279795.1 Protopterus annectens
TGTCTAGGTTGCATAGCCTCATATATATTTGCTACAGTAAAATGATTGGTGGCAACTTCAAAAAGTGAAAGACACACATATGGGAACAACAATACTCCCCTGCCACTAGTTTTTCTTATTTAAAGTAATATAACAGGTAAGCAACGGATGAACCAGGCAGAAGCCAAGCAGAGAAATGCAGCTGCTATAGCAACAAGACACAGTCATCAATTCTTCCAGTAAACAAAAAACTCCATAAGGAAAATCAGGGCAGGAAAAACACAGTCACAAAGTCCTCCAGTAGTAAAAAGCAATCCAGGATATTTATTGTAACAAAAAGTAAGCAATTTCGCAGTTAAGCTTCATCAGACCAAATACAAAAAGCTGAAATGCACACCATTTATACACATAGTAATAAAGCACCACCCAATCGTAAAAATACATCAATTAAAAAACACATCAATTAAAGTTAAACTGTTAAAGCTGAAAGACAACATTACCTGCAAATACTGGACAAAAAATAAATATATGGAAATAAAAACATATATGTATAATAAATATAAATATAAACATGTGTAAACACACACACACACACATATATATATATATATATATATATATATATATATATATATATATATATATATATATGGATTCACTTCATAACACTGAAACTTCAAAATACTGAAAATGACAAAACTTCATAATACTGAAGACCAAAATACTGAAAGCTCAAAATACTGAATACTCAAAACACTGAAACTCAAAATACTGAAAGCACATATTATGCGTAAACTCAGCTTAAACAACATAAATCATAGCAATTTCTACCAAATATATGCAGGGCACCCCCCACACCCCCTGCTAATTATATATATCTACTCCAAGATTGCACTTAACTACACTATGTGCAATCTTGGAGTTGATATATTTAATTAGCAGGGGGTTGTGGGGGACGCAGACCCCCACATAGGGGGGTGCAGGGGGGCTTGCCCCCCTGCATATATTTGGTAGAAATTGTTATGATTTATGTTGTGTAAACTGAGTTTATGCATAATACGTGTTTTCAATATTTTGGTTTCAGTGTTTTGAGTTTCAGTATTTTGATATTTCAATGTTATGAAGTGAATCCATATATATATATATATATATATATATATATAT
The DNA here is from genome assembly GCF_019279795.1 of Protopterus annectens. NCBI lineage: Eukaryota > Metazoa > Chordata > Ceratodontiformes > Protopteridae > Protopterus > Protopterus annectens. The sequence continues at coordinate 1,081,862,507 of NC_056726.1, forward strand.
ATATATATATATATGTATATACATATATATATATATATATATATATATATATATATATATATATATATATGTGTATATATATGTATATAAAATATACACTGCTAATGTTCTCATAAACAACAATAAAAAAATAAAATAAAATAAAATAAAAAACAAATAAATAAATGAATAAATAACCACTACTATTTCCTATTTACTTCTGAAGTCTTCTTTTCTTTAATAAGGGCTTAATAGAAGCCCTCTCATTCAGACCTCTCCCTTTATCTGCATGAAGGGTGATAATCCAACAAGTCTCCCTATGTTCTGTGTGTGTAATAATGTCACCTTCCCTAACACTGGGAGAAATAGTCTCAATGACCCTGAAGTTAAATGTATGAGATTCTCCAAGTCCCAATATGTGTCTAGAGAGTGCGTTGTGTGTAGAGCCCCTTCTAATGTGGTAAATGTGCTCCCTCACCCTATCACGCAGCGCCCCGTTCGTCTTACCAACATAGAAGGAGCTGCAAGCATTGCACACTGCTAAATAAACCACATGGGGAGTCATGCAATTGGCATGAGCATGAAAAGTGTATTCTCTACAGAGATCTGGATGATGAAAAGTGTCAGAGGTGTTACTAAAAGAACAAAAATTACAGTCACCACATGGTGTGGTAAAGCCAGGAGTAAAAGCTGCGGTACTTAAACCACTGTTATAGCAAAGTAGCCTCTTCAAATTTTTCCTGTTCTTAAATCGAAACCTAGGTTTATCACCTACGATCTTACCTATATCATCATCTACCTGTAAAATAGGCCAGTGCAGTGCAAATAAGCTAGTGATATCTCTATGGTCACTAGTATAAAACAGAGGAATCCTAGTTTCACCTAACCCCACACTAGGTTCATTACCACTAATTGCACTTGCCTCACATACTGGCCCAAAGTACGGACTTGCTGTGGTAAACCTTAACTGATCTATATTAGACCAGTGTCTAGTAATCTCGCCAAGGCTATACCCCCTGGCTAACAACTTCTTCTCTAGATTGCCCAGCTCTTCCACAAAACCATCCATGGTAGAATTTAATCTGGAGGCCCTCATTCCTCGTCCTTTAATATATAGTTTGCCTATGCCTGTATCCCAAGTGATAATTCAGTAAAGGTGTGTAAAAAAAGATATGGTTGTCTACAGGGAACAGCAAGGGCCCTACATGTCAACCTGCAATGCAATATATCTGGACAAAGTCAAAAATAATGGGTGGGACAAAGGCCCAAAAAAGGGACATTGTTTTATATCCATCCAGAACTCCTTTTTCATATTTTTGCACATGGGATCAGGGTGTCATTTCTTCAGGGACAATCATCTAGAGTCAAGCTTTATACCACCAAGTAGCTAACCCTGACACAGTAGTTCTTGCACACCTTTGGCCAATGTTGATGTCCAATCCACCTACTGCATGCCTTTTGAAAGTGAAAGGAAATCAGAGCACCCACAGGAAACCCAAGCAAACACAGGAAGAACATGCAGACTCTGCACAGAAGGCACTACGGCCAAGAATCAAACCAGGGAGCGCTTGCTGTGAAGCAACAACACTAACTGCTGTGCCACTGTACTGCACTTGTTCTTTTAAACTCAGAAAGTTAACATACTAAAGATTTTGCATTAACATGCATTTTTCTGAAGGAAATAAAGTCCAAAACTAAGAAGTCTGTTACTAGTTATTGACATCAATCTTCAGTCACTTAAAACAAAAAACAACTTTTATGAGGGACATACCAAAAATAAGAGGCAAAACTCTGGACATTGTGTGAAAGTCTATATAGTTGAGAGTTATGGTAAGGTCTATAATTCAAAACTTAATGCAGGTGATTAAAATGCCAGGGGCAAAGAAAACACAGTACTTTGTGAATGTCTTAATACTTGAAAATATAGAGGTTATACAGAAACTCTTGCTTTTAAGCATTCTATAATATTTTAAGACACAGTAAAGAACATCCTTGTGTAAGTTATCCCTTTAAAATAATATTGTTTCACATGATAATATAAGAAAATGGGGTTAATATTGATTTTAATGAGTGAAGGTCAATTCACTGGATATAAAATTATTCAGAACATGTTGCATAGAAAATAAATGAATTCAGAAGAAAATATATTTTTAGAAACAATTCCAGATGATTTTAAAATGTCAGTTCTGTTTTGTTTGTCTCATGATGGAGACTTCTGATAAGCAATGTTGAGAATGTCCTTTGAAATACACAGCTGCTCCAACTACTACAATGAACTTTCTAGAAATGAACAATTCTTATTACTTTTTTGTTTGCTTTTACTTGTAAATTGGCTAAACCAACTAGGATATGTACCTCTTTCCAGAGTGGTCTGAAAACATTGTCTGGTTAAGTGACTTGCTCAGGTCACGCAGCAGATAAATAGAGATGGTAGGATGAAACCTAGGTTAAAAGATAATGCTTCTTAGCTGCTTATACTGTTTACTCACTATGCTAAACTACCAGAATACAGCTAATCTCTAAGCACAAGTGTCCAGAGTCTGGACAAATCTTCTTATTGAAAGAAACCCACAAGTGTACCACCTGCTATGTGAGTAGCTGCTACAGAAGAGGAGCACTTGGACCACAGTGGACCTGGAGGGTGAAATTCATAGTTTCATAGGTTCATAGGTTCATACTAGGCTATCTGCCCTAGGGCATTTATAAGCCTAGCCAGAATGTGTTTAGCTTTCACCACCCATTTTAAATTTATTTTGCTATGCCCTTTTTCGAGGTTAGTATACTGTGCCTCTGTCTAACAGTGACACAGAAGTGTCACTTCTTAAGCTGTCCTGACACAGCTTTGTCATCATGAGCAGCCATCATCAGTGCACATTAAGGAGGGTGTTTGTATTCATCATCGGAATGAAGCAGTAGTCTTCAGGGGAGATGAAATCAGATCATTCATCATCGGAAGGAACCAGTACTCTCCAGGGGAGATGACATCAGATCGTTCATCATCGGAAAGTACCAGTAGTCTGCAGGGGAGATGAAATCAGATAATTCTGAGGGCGTCAGTGATTAATTGGGTATATCTAGGGGGTTGGGAGCAGGAAGATATGGTGTATGTCAAGTTCCATGGAAAGAAGTCAGAGGTGAAAAATCCACAGTATCCTAGAAAGAGAAACACTTGATTTGAAGTGATTGTCCATGCTGGAATAAAGACTTGTATGCAAGATGTTTCATTGTGCAGCAGAAGAAATGTAAAGAACCAGGAATGAGACTTTGGCAATTAGCACACAAATTGTGACATTCTCACAACATGCTCTCAATTCATACAATATGTAATTACATGCTACTTTGCATCATGCCATTCAGCTAAAGGTCTTGCAGTTGGTGCTGGACTCTGGAATTTGGTTTTACTTGGGAATGAGGAAATACCAGGGGTCATAAAGGTGTACACCTCTGCAATGACTTGAACTTGTTTGAGAAAAGAGGCATGCTCGAATATGGCAGATTTACGAGATTTACTGATAAACATTTTACATTAGCCAGGGATAAAGGCTGACTAAGTCATTTAAACATCCTACTTTGTACCTTAAGAAAATTACAGGAGCAAGTAAAGCATAATCATCCACTGACATAATGTACCAGAAAACCATGAGGTTACTAGGCAATAAAGGCAATATATGCATGGGTTAGAAAAAACAGGTTGTCAATCGAAAAATAGAATACAAAGGAACAATATGCTGTGAATTTCAATGAATAATTATCAGCAAGGGTGTCATTGCCTGAGGAGCATTGTCTTCGTAATGTGGCAGTGACAAATATACATGCACACAGCCATAAGTGGGAATACATATATACTAAGATGCACAATTTATATGCAAAAAAGAGAGGCAGTTCTCTTCATTTTGGAAATGGATTAAATTAGAGACACATTCAAGTAAATACGGAAGACGTGGCACTGTTGGACATATCAGAGTCTAAAAATGATACAACAATTACCACAAAGTGATACAATTAGGGGTATATGCAGCAAGGGTATATACAAGCAGGGGTATATGCAGCATTTTCTTGAAAGTTGCTAAAAGAGGACGGTATGAAATCACAAACTCATTGTAACAGATGAGGTTCAAGCTAAGGTTGAAAAGATGAAAAAAGAGATGAAGTCTCTAAATATACAACAAGCCTGATTTCTCTCACTTTGTATTGCAATTCCTGTTTGTATTATACTAACTTGTTAATTTCTCTATAAACTGTGTAAAATTTCAACTTCTATCTATTCTTAACCAATGTTTTCATATAATGTCTAATCTGGTATAATTAATTAAACTGTATTTTTTTTTTGTACTGTTTTTAAAGACTTAAATTATTATTTTTAAAGTGTTTTGTAAAATGTTCAAGCTTTTCTCTGCAGGCCTCTGCTGAAAATGGCCTCCTTCCCAGTCAGACTTTAACAGTAATCAAATGTTAATGAATAAACAAAGAAAAAAATGAAATGATGTGCCAAAATAAACTGAAGATACCATGCAATAAGACTTTTTAATTATCTGACACAGTATAGATAAAAGTCAACAAATCACTCCCTTATGGAAATCAGCAACTAGAATAATGCTATTAAACCATATAAATAACCTTATTGCCCCATAACAGTAAATGGCATGTATACTACATATGTATCTCTCAAATGGAGTACTGTCTGCTGTGTTTCTGATGGTGTATGACCCCTGTACTCCTAACAGTTTACTTGCCTGAAGGTACAATATTTCATCCATTTACATGTCATGTGTCAAATGTTAGTAAATAATCAACCTCTGTCTATTAACTGCAGTGTGGCACTATATAGCCGATTGTTATTTCTTTAAGGTTGGACTGCTTGAGAAGTATGTGTGTCTACAGTGATTGTGGAGTCATTTTATATTGTTCCGTGGCACTATTAACTGTTCACTATTTCTGTAAAAGGGGACTACGTTTGCGTTGTGCATGTGTCTAATGACAGTGCAGACTTGTTTACATCAACTGCTAAGTTTTGCACTTGTCCTGTACTTTTTGGTGAAATAAATGTTTGTATGGTATTCCTGTATGTTTTGGTGACATAAGAAATGTATGCAACAGAAGTTAATGTTAGGACTTAAATGTATCCCTACATTCCCCTAAGCCTGTATTAACTGTTTGGTCTTTAACTTGTTTTATTTAATGCAAAACTGACTGCTAACATTAACTTTTTTTCTTAAATGTTAAACTGAATGCTAACCTAATACTTCTGTTAGCCTAATCCTGCATAACTGTTTTGGTCTTAAACTTTTTTTTGCAAAACTGGATGCTTAATTAAGTTGGTGAAACCATGGATGCTTAATTATGCTGTTCAAATCAATCATGCTCAGTATAGAGCAATATAAAGTTGATGATTTAAAGTGACATAAGCTGGTTAGAACTGTTTTATGGTAGCATAAAATCACCATTATTGTAACGACTGCTTAGATTATATACTCGTGTACTGCGCTCCTCTCTATTACACTTAGTCTCCTTTTCCCCTCTTCTTCCTGACTCTACTCTGCCTATTACATTTCCTGCATTTCTGATTCCTAATGTACTCACCTATTTTGTGTTCTGTTTAAAGGTGTTACATATAGCACCTCTCTTTGCTCTCTTACATACTTTAATAATCAAACTCTTACAACCTCTGTCTCATGTATAATAAACTAACCTCTCTCTTCTCTCCTCCTTTTCGTAGATTATTTTAGCCTTGTAACCTGCCTGCACCCTGAGTTGGAAAGTACCCACTTCTAAAGGTCATCTTCAATCCAAAGCCCAGGCACACACTAAGTTCCCATTCCTGCGGTCTTGGACTCAACCCTACAGTTAAATAAGTGGTATGTCAATTAAATCTTGTTTATATACCAGTGGTTTCTCATACATCACCAGAACACATTGTTGTTTCCCCTCCCCTCTTCCACAAACTCACTATTCTACCAAAACAAACATTTTCCTCTTTCTTAGCTTCCTACTCCTGTAGCTCTATCTAAACAGACTATTGTGATCTCTACTAACCCCAGCTTCAGCAAGAGCTATCTTTCATTTACTCACTGATTGTTTTTCCTTTGCTCCTTTCTGCTCATATCCTCGATCAGGTGTTTGCCTGTTCCATTCGCCCTCGCTGCGCTTGGGCTTATTCTGCTCCCCTACCCTACCCCCCAGTTCCCACCCACCCCCACATAGTCTAATCTTATACTGTAGCCATCCAAACCACTCCCTGCTTCCACTGCCAACTTCCTCTCAAACCCTCCTATCAACTTTTACTTCCTCTACACATAGAAATGCCCCCTAAATATAGGCCTAACCATAACTTCCCTATCTCTTTTCTTTTTCCTACACTACAATAAACTCTCACATCTTGCCACCTAAGAAGCCTGTTAATACCTGCTTACTATACACCCCCCTCCCTCTATATCTTAAGCTAGTTGCACTACTCTCCTCAACTATCTTTCCTCCTGCCTTTATCTGACATTTTACTTCTTGGTTTGACCTCTACTCTCCTTTTTCTTCTCTCTGTTTCCACCTCTTCTCATTGCACCCTATATACATAAACCCTGCCCCTACTCTTACCTACTCTCAATCTAATCTGTCAACTGCTCACACATTCCCTATTGCCCCTACACTATTTAACCACAATAACACCCACCTACATAAAATAAAACTATTTCAACAGCCCTCACTATCTCCCAAGATAAAGCCAAAAGATCACTTTCTTAATCTCAACTTTTTACGACTTAAACCTCCTATATTAAACTTACTACTCTCAGGAGATATACATCCCAAACCAGGACCAGTCACTAGATCCTCTCTCCCTACTCATCCCTCATCCCCTCCCTCTACTCCCATTTCCCCTTCTCAGACTCACCCCTCTATATCTACCAGAAACGTAACTATATTATCTCTGAACATACAAAGTATTCCAAATAAAGTCACCGAACTACATTCCTGGATATCTCTCCACATCCCTATATTCTCAGCCTGTCTGAAACCTGGCTAAAATCCCACATATCTGACTGTGAAATATTACTTCCGCATACAATACCATCCACCAGGATAGACTCAACAAAAAAAAAGGAGGTGTAGCTGTACTGTACTCAGAATAACTGTCCCTCTACCAGCTATCCTTCTCACCACCTAATTTCCACCCTGCAGAAGTCCTCATAGCAAACTACAAATTGAATAATCGTACAAAATAGCCATTGCTACCATCTATATTTTCCCAGGAAGTAACATCCCTACCCTCAAATACTTTCTCACCTGGATCTCACAAGCTATCTCCTATGAAATTTATTATATTGAGAGATGTTAACACAGATTGGCATTCTCTAACCTCAGACTCTCCAAATGCTAGCATTAACCTCTATGTCATCTCCCAACCAATCACTTTCCCTACATGTCACACTGCACTTGATTGGATCCTCACTTCCAACCCTAACCTATATCACAATCTCACCACACTGTCTGATACCCTAAGTGACCACCTTCCAACCTATATCCAAAGACACTCCCTCCAATTGTACAAATCTCATCGATACAAAGACTGTCGCAAACATTTTAACTTTAACCCAGACACCTTTAATCATATGATCTCCTCATTTAACTGGTCCTTCTTCCATGACCTTTCCCTAGACAAAACTGTTCTAAAATTCAACAGCATCTTCCTAAATACTCTAAACTCCCTGGCCCCAACAGGAAAATTAAAATAAAATCCAATTTTGCTCCTTGGATAACTTAATCCACCTGCTTCCTCATGCATAAGAGAGAGATAATGCCTGGAGAAATTGGGGAAAAAAACAAACCCCCCTTCTAATCTTCAATGCTATCAGAATCAGAATCAGAATCACATTTATTGGCCAAGTATGCATGCATACAAGGAATTTGACTCCTGTTTTAGTGACTCCCCAAGTATGAATTACATAAATGGCATACATACAACTACTAAGAACAAGACAAATGACATACATGCCACTATTAAGAACAAGACAAAATATACATATACATTATGTATATATGTTATAGAGAACTTCATAATTTAACCAAAAAACAAATTAACTAAGACAAAACCAATTTTTACCTAAAGCCACAAAATAACCCCCACTCCAACCCAACAAAATTCTGGAACACTCACCAGGCTGAACAAGATGAAAATTACAGTCAGCGGCCTGTTGGGTGCCAGGAACCGCCACATCTTGCATGTACTCGTCACTACATGAAAAGAGACATGGATGAGCTCTCAAATCATGTGGCCCAGGCAGTTATGACCCTAGCCCTGAGTAGCATCCTACCTTTGCCCAGAATGATACCACAATATAAGGACAAAATGACTGACTTCAACAATTGGCTAAGTTTTTGGTGTCATTCAAAGGGGATCCAGTATCTGTCTGCCTAGGATGACATGATCGAGAAACCACAATCCTTTGTCAGAGATGGTCTGCAACTGTTGACCCTGGGATTCAGGTTACTGGCTAAGGCTCTTGCCACCTGTATAGTGCCTTTTTTAGGCAAGGCTCAAAGGACAAAACCACCACCATAACGGATATAAACCTGCAAAATCTGAAGGTAATGCTACTCAATGCTAAAAGTCTAAACCTAAAAATGCACTCTCTCAAGGCACTTCTAAAAATGGAGAACATCAATATCTGTGCAGTAACTGAGACCTAGTTCAAGGCTCCAGAGAGCACACCTGCAATACCAGGCTACAACTCTTACCACACTTTTTGGCCAACAAACCAGGACTGAAACACTAAAGGTGGAGGAGTGTCTGTATTCACCAAGGATATTCACACTTCCAGGCTAGCTGCCCAACACAATGCATATGAAATTCTACAGGTGCAACTAACACTAGGTAAGACTGCAATCCAAATTGTAGCTTGCTACAGATCCCCCACCATGCCCCAAGATTCTCACTACACCTTTCTAAACATACTGGAAAATATCAAGATACAACCAAACACTCTAATACTGGGTGATTTCAACTACCCTGCCATTAATTGGGAAAACTACTCAGGTACCGACACCTTTGCCCAATGATTCTTGGAATTCATAAATTCCAATGCCCTGGATCAACTAATCCATAGTCCCACCAGGGGCTCAAATATCCTGGACCTGGTCAATACCAACATGGGAGATCAATGCCCCACACCAGTGGTCACCCTCTCATTAGTCAGGTCTGGCCATACGCTAATCACCCTTGATGTCCACATCCCACCCCCACCCCCCAGTAGGGAAACCTCCATAAAAAACTTCTCCAAAGCCAACTTCATGCTACTCAAGTCAGAAGTGACAAACTTCACAACACCCATGCAGACGGCATTTGAAAGTTCATCTGCTGAATCGTACACTAAGGCACTGTATGAGCACATCCACTCGTCCATGAATCATGCCATTCCAAATAGAACCAAGACACTCTCCTCCAAAAAAAGAAGCCAATCTGGTGGTTCCCTGCCATAAACAAACTATACAATGGAAGGAAGAAACAGATGCCAAAAAGAGGAAAATCCCAGGATGCAAAATGCTCCCTTACCAGCCTCAGTAAGAAGCCGAGATCCCTCATAAAATCCTCCAAAGCTAGTTATGAAAATGAAATTGCCAAATATTTCAAAGACAACCACAAGGAATTCTATAGTTATGTCAAGATTTTAAATGGCAATGCTCAGATCTTCTCTGAGCTACAACAGAATGGCATTAAATATACTGATCCAAAGGATATTGCCAATATCCTGGCAGATCGATTCAGTGCCAACTTCACCCTCTCTCACCATCTAAAGGGCCTATCTCAATACCAACAGATTGCCAAATTCCAGTAATCATGGCCACACAGGTAAAAAATGCACTCTCCTAAGTTAAGAATGCAGCATCCATGGGACCAGACTACATATTGGGCTGTGTACTACATGAACTACAAAATGAACTGACACCTCATCTAAGTGTTATGTTTAATCATAGCCTCACCTCAGGCTTCATGCACAATGAGTGGCACACAGCTACAGTTATCCCACTCCACAAGGGGGGATCCACCTTGGATCCTGGGAACTATCATTCCATCAGTCTGACGAGCCTGATCTGCAAATCCATGGAATGCATTATCATGGAACTTATAAACAAAGACATTGACAACCTTCAAACACTGGACCCCACCCAGTTTGGTTTCGTAAAGGGCCGAGCTTGTTTCCTCAACCTGATTGACTTCTTCAAATCAGTCTCCAGAGTCATGGATGAGGGCAAGGAGGTCCACACAGCCTATCTGGACCTCGTCAAGGCCTTCAACACCATCCCCACTCTGGAATCATAGATAAACCTTACTAAGCTGGGTATTAATCCCTACATCACTTGATGGGTTGCCAAGTGGCTTACTGACAGAACCCACACTGTAAAAGTAGGTAACTCAAAATCCAGCTCCAGACAAGTGACAAGTAAAGTACCTCAGGGTTCAGTCCTGGGACTGCTCTTGTTTGGCATCTACCTCTCTGAAGTACAGGCCAGCACTAAGGGACTCTGGGTAACAAAGTTCATAGATGACTGCAAACTGGGTGCTATTATTGAATCCCCAAATTATATAGATATTCTATAAAAGGGCCTTACAGAAACAGATGCTTGGTGCCAGTGCCATGGGCTCAAGCTCAATGCCAAGAAATGTATAGTTATCCCCTTTGGGAAAAAACATGTACCAATGAATTACCACATAAGTGGCAGTACACTAAACACCGGAAGTGTGATAAGGGACTTAGGGACACAGGTTCACAGTGATCTCACCTCTGATAACCACATCGCCACAACATTCAGGAAATCCTTCTATGTGGCACACATCATCACTAAGGGCTTTTCATCCAGAAAAGAGGAGGTCATTGTCCCACTGTACTCATCCCTTGTTAGACCCATTATAGAGTACAATACCCCGTTTGGTATGTACCTCACAAAACATTTGCAACAACTAGAAGGCCACAGAAATGCCTCACTAAAATTATCACAAGCCTAAAGCAGATGCCCTATGCTGACCGTCTAAAAAAAACTCCAGTAATTAAGTATAATTTTTCTGCATTTTCTTGCTGCCTTTAGCTAATTCCGCCTAAAACACTGATTTTCTAGTGTTTCTGTAATTTAAAAAGCTTGTTTCAGCTACATATTGTACTTATTTTACTGCCTGCACTTTAACAAAGTCGTTTTCATGTTTAAATTACCTGGTTTAACTGTTGTAAGCTACACACTCAAGTGTGATAGCCATTTCTGTGCATTTAAAGTGTCTTTTTGATTGTATCTGCTTTATTTTCTGAAAAAAAAACAAAATAACAAAAAAAAAAAATACTTGTTTTCCCTCCTTTCTAAGCTAGTATAGTCCAGTTTCAGGTTAGTGCTGAATTCAGGGCTGTGTTACAAGTTTCTGTGTTTGCCCATACCTTACTTGGATAAAAGGAAGTTTCTCTGTTCACTCGAGAGAGGGAGCTTTGAGCAGCCTATCTGTCCCTGGAGGAGTGTTTTCAGCCAGGAATTAGTAGTTTAATGGCCATTTTTGGCTAATTTATCTCTCTTTCATTTCCCTGCTATAAAACCCGCATTTGCGTGGTTTTGGTTAGCTAGAGTATAACTATTCCTGGCTCCACAAAGTCTACTCTTCAATTTTTCCCTTGGAACTAGACAAACTTTCAACTTAAGCACTCAAACCATTAACTTCTCATCCCCGCACTTGCTCAAAACTCATAGCAAGCACTAATAAACCTTAGCACTAGACCCCCCCCCCCCTATGCTGTAGAGAAGGACAAGGCTCTCTATTTGACCTTACCAGCCAATCAGTAAAACAGTTCACTGTAGCTATTCAGGCATGTCCAAAGGGCAGTTTCAGGTGTACTCTCTGGTCCAACTAGTGAATCTGGGCATTTTGAGACAATGTTACAATTGCCTCATGTACACAGACAACCCTCTCCTCCTTCCACCAAACACTAATACATGCAAGAGATGCAATTATACAGCCAAACTGGAGGCTAAGCTCTCTCAACCCAAGACTGAACCAGGCAGTCAAAAGGAGAAGGGAATTACTTGCATCACACCGCCAGTCCCACATAAACATATGAAACCAGCACCGGCAAAAAGCACACATAAATACACAAAAACATACTCGGAGGATCTAAATAAAACTCTGCAAAAGCAACAGAGACCTTGAAAGCAGACATCCAAGCAACCACTACCCCCCAATACAAATCATGAAACACATACTTCACAAAACCAGTGTGTCACACAATCAAGCCCTTAAGGAGAAATAACATACCCAACACACTAGTAATAGGTGACTTTATAGTCAGGCACACTGACGTCCCACTCACTAGGCTGAACAAGGAGAAGGTTACTGTTAGCTGCCTGTCAGGTGCCAGGATCCACCACATAACACAAGCACTCATGTCCCTCCAGAACAAGTACAAATATGACTGTGTCATTGTCCATGTTGGTGTGAATGACCTGAGCCGTACCTCCCTGGACTACATGAAAAGAGACATGGAGGATCTCTCTGATCACGTAGCCCAGGCCGGTATGACCCTGACCCTGAGTAGCATCCTGCCCTCACCAAGAATGATATCATAGTATAGAGAAAAAATTATCAAGTTCAACAATTGGCTAAGCTTCTGGTGTCATTCAAAGGGGATCCAGTGTCTGTCAGCCTGGGATGACATGCTCGACAAGCCACACTGCTTCGTTAGAGATGGCTTGCACCTGTCACCCTTGGGCTTTTGAATACTAGCCAAGGCTCTTGCCACCCCCATAGTGCCTTTTTTAGGCAAAGCTCAAAAGTCAAACCCACCACAGTAAATAGCACAAGTAACAAAAAACTGAGGGTAATATTACTCAGTGCCAGAAGTCTAAACCTCAAAATGCATGCACTAGAGGCACACCACAGTATGGAGAAAATCAATATATGTGCAGTAACAGAAACCTGGTTTAAGGCTCCAGAGAGCACCCCAGCACTTCCAGGCTGTAACTCATACCATACATTTCGGCCACAAAACCCGGACTGAAATACAAAAGGCGGGGGAGTATCCATATTCATCAAGGATACCCACACCTCAAGGTTAGTGGCACAGCACAATGCTTCAGAGACCATCCACATGCAACTAACAATGGGCAAAACTGCTATTCAAATTATAGCTTGCTACAGATCATGCACCATGTCCCAAGACCCCCACTCTACATTCCTGGAAACAGTGGGAAACACAAAAGGTCCTACCAAACACCCTGATATTGGGTGATTTTAATTACCCAAACATTAACTGGGAGAACTACTCAAGTACAAACTCCCTTGCCCAACATTTCCTATAATTTATAAACTCAAATGTCCTGGATCAAATGGTCAACACCCCCACCAGAGGTGACAACATACTGGACCTGGTCATCACCAACATGGGCGACCGGTGTTCCACACCAGATGTCAACCTCTCGCTGGTTAGATCTGACCATAAACTAATCACTCTGGATATCCACATTCCTCCACCACCCCCATTCAAAGAAACCACTGTGAAAAACTTTTCAAAAGCAAATTTTGCGTTACTTAAGACCGAGGTGGGAAGTTTCAAAGCCCCCAGGCTGAAGAATAATGCTCTCCAAGCTGCAAAATCCTTTACTAATGCACTCTACTGGCACCTACAAGAATGCATGGTTCATTCTTACCCAAACAAAACCAAGACTCACTCCTCCAAGAAAAGAAAGCCAGTCTGGTGGACCCCTGCCATAAACAAGCTATACAATAGAAGGAGGAAACTAGTACAGAAAAGAGTAAAATCCCAAGAAGGGAAAACATCCCTGAGCAGTGTCAGCAAGAAAGTATGTTCCCTCATAAAATCATTGAAGGCTAGCTTCAAAAGAAAAATTACCATGGACTCCAAAGATAACCACAAGGCATTCTTTAGTTATGTCAAGAATCTAAGTGGCAATTCTCAGATCTGCTCAGTGTTAGTGAAGAATGGCACAAAATACACTGAACCGACTGATATAGCCAACATCCTGGCAAACAGGTTCAGTGCAAACTTCACCCCCCTTTCATCCCCAAAAGGGCCAATAACTATACCAGAAAAATGTAGTGTCTTTGAAATCACAGACACTCAGGTTAAAACACCCTCTCCAAAGTCAAAAACACAGCATTAATGGGACCGGATGGTGTACCAGGCTGCGTCCTACATGAGCTTAAAGATTAACTAACTCCGCACCTAAACACAATGTTTAAACTCAGCCTCTCCACAGGCTATGTGTCCACAGAGTGATGCACAGCAACAGTTATTCTGCTCCACAAAAGATGAGCCACAGTGGACCCTGGGAACTATCACCCTATAAGCCTGACTAGCTTGGTCTGCAAAGCTATGACGCGCATCATCATGGATCTCAATAACAGAGGCATTGGAAGTCTCCAAACACTAGACCTTACCCAGTTCAGCTTTGTTAAGGGCAGACCATGCCTCCTAAACCTGGCAGACTTCTTTGAGACAGTTACTAAGGCTATAGATGAGGGAAAGGTGGTCCATACAGCCTACCTAGACCTCACAAAGGCCTTCGACACCATACCCCACTCAGGAATTATAGACAAGCTCACCAGCCTGAACATAAACCTCTATGTCATGAGATGGGTTGCCATCTGGCTCACAGACAGAACTCACATGGTAAGAGTTGCAGCAGCTAGGTCGGACTCTAAACCGGTTACAAGTGGTGTTCCTCAGTGCTCAATTCTAGGACCCCTCCTGTTCAGCATATACTTCTCAGAGGTACGGGCAAGCACAGGAGGACTATGTCTGACCAAGTTCGCAGATGACTGCAAACTAGGGGCAATAACTGACTCTTCGGCTGACACAGACATCCTCCAAAATGGTCTCACTGAGACAGATACCTGGTGTCAAAACCATGGTCTCAAGCTAAATGCCAAAAAGTGCATAGTCATCCCCTTTGGAAAAAGCAAAGTACCCACAAACTACCACATAGGTGGTAGCTCCCAAAATAGAGAAGACATAATAAGGGATCTGGGGACCCAAGTAGACAGTAACCTCTCCTTTGATAATCACATTGCTAGAGTGGTTAGAAAATCCTATGTTACCCACCTAATCACAAAAGGGTTTGCATCCAAATCAAAAGAGGTCATTGGGCCTCTCTATGCATCACTCATCAGACCCATTATAGAGTACAATGTCCCATTTGGGAAGTACCTTACAAGACACCTACAACAACTGAAAAGACCACAGAAGTACCTCACCAAGAGGATCACTGGCCTCAAGCAGATGCCCTATACAGCTCGACTGAAGAAACTCCAGCTGTACTCGGTTGCATACCGCCTACTCAGAGGTGATCACTGCCTGACATACAAGGCCATGTCCAACCCAGAATTGATGGACATGCACCACCTAAAGAAAACCATATCCCCTCGAACCGCACGCTCTAGGGATCTAAACCTCACCACAACAATAAATAGGATATGCTGGAGGGATAGATTCCTGTCCCAGAGACTTTCCATGCTCTGGAACAAGATTCCAATCTACATTAGGCAGAGCTCCTTGCTAACCCTTTTCAAGAGAAACCTTGATGAGTGGATGGGAAACAGAAAGTTTACCCCAGGGATCACTTCAATGGCTCTGCTGGACAGAGGCACAGGGAACTAATCTAAGGGGGTGGCAAAAACCAACACATTCTGGCTAGGTTTATAAATGCCTTTGAGCAGATAGCCTAGTACCAACCTATGAACCTACGCGCTATACTCTGTTGCATATCGCCTACTCAGAAGCGATCTCTGCTTAACATTCAAGGCCATGTCAAACCCTGAGTTGTTGGACATGCTACACTTAAAAAAATCCCAATCCCTCAGAGCCACATGCTCCAGGGATCTTAACCTGGTCATCACAATGAACAAAACATGCTGGAAGGATAGGTTCCTGATCCAGAGACTCCCCATACTCTGGAAAAGACTGCCCATACGTGTCAAGCAGAGCAGATCTTTGGCCCTCTTCAAAAGAAACCCTGACGATTGGATAAGAGATAGAAAATTCACACCGGGATCACATCAGTCGCCCTGCTAGACAGGGGACCAGGGAAGTAAATATTTTGGAAAGAAATAGCCAGGGAATTGTTATTGCTAGGCGTGTATAGGCCCTATGCGGATAGCCTAGTACCAACCTATGAACAAGCAACTATAGCCAGGAAGACCCTCTACACCAAATTCATGCACCAATAGATATGCCTTAGACACTGCCTCACATCCTAACTCCTTCTTGATTGACACCATCCACAAGTTAACTAAAAATGACAATACTACCTACCCCACTACTCCTCCATCTCCATCCACCTATACAACCTCCTTTTGTGTCTTAAGCCTGTCCCCACTGCTTATATAAGATCACTTCTCAGCAAACTCAAAGCATGCTCCCCTTCCACCGATAACTTACCTCCTCATTTCCTTAAACTAAATGCAAATTCTATTGCATATCCAACCTCCATACTAATCAGTACATCAATTCAAGAAACTACAATCCCTGATATATGGAAAAAATCTGTTATACCCTTAGATAAAGGAGGAAATTCCACTGAGCCCTCTAATTTCAGGACTATAGCCATTCTTTCTCCCCTATCAATGATTCTTGAAAAATGCATTCATAAGCAGCTCCTACATCATCTTCTACAAGAAAATCTCCTAACCCCCCTGCACAACACAGCTTTTGCCATGACCACAGCACACCCACAGCACTAATATCTTTCACACAAGCTATTTCTAGATCTTGTGAAAACAATAAATTAGTCTCCTGTCTATTCATTGACCTATCCCATAAACTACTTCTGTCTAAACTATCAAATCTCAATCTCTCTAACTCTGCCCTTTGCTGGTTCTCTAGCTACCTCTCCAATAGACTTCACTATATAAAATGGCTCTGCATCTTCCCCTTCCTTACAATCCAGACAGGGGGTCTGCAAGGCTCCATTCTTGGACCTCTACTGTTTAACATTTTTACTAACAACCTTTACACCTCCTACCTCTTGTCCCCAGTCCTCATTAACACAGTATGCTGATGACTCTACAATAATTTCCTCCTCTGACAATCTCTCCTACCTCCTCACCCTCCCAAGAATCTCTCCACTCAGTTGAAAAATAGCTAACACCCAAACAACTTATACTGACACCCAAGAAAACTTAACTCCTCCTCTTCCTCCCTAAATCATTCGCACACCATAAATACCTTCTCTGTCACCTTCCTCAATAACAGAACTATCAATGTTGAATCACACACTAAACTATCAAGAGTCACAATAGATGACTAACTAAAATTCAATCTATAAAAAGACTCATCAAAAACTGGGCTTACTCTACAGAAACAAAAAATTCCTCACAAATGAATCTAAACTCATTCTTGCACAAGCCTATCTCCTACCCCCTCTGTTATATGTTGCTCCAATCCTTACTAACGTACAATCAAATCTTATGTCTAAGCTTGAACTCACATCTAATAAAATCACTAGATTTGCTGCAAATCAACCTTATCATTCACATCACTGCTTGTCTCTAAAAAAACTACAGTGGCCAGAACTCCACCGACGACTCCTTCGGCCTCTGCTACCCCTGACTCACTCCATCGTAATCAAACCCAATGGCTGTCCTGCTCTCTCAACTCTCATCTCTCTATACACTCCTAATTGTACACTCCACAACTCTGACCAATGCCTCCTGTTTTAGATCAGGGACTGGGTTACAGTAAATATTGTTGTCAAGATTTGTTATGCAGATCAGGGACAAAAGGAATTACTGTGTATTTGGTCATAGATCAGGGTAACAGAATAAGGTAGGCAGTTATTCTAGATAAACTGTGAAAGGAACTGAAATTTTGGTACCACATGATAAGAAGGGTTACGTAACATTTTCTTTAAACATGGGAAATCAGTGCACTAAAACATCGCGAGATCCGCCCCTAACTGAAGACGCAAAATATATGC
This sequence comes from Protopterus annectens, assembly GCF_019279795.1. NCBI lineage: Eukaryota > Metazoa > Chordata > Ceratodontiformes > Protopteridae > Protopterus > Protopterus annectens. The sequence goes on from NC_056726.1 coordinate 1,081,880,441, forward strand.
AATCACAACGTTCTGATAATGTTAGGTATTATACGAAGTGGGTTAACAAATATGAATTTGATGGTAAATTAGATAAAACTTCACTAGTCAAACTCCTTAAGCAACTTAAATCTGATGCGGGAGGTCAGGCAAAAAAGCAACGCCAATTAGGCATTCCTCAGGCACACAGGTGGATTGAGGGAGCAAACCGTAGGGAACAGAAGACTAAAAATTCAAAAGCATTATTCTTAGATAAAGAAGATAATAACATAGTAATAGCAATGGCTCCTCCTCCCCTGTACACTCCATTGCCTTTTTCAGGATATGAAGCAGGTGGACAGGCTGGTCCGCCTCCGCGTTATCCTGAGGTCTCAGGGAGACCACAACCATTTGTTAGAGATACTATTGAAACTAGGTCCCGAACACGTAAAATACATGGGGACGCAGAATCGTATCAAATAGAGAGAAACCTACAGGATGAGAATGAGGAAGAAATGTGTCCACTTATAGAGGTCCCAAATCCTCAGGCAGGACAGGCAGGGCAGGACCCAACTCTCTTAGTATACAGGCCATGGACACTGGAGGATATCCGGAAAGCTACTGAGGGAATTCCCCATACAAAAGCTAATTTTACGAAATTTTTAGAAGATTTGCAAGGCATGAGGTTGAGTTACCACTTGAATGGGGAAGAAGTAGAAAAAGTCAGACAAATTATAGGTCCAGATTGGCACATGATTTGTGGCACCTGGAATCCTCATAATGCAGAGTTTAAACCACTCCCACATAGTGACGAAGAACTAGACAATAGAGTGAAAGGTCTTACGGACCGAATCTCTGAGAAATGGAAACCTAGAGCAGATTGGACTTACATTAACCAATGCATACAACAGGAAAATGAGACGGTAGATGGGTACTATGCTAGATTATTGGAATGTTTTAATAACCATAGCGGTATGACATTTCCTGAAAATCAAGTAAATGATTCCCCATATGAACAACAATTGAAAAATGCATTTTTAAAAGGTCGCATTGCACCTATCAGTAGCTTCATTACGAAGCATATGATAGACCATCGAGCAAGTAGGCTACAAGCCTTACTTGAATATGCTAGGCATGCTGAAAGACATTTTAATAGCAAGAAGAAGAAGGTGCAAGTCTTCTCTGCTGAAGATGGAGCTGAAGTATTTGTGTTACAGTCAGGCAAAAAGGGAAAGAAAAATGCCCAGGGAAATAAACAGTCTGACAAACGGTCAGAAGATTTTGAAGAAAGGAAAAAAAGAGGTGAATGCTTTAGAGAATATCAAATCGATTGCCACATGTCAGCTTGACCAAGAACAAAAACGTAAAATGGGCAGACTTAGGAGAGAAGGTAACGAGATGGGAGAAACAGACTGACTTAGAATTGTCAGAACAGGGGATACAGAAACAAAAGTTGAATTGGTTGACGCAGACGCACCCGGCTGTACACTTGCAATCTAGCGAGGACAGCTGATTAGCATTTTTATTAGAAGAAGAAGAGAAAGCCTTATGTGAGATACCAACGACTCTTTGGTCAACAGGCAAGTCAAACGTAGGACTTATTCGAACAGCAGTACCGGTTACAATTACACCGAAGTCAGCATTTAGGCCACAGAAAAGACAATACCCTTTGAGGAAAGATGCAGAAATATTTTATTTTATTTTTTATTTATTTATAATTTGTTGACTGGGAAAGTCCAACTAGGTTCCACAGAGCCTGTTTTCAGCAGAGGCCCGGGGAGAAATGCTCCAGATGCATGTCTTTGGAATGCGGGAGGAAACCGGAGTACCCGGAGGAAACCCACGCGAACACAGGGAGAACATGCAAACTCCACACAGAAGGCACCTCAGCCGAGAATCGAACCGGAGAACCTCTTGCTGTGAGGCAACAACGTTAACCGCTGCACCACTGATTCCTATTCCTAAATAGGAATCAAGCCTATAATAGCAGGATTACTCAGGGAAGGAGTACTGGTAGAATCGCCTGATTCACCATGTAATACACCCCTATTTCCTGTTAAAAAAGAAAATGGGGAATGGCGGATGGTTCAAGATTTACAAGCTGTAAACAATGCAGTGATACCTAGAGCACCCATGGTGCCAGACCCACATACTTTGTTAAATGACTTAGAGCCCCAACAGAAATATTTCTCTATGGTAGATATCAGTAATGCTTTCTTTTCAATACCTATACATCCTGATAGTCAGTACTGGTTTGCATTTACATTTCAGGGTAAAAGGTATACCTATACTCGACTACCACAGGGATACTGTGAGAGCCCAACAATATTTACACAAGAAATGGCTAGCAACCTGGCAGGGTTCACCCCACCAGGAGGTAGTCAAATTCTAATTTACGTAGATGACATTTTGCTAGCAGCCTCCACCCAGCAGCAATGCAGGGAAGATACTGTAGCGCTATTGAAATTCTTAGCAACACAAGGACATAAAGTAAACAAAAGTAAGTTACAACTCTGGAAAAAGCAAGTTAAATACCTAGGATATGTGATATCCAATGAAGGTAGAATATTAGACGAGGATAGAAAGACAGCAATTTTACAAGCACCCAAGCCAGCAACCAAGAAGGAAATGATGTCTTTCTTGGGGACAACTAATTTCTGTCGGAGTTGGATACCAAACTATGCTTTGGAGTCTGCTCTGCTGACTGACTTGATATATAAAACACCAATGGCAGCGCAAGATTTATTACAATGGACACCCAAAGCGGAAACGTCTTTCTTTCTGCAGATTGAAGCAGTTGATAGCTTCTTCATTAGTTTTAGGACTCCCAAATTATCATAAACGATTCATTCAGACCGTAGATTGCAAGCAAGGATATATGACGTCAGTGCTGATGCAACAACATGGGGATAAGCAACACCCCATAGCCTATTATTCATCACAGTTAGACCCAGTGGTGCGATCTTTGCCTCACTGTGTACAAGCAGTGGTCACAGCTGCAATGGCAGTACAGGCCTCGGCCTCAGTGGTATTATTCCACCCTCTCACATTGAGAGTGCCTCATGCAGTCGCGATCATTTTACTGCAAGAAAAAGTAGCATATCTTTCTCCTGCTAGACATCTTTCATGTATGACTATACTGCTGAGCCAACCTCATATGACAATTGAACGATGTACGACATTAAATCCATCAACATTACTCCCAACTCCTGCAGATGGCACACCGCACAGCTGCCTGCAGGAAATTGAGCAATTAGCCTTGCCTAGACAAGATCTCACAGATATGCCCTTGGATAATGCCGAGGTGACATATTACGTGGACGGCTCATGCAGAAGGGGCCCTGCAGGGAAGAATCTAGTGGGGTATGCAGTAGTTACAGACACTGAAATTTTAGAAGCCCAACCCTTACCACATAACTTGTCTGCACAAGCAGCAGAATTGATAGCTTTAACACGAGCATGTACTTTAGCAAAAGACAAATGTGTAAACATATATACTGACAGTCAGTATGCTTTCTCTACAATACATGTATTTGCGCAACAATGGAAAAATAGGGGAATGATAACATCTAGTGGAAAACCAATTAATCATGTGCAATTTATTTTGGAATTATTAGAATCTATCCAGTTGCCTACTAAAGTAGCTATTTGCAAATGTGTAGCTCATACAAAACAACAGGATAGGATTTCGAAAGGCAATGCGAGAGCTGATGCAGCTGCAAAGCAAGCGGCCTTAGACTCAGAAACTTTACTTTTGAATGAGGAATTACAACCCTCTGAGATTTTAGATTTAGACATGTTGAAAACAATGCAGATGCTCACTACAAAAGCAGAAAAACAAAAATGGGAAAAACAAGGCGCAATTCTCGAGAATGGACTGTACATTTCCAAAGAGAAAAAAAACGATATTGCCGTCTAATTTATTCAGATATGCAGCTTTGTTGAGCCATGGGCAGTGCCATGTCTCAACAGGGGGGATGGTACAGTTAGTAAACCGAATATTCCAAACATATGGATTCACAAATTATACAAAAAAATTTTGTGCAGCTTGTCATACTTGTAACAAGCACCATGCACAAGGGGCATTTAAACCTAAACAAGGAAGTTTTCCTATACCACCATATCCGTTCCATACTATTTGTATGGATTTCATAGAATTGAACAAATGTGAAGGGAAAAAATATTGCCTAGTCATTGTTGATATGTTTTCTAAATGGGTAGAAGCTTTTCCAACCAAAAATCTGGATGCAGCAACAGTGGCGAAAGCCCTGATAAAAGAAGTAATCCCTAGATTTGGTATACCGGAAAGGATTTATAGTAACAATGGCACACATTTTGTTAACCAGACAATCCAGCAACTTGGAAGATTTTTCAGAATCTCTTTGAAAAATCATTGTGCCTACCACTCACAGTCTGCAGGACTGGTGGAAAGGTACAATGGGGTCCTTAAAAACAAGCTTAGGAAGTTAATCAACGAGACCCAGAAGAGTTGGATATACTGTTTGCCTTTAGCGCTGCTGAGTATGAGAACGGTTCCAAATATGAAGGGTTTGACACCCTTCGAAATGGTTTTTGGGAGAGCATATTATGTGCCTCAGTGGAAAGCTCGCATGCCTGCAGAGCAAGAAGCTGACAGTTCATTAGCTAGTTATATGAGGAAACTGTTAACAAATAAATCTGTTTTGCAGTTTAACTCTTTTTCAGATAAAGAACAGACCAGACCGGTGGAAGCAGTTCTGGCTCCGGGAACTTGGGTGTGGTTAAAAGTGATGAAGAGGAAGAATCGGGCGAGTCCAAAGTGGGAAGGACAGTACCAGGTACTGTTGGCAACACCTACTGCAGTCATAGTGGCTGAGAGGATGTCCTGGGTCCATTTGACACACTGCAAACCGGTAAAGAACTTTCAACTTGATAAAAACGTTGTGACTGATATACAACAAGGGCAAAATGGCCAAGAATAAAGCGAATAGAAATGCAGATCAACCCCAGAGATGTTGCATAATTATTTTGTTGAGTATGCATTTATTGACTATAATTGTTACAATTTTCCTCTTGTTGTGGTTTTTCCTACACTCAACCACACAAGTAAAAGTGGGAAGACGTGACGAAACATCTATAGACTGGCATCCAAATTTTAACACATACCTAGCCATGAAGCGTGTATATACAGAGACTATGAACATTTCAAATTGCTGGGTTTGTACAGCTATACCAACAGCATATGGAGGATTGTTAATGTCCGCTGTCCCTCTGGGGATAAATGAGACTTGGGGAAATTTGCTTTTTGACACAGGGACTGTGAGATCACAGGACAAAATAGCTTTATTTTTACCTGTCACACAAAAGGGAATTGTATGTTTTTATAAAAATGATACTCTCCAGGTAGGGTGGAGCAATTGTAATATAACCATTACTTATAAATGTTACATTAAAGTTAGGAGTGGGGATGCTGTCTGTAATACCAACTATGATTCATATCTGAGTTCAATGAAAACAACATTTGATGAAATATGACAAAATCCTGTTTCAACTAAACAGTTATCTATCATAGATAAGAAAATGTTTCATGCAGGGCTGGCACGTATTAGTACTAAAGTAGAAAATTGTTATTTTATTTGTGGGAAAAAAGTATACAAATGGCTACCTGAGAATTGGTCCGGCAGTTGTTTTTTGGGTTATCTGGTTCCGGCCATAAGACATACTGCAGAATTACCTTTGGGTAAGATATGAAACGTGAGAGAAGCAGCCCGAAAACCTAAAGGTCCAGTCGAGAAACCTGTAAGTCCAGTAGGATGGATCGAAGCTGGCTGGAAAGACCATAACACCGTAAAGGACAAAAGCAAATTGACTCATATGGACTTGAGTGACAGTGTTATATCTTGGGCAGGAATATTCCCAGCATATGGAGCAGTCAAATCAATCTGGGAGTTGAGGAAGCTGTCGAAACTTCTCGAAGTAATGAGTA